>NC_139642.1:882500-1327915 GCF_964638095.1 Poromitra crassiceps
GCATGGGAAGAGTCAACGGGATACCTTTGGTCGGGTACGGAATTCCATAGCTAGGGATTTTGGACTGGTGGATTTGAGGGTAAGCCCTACAGCAGTGTATTCAGCAGTGGCTCCATGGATGCTTGTATGGCCTGATGTGGACTGGTATGTGTTAGAGGTTAAAATGAATTATACAGTTGATTTGGTGAGTACATTCAATGACCGTGTAATGGAAAGATATGGTGATTTTATACAGGCAGGGCCCGAAAGTAACTTTTTGACTCACCGGCCAGGTGACGGGTAGATGGAAAAAAATCCACCTGCCAATGCAGCCGGTAACATTCCCGAATATTTACCGGCCACTATTAAACAAAGGACGTTATAAAATAATTGTTTAAAGAATCCATTTATTTCTCTATAGTCTATTCTTTATATCCTCTATAGTCAATATTATTATATAATTATTGTTGTAGCTCTAAAGATAATGTCAGGAACATAAAAGATTCAGGCCCCTATCGTTGCATCGGCGCTGTTTCTAGGCCGAGCGCCTGGCGCAGCGCAAATCAGTGGGCGTGGACCAGCGCACTTGATATCGTCGTGCTGGCGCTACACGCAGCCTAAAGCATTACAACCACGCCTTTTAAGCGTAAAATTATGCACCGTCATGCTCATTGGATAACTGCAATAAACGAATCCCACGCTTGCCTTTTTAGCTCCAATTCCAGTGATCCCGCAAAACCAGACGAAAGCCAAACGCTCTGCCCCCCCCCCCCCCCTCCCTTCATCCAGTCTGTCTGTCATTATAGGCTATTATTCTGCAGTTTAAATACTGCAAGCATGTAGGCCTAAATACGCTACACTATAGCAAGATCAAAGTGAAAAGAATGTTCTAAATGCATCAGCTAGAAAAATATAGCCTATCCCTATATATGATGAGATTAATTTTATATTGGTGAAAGTTTGTCCAGAACGGTATCGTTTTCTCTCCCCTGCTGCAGGTAGAATGATGCACATAAATATACCCTACATTATGTAAAGTCATTGCATAAATGTGTTTTTATTGTAAAACTAAATGTGAAGTTGGGCCAAGTTATTGGAGCGGACATCACAGTATAGCACATGACAGTAGAAAGCGCGTTCCGCTGTCACTTATCTAAATCACGTTAAAACGACAAGAGATATATATAGGCCCAGGAGGACATATATGTTTCACATAGGGTGGTGTATTCATTTCGATGTTTCATTTGGTCCAATATTGAAATGTGTACAATTGCAGGTTGTGTTACCATTACACATTAATTTAGATCGACCTTTTATATCTATTTCGCCTCATTTGGTTGCTATTTAGTAGCGAAATGGAGAAGCACAATGCATGCTGGGACAGGCCAGACAACTTACAATTTATTTTTCCTATATGGGAAGTATGTTGTGCCTGTCTAAGCGAGGGAGTCAGAGAGAGAGAGAGAAGGGTGACAGAGAAGAGGCAGAAGAGCACTGGCGCACTGAATAGGCCTGGTTTCAGAGAGAGACAGAGAAGGGTGACAGGGGAGAGGCAGCAGAAGAGCACTGGCGCACTGAATAGGCCTGGTTTTCAAAGGCGCAAAGCGCTAAATTTACGGCAGGTGCGAAGATATCAGTACGCCGAGATTTAAGGCCGACACGCCCACTTTGGCCCATTCTGGGACTGCGCCACGCCCATTCGGCCGAAAGCGCATTTGGCAGCGTAAAGCCATATTGATATCGTCCCAAAACAGGCGCAAGGCACGTTTTTTTGCGGTTAAGGCCCGTTTTAGTGCCGAAGGCCTGTGGGAGAATAGGGCCCTCAGACTGCAGTTTATATAAGCCCATCTGCAGTATTGAGTCATGCCAGCAGAGTTCGCTATTGGGGCATTTTCTACAACCATAGGAGCTATCCATGGTACTGAATCACATTGTGTGTGACTGAATCAAAGCGTCTGCCGAGGTGCTGAATGAATCGTTGCAGTGTATGTGTGTGTGTGTTAGATGACATCATATTTCGGATGATGCCTCAGTGATGCCGACAGTGATGATGTCATATTTCAGATGATGTCATTGGTAGTGATGTCATGCTCTTGTCGAATTATAAATGCGGTTACTGCGAGTCATCTTACGGCAAACCTTCTGCAACAGTTCTCAGTTTCGAACCTTGCAGACTCAGTTTACCAAGTGCCAGCATTCCCAGTTTACCAAGTGTTTCAAGACCTTCAAGTGCCTGCACGTAAACTCACCTGTCTCACCGCCTAACAGTGTGTGTGTGTGTGTGTGTGTGTGTGTGTGCGTGTGCGTGTGCGTGTGCGTGTGTGTGTCCATGCCAATTGACTAAAAGGGGGCAGTGGGGGAGTTGGGAATTTCAAAATGCAGGGTGGCAAGGGCAGAGGGCTGAAATTTGGCATGGAGGACTGGAGGTCAACTGTGTGTGTGAAGGTGTGTGTTTGTTCATGCCAGTTGGCTAAAAGGAGGCAGTGGGGCAGTTGGCAATTTCAAAATGCAGCATAGCTTTTCAGCATATTTCACCACGCTGCCTGGGTTTGCTAATAATCATGATATTAAGCTTGTTGTAAACAGGAGGAAAGAGGCTGTCATTTTGGTCTTTTGCCTTGGTTTGCATTCATATCAACAACTTTTGAGACCCATGAACCTACTTTTCTGCATAATTCAAGCATAGAGAATTGATTTTGGAATGGTTATTTTAATCATTCCATATATGCTTAAATGTCCTTTTATTGCTGTATTTTGCCAAAACAGCTAAGAAAACAAAAACATATATATCCCCAATTTGTAAGTATGTGCTGAAAAGCAACATGCTTCTAATGGCTATAGAAAACTGCCGAACATTCTAAAAAACAAATTTACCACTCGAGGTCGGGGGTTGTTGGCTGATTTACCACGGGTACAGGGTTTATAGCACTCGGCGAAAAAATACACAATTGTAACATCCAATTCATTTATTTATAATCATTACTGGTTTCAGAATACATTTATCCTTCCGCCACAGAATATAGTTCCATACACAAGATCAATGATTGCACTAAACATTTAGTTGCCTTTGAGCCAAAAAACAACTAACCTATTCCTTAACGGGATTCACAGTTATTGATACATTGCCTGTAAAAGTACAGTTATTTAAACAGTTATCTAAAGCAGCCTGTTTTGGTGGTGGTGTGTTGATATCTGGTGACGGCAGAGGGAGTTTGTTTGTTTGACAGTCCCAGGTTCGGGGTCTGGGCGCTAGTCGGACCTCCCGCTAGTCCGACCTCCCGCTAGTCCGAACTCGTGACAACTCAAGCTCAGCCAGTTCTCTCTCCCCAATTTCACCATGTCGTTCTTTGTTCACTTCACCTTCATCTTCATCTAACCACTGCTCAAAACTCAATCCACCCAGTAAATCAAACGTTACTACGAAATCGGACATTTCCTTGTGTTAGAGATGGCCATTTCCTTGTTGAAGATTTGCAGACAGTGGGCGGAGTCAGCACAGGGAACGGAGTCAGCATCAGCGAGCGGAGTGATACTGCGGTTGGAGCCGAACTGTAGATTGTTGCCCAATTTACCACTGTTGCTAGCCAATCAGAATCCAGTATTCACTCATGCTGTTGTAGAAGCTGTCATTTGAGTGGAAATATATGGTTGTAGCTCTAAAGATAAAGTCAGGAACATAAAAGCTGCAGACTGTAGTTTATATAAGCCCATCTGCAGTACCGAGTCATGCCAGCAGAGTTGGCTATCGGGCCCTCATCTACAACCAGTCGGCAATACAGCCAGTCTCTTTTTGAGGCCAATGCGGAAGTTGCCATACTCTCAAATGGCCAGTGGGGGGCGCAGCTTGTGTAGCATCATCCCCTGAACGTCCATTCAACTCTATGTGAAACGAGCCAACTTCTCTCTCGGTCTCTGTCTTAAATAAACACTTTACAAATGAGTTTATGGTCTGAAAAAACAATTTCAAGTATTTTTCATGCTCTCAAGGCCCCAGTTTTTTTAATTATAGCCCCATTTCGAGGAAAATAGGCGATATACTTCGGATATTGGGAAACAGTAATACTTCCGCCCGTTAGAGGCAGCAATGTGCCGCAAAGGCATCTAGTATGCGGAAAGTACACGAATAGGAAAACCTAGCAAAACAAGGGCTAGTATGGCTAGCAGATACCAAGTCATACTTTAGCAAATTATCAGAAAATAGCGCTACTTTATGATATTTTAATAATGTTAGTAGACACACGTAACTGTATAGATGGCATACATGTAACGTGACGCTCATAACATGGCGGACCATTTAACGTTATCTAACGGTATGTAAAGTAGCCTAACGTTAAATGGTCTGTCCATGGTATACAGTAAGCGTCATAAGGTTATATGTTAACGTGACATAACATCACAAGTTTTTGCAGACTTGAATGCTGTTGGTCGTTTGTTCAATTTGCTTTTCTGTATGGTATTGGACATTTAAAAATGATACATACTTGTCTTGAGGCATCCGCCAAGCTCAGCAATTTGTTATCCTTATTTTAAAACATACTTTATCAGATCGATAGAACTCAACATAGCCTAAGGTCTTGCACGAATATGTCTACTGGTAAATTAGGCATATATAGATAATCTACCAAGCAACACTTGATACAAATATAGGTAACCATTTCACAGCAGTACAGCCTACCATGGTGGAAAATTAACCATTCTTTAAGTTTGAATGATATCAAAATATATGTTGCATGGTGTAGCCTTTGTTTATGTCGAATTGTTACAGATAACCATATTTCAATAAATATAAATCATTCGTTGATTTGAAGCAGTCGGTTGGTTCTCCATCTTCATTCTTCTTCCTGGTCATTTGGTCGAAGCTGGTTCACTCGACATCAAATATCTTTATATCACATCTTATTAACAACCTGCCTGCTCTGACCAGACAACTATAATGGGCTCGTTCTATGATATTTGCGGTACATTCGGGTACATGATTTACTTTAGCACATAGCCTACACAACAAGGTTCTTTGTTGGCAATGTTTATTGACAAAAACACACTGGCAGATACATACCAAATGGTTCAAAGTAAATCTATCAAAAGTCTCAAATCTGTCAGCATTTAGCTTATGTTATTGCAATATCTTAGGTTGAACAACTGATGATCAGCAATATTCTAACAGTAATATGCACATGGGAATCAAAACTTAGCATTCATTTTCACAAATAATTTGACCAAGGGACAATGTGCCTCTGTTCTGTTGTGCTGTTCCTGCTCCACCATGGTACTCCGACGGCCATCCCTTGAAGAAACAAACGACACCGTGTTATATTAATTACTATAACATAACGCCACCAAATTTCAGTTAAAGTAGGCTATAACGGTGCTCACACATTAGCACACGATGCTAATCGAGCTAGCGTTAGCTTACAAACATGAGCATCACTCAAACAGTCCAACGAGTCCAACATAGCAGAGCACCAAGTGCGCGACCAAATCCACCTCAGTTATAAATTTTAGAGTTTGCCCAGAGATAAGTATAATAGCAGTTTACCTTGTGGAGGCTTAGCAGCAGCTAGCAGGCTGGAGACTCACACCAGGCACAATGCACCAGGATCACACCACACCATGGTCTCTTGGCCAGGCCCCGGACAAGACGGTGGTCGGCTGGCTGGACTCCTACTCGCCCATACCTTCGGACTAAAAGTTATTATATTTGTTGTCCTGGACCATTTCACCACTGCAACCAGCCAGCCAGCGAGCAAGCTAGCAAACAGAAGCGAACAACAAGATGGCAGTCGTTCAAGCCTGTGAGACAAATTCGGAAACTCCCCCGGCAGCCGCTAGGGGCAGCCGCCCCCTCCTCCTTCTTCTTATTCTACTAGTGTTTTAACAGCCCTCTCTCCCCGTACTTCCGTGTAGAATTAATCCATTCAACCAATCAACGATGAGCAGGAAGCGGGAGATTCAAGCCTCATTTCATTCCATTAAAACCCAATGGGTGACGTCACGCTCACTATATCCAGTTCTATTATACAATCTATGTCTACAACCATAGGAGCTATCCATGGTACTGAATCACTGAATTGTGTGTGACTGAATCAGTGTCTGCCGAGGTGCTGAATGAATCTCTGCAGTGTGTGTGTGTGTGTGTGTGTGTGTGTGTGTGTGTGTGTGTGTGTGTTAAAGGCACTGAGAACAAACTATTACTTTGATTTGTTGTTTTGCTGTTATTATTGGTGTTTTTCCAGACACATTTTTATTTGGTCAAGTATATGCAGTGCCAGTTGGAATCATAGTTTTATGAGTTTGGGTTTTTTTATTATAACAGAATTCCCATTCACTCCTATCCCTGATTAAGGGAAATGACAGTCGTCACAGTCACATCTTCATCAAAGCCAAAATGAGGAGAACAGAGATGCAGAACCTCCAGCCAGCAGCTCAACTGAACAGATGAAAGCAGAAGCAGGAACTTAGATCCAGCTAGTAATTTACAACCAACTTGTGCTGGCAAGACTGAATACTCTTCTGAGACTGAAGACAGGGGTGATGAATGGATGTAAACTAGCTAACCTCAATCAGGTTTACACTCACAGAAAGACAGTGAAGTTATTGGGAAGAAACAAGCTTTTTGTTCTCAGTTTGTGGTAAAAGTTCACACACAAGTAAATCACACTTGAAGCCACACACGAAAAACCATTTAATTGCTCAGTCTGTTTTTCGTTTTTTGGTTTTCGTCATGAAGTAAGCTTGAATGAACACAATAGTCCACACCAACCCGATCTCCAAAAAAATTGTAAAATAGCAACGTTTGTGGACATACGTTGGTATTTTACGATGTCGGCTAAGAAATTGTAAAATGGGAACGTATGCGTCTACAGCGGTGGGCGTGGTTTGGGCGTGTTTTACGGAGATTTTCTGTTTCTAACCCCTCCCCCTACTCTAATCCTCACCCTAACCACTCAGAACGTTACTATTTTACATTTTTCGAGCCGAAATCGTAAAATAGCAACGTTGGTCCATATCGTTGGTATTATACAATTTTCTAAGAGACTGTGTTGTCCACACAGGTCAGAAACAATTAAATTGCTCAGTCTGTAAAGGTGTTGGTTGTAAAGGGCACGTTAAAGTGACACATGATAGTCCACACAGGTGAGAAACAATTTAATTGCTCAGTACAGTCTATGGTAAAGGTTTTGGTCATGAAGAAGTCTTGAATAGACACATGATAGTCCACACAGGTGAGAAACAACGTTGTTGCTCAGTTGGTGGCAAAGGTTTTGGCCATAAAGTAAACTTGAAGTCACACATGATAATCCACACAGGAGAGAAACAATTAAATTGCTCAATCTGTGGTAAAGGGTTTGGTCATAAAGAAGACTTGAATAGACACATGGTAGTCCACATAGGTGAGAAACAATGTTGTTGATCAGTCTGTGGCAAAGGTTTTGGTCATAAAGTAAACTTGAAGTCACACATGATAATCCACACAGGTGAGAAACAATGTAATTGCTCAGTCTGTGGTAAAGGACACTTTTAAATCACACATGATAATCCACACAGGTGAGATTGATTGATTTTATTTTGGATAAAGAACGACAAAATCCAAGGGATGACATGAAAAAGTGTAAACACTTATTTCCATCATGGTCCCTGGTCTTATAAAAACATGACATACAGTAACACATAACATCAAATAAACAATACAGAACAATCAAGGATAAGAAGAACAAGAGATATAAACCAACATACCTATACACAGGAAAGATCACGCATTACTCTAGCTTACTCAATAAGAATTGTTTCAGGTTTTTAAAACCATTCAGAGAATTGTCAGACTTCATTTCATTAGGGATCTTGTTCCACTCCCCCCCCCCCCCCCCCTTCCCCCCGTGCGTATAGAGGAATGTTCTCCCAACTTTGCTTTTGAGATTGGGTAGGTTCAAATCAGCTACACTAGCCCTCGTGTTCAGGCTATGAATGTCCTGAACAAACTGAAAGTACGTGGTGAAATGTAATATTATAGACAATGATAAGTTTCAACTGTTGTAGCCTACTCTACTTTCAACGGGGAGCCAATTTCAATCTTAATTTTGTTGTTGTTGATCTAATGTGCATTCTTGGACTCTCCACACATAGCTTCTAGACTGGTTTTTATGAAGCAGCTGGTACGCACACATAAAAACCCACAAATCTAGCAATAACACCTGTGACTATTTGTATACACAATAAACAATAAATGTTCCCTCAGATCATTACCTCCGTACGCCCAGCGTCTGTTCCGGGCTGCCCGTCCGAGAGGCCGCTCGCTGCAGTACATCTCTTCCACTCTGCAGCTAACACTCCTCCCCTCTGGAGCTAAAACTCCTCTCCTCCTGAGCTGCAGTGAGTGCCACTTGTGTCTGTCTCCGACGATAGTTATCTGCCATGAGACCATTCTTCAGCCAGGTTACATAAGCTGAGATGGTTGGTCCGCTGTGCGGTCTTATGGCTGTCCAAAATTATATTTCCAAATATGTTGAAAAACCGATTACATGTTGGGGGTCAACTTTACGTTTGACTACTGAAACTATTAAAAACTTCATAAAGTGCCATATTAACCATAGAGCCCAAAATAAAAAGTACAAGTACTGCCATTTTCCCACCAAAGGCAACTGTTTTCTTTTCTCCCATCAATGCCAAAATGCATTCTGGGCAGTGTCGAATTATCGTACCAGAGGGTCAAAATTATTATTATGCCACCTTTTTCTCCATATTTCTGCACTGGGGGCATGTTTTAATTTTGTTTGCTTTTGCGGTATTTTCATAGAATCTTGAGTCCTAACTATAAATTAAAAAAAAAATGTTTACCTGTTTTACTCATTAGTTTATCTTTTGATTTTTTTTTAGTTATACCACTGTTGGAGAGGTTTGGCAGGACCTGGCTGGTTGAAAGGCAGCCAGGGATGATCGGTTCCCACCATCTGCTCACTCACTTGTGAGAGGTTTAATCTGGCCGGAACACAACTCCACTGACGGGGAGCAAAGCGCGGAGTCCGGCTCCACGTGTCAAGCTTTCCCTCAAGGATTTGCGGGTTTAGCGAACCCGTCTGCTCCATGCTTGGGTTTGAGCCTGGCTCAGATCTTGAAGCTTGCGTTGATACAGGCACACTGGCAAGTGTGTGTAAGAGGTCCCTTCCTCCCATAACCCACTGGCCAACTGGGTGTTGACCAGTGCCTCCTAAGATGGACCTTGTGGCAAGGCTGGGGAGTACTTTGTTGCAGTGTGTGTGTGTGTTCTCTAAAGATAACGTAAGGAACATAAAAGATTCAGACTGCAGTTTATATAAGCCCATCTGCAGTATTGAGTCATGCCAGCAGAGTTCGCTATTGGGGCATTTTCTACAATCATAGGAGCTATCCATGGTACTGAATCACTGAATTGTGTGTGACTGAATCAAAGCGTCTGCCGAGGTGCTGAATGAATCGTTGCAGAGTGTGTGTGTGTGTGTGTGTGTGTGTGTTAGATGACGTCATATTTCGGATGATGCCTCAGTGATGCCGACAGTGATGATGTCATATTTCGGATGATGTCATTGGTAGAGTGATGTCATGCTCTTCAAACTATAAATGCGGTTACTGCAAGTTTTCCGCAGTCGTTCATAGATTCATCTTAAGGAAAACCTTCTGCAACAGCTCTCAGTTTCAAACCTTGCAGACTCAGTTTACCAAGTGACAGCATTCCCAGTTTACCAAGTGTTTCAAGACCTTCAAGTGTCTGCACGTAAACTCACCTGTCTCACTGCCTAACAGTGTGTGTGTGTGTGTGTGTGTGTATGTGTGTGTGTGTGCGTGTCCATGCCAATTGACTAAAAGGGGGCAGTGGGGGAGTTGAGAATTTCAAAATGCAGGGTGGCAAGGGCAGAGGGCTGAAATTTGGCATGGAGGACTGGAGGTCAACTGTGTGTGTCAAGGTGTGTGTTTGTTCATGCTAGTTTTTCTTGTGTATGAGCCTGTTTTTGTTTTCATGTTCTGTTTTCATGTTCTGAAAACTGCAAAATAAAACATATATATATATATAAAAACAGGATAACTTCACAAACGTGAATCACTTTTATGACTTTTGAAGCATTTTCTGAAAATCACATAAAAAACACATTTACAGTATGTTTCAAAAGGCCCACCTGCAGTAGCTCCCACACTTTGAGGATCACTAATTTATTCAAACGTGACAACAAAAAGAAAATGGAGAATTTGAGAATGGAGAAAAAACAAAAACAAAAAGTTCTCAGTAGAAAGGATTAGGGTTTGGGCGAGCATAAAATGTCAAATCCTGAACGGAACTTGGGAACAATAAACATGAAGCATTAACAACTCCAGCCTCATCAGCCACATGGCCCCCGATCTTCTGTCAAGGCGCTCTTCTTTTGTGGCCCCAACTCTTCTGTTCTCTTCTATCAAGGCAGCTTGCTGTCTTTCTCCACGTGGCTCCACATGTGTGCAGGGTTAATATATGCTATCAGATGAGTGCCGCCAGCACAGCCCCCACAGCTGCTCCAGTGCTGCCCACTGCTGCAGTAACAGCTGTTCCCAGACCGGCCATACCTAGAGTGAGATTACAGATTACAGTGGTTAGGACCCTCAGCAGACTGAGCATGAAGCATCACATCCTGGTTGAGCTAGAGTGGGTAGAACCAAAATTATACCATGGTCTGGGTGAATACTCGATTCTGATTGGCTGCAGGGTGTCCATTAATTTGTGATAATGTAAAGTGATAATGTACACCTAGCTAAATGGTCTGTTCATCGTTCATATCAATGCGCCAGGATCACGACAGAGTTTGAGCTCTATACCACGGTTAAGGGTTAATATGGCACTTTTATAAGTGTAGAAAAACATTTAGTCGGTCAAAGTAACTATTTAGATTACCCGTGTGCTCAGTTTATTAAAATAACGGCTATTTAGAAATCTGTCATTTTCGGAGATCTGCTGATGTTGTCAGCTGACAGAAGCCGGGCTCTCAGCTGTCAACTGTCAAACCAGCTCTGTTTACAACTTTGCAGAAAGCCAGCCAGGCGCTTTGCACAAGCGTGCTGCCTCTATCACTGATACAAATCATGTCAAAGAGGAAAAAGACAAGATCAACAAAAAGAAAACAACAAAATGGGCAGTTAACAGCGACACACTGAGAGACGTCCCTGTACAAAACATACCTGGACTCCAACATACAAAGCTTCAGATGGTTTTCAGTCTACTCTGAGCGTGGCATGCGCCATTTACGTCTATAAGACCTGCAGACGTTAACGTAATTCCCTGGAATGTGAGTTTAAACGAGCCAGTTACATGGTGTTGCATTCTTAGACATTGCAGTTTGCTTTATTTTGTACGTTACATACAATTGGCCAAATTATTAGTTAGTTTATGGTAGGGCTGGGCGATATATCGAATATACGCGATGTATCGCGGCTTGTGCCACGTGAGATGTAGAAATTACTATATAACCCTATACATTCGAGTATAATTGTCACGCATTGTTTATAACTTAAGGCAAGCAAGGCATGACTCGCTTCACGTTTCCTCTTGCCAGCTCTCCCTCTCAAGGGAGAGCTCAAGTCACACTCAAAAGGGAGGGGGAATCACATGGATACATCAAACGCGTCAAACAGCGTCAGACACACCCGTCCTTAACCTATGTGCGATTCGAAATCACGCGTCCGCACCATAGACTGGCGAAACATGGTCGCCCCCAGTGTGGCTGTTGACAGTTTCAAATTATAACAAAACAACCACTATTGCAATTTGCAATACATGTCCCGCAAGGTTTCTGAGCGTGGGGAGGAGTTGCGGATTTGTTTGGCGTTAACGTTAGCTGTTTTGGTGGCTAACGTTAGCTAGCTGGTTGTGGCCTACCTAGTAGTTCAGCAGGCAGCGCTCCACAAGCTTGTTGTGACCAAAATCCCCGCATTTAAAGCACTTCATACTCCCAGAGCTGGCGTAAACCATAGAGAACCTCATGCATTAGCCTACTCAAAATGAAATGTCCAGCGTTTGTGTCTCCAAAAGCAACTAACGCTAACGTTACATGCAAGGTAACGTGAAGCTAACGTAGCTAGCTGCAGGGCAGTCATGATCTATAAGGAAAACTTATGCGCACATAGCCTACATAAAAGTCAACATCACATACGTGTCTTTTCTTTAATCTAGACTAGAGGCATCATTTTTCAGTCAAAAGTGAAACGACACAGATATGATGGCGTATAGTGAGGCTTTCCATGCCTCACTATAGAACTGGCCCCAATGCAAAATTCACAGCTTATATGTTGCCGTCATGCCAATAAGAGTCTAAATTTAATTTTTTATGTTTTATCTGCAGACTAAGCAGCTAGGCTTTCGGTTCTATAAAAGCCATTATTTTTTGTATTGACTATTGAGTGAAACACATTACTAAAACAATCATATTATATCATAATAGTGATGTCAGATTTGCTTAGGTCAGAGCTATGGAATATTAAATCATCCATCTTTGCTCACTACATCTGCCCTTTCTTTCTTCTTCTTTTTTACCCCAGGTGTGCATAAAATACAGGTTAAGAACTTATGGAAAAGTCATGGAAATCCATTGGTCAAAATGTGTATGAACCCTGAAGGGTTAAATTGAGCATTTATGAGAGATTTCAAAAATATCGAGATATATATCGTGTATCGCGATATAGCCGAAAAACATTGCGATATTCTTTAGAGGCCATATCGCCCAGCCCTAGTTTATGGGCTAGAAATTCTGCCAGGTGCAGGCACTAAGCGGCCATTTGATCTAATGGTAATCTTGAGCAGCCGAGGGGACTATTCTGTCTCGCCGGTTCTCAATTCATATTCAAGGTTATGAAAACTAGATTTTGATTGGAGAATGCATGACAATATAAATGAATGGTCTTGTTTTGTTTCTTTGGCAAGTGACCATGGTATAAGCGGGTTAATGCACTTCGAGGTGTCCATTATCAGAAATGAATGGACTTCGCGGAAGCAACCGTCCTCGGCTTTTGCCTCGGATGGTTCACGCCTCCACGTCGTCCATTAATTTCTGATAATGGACACCTCGTCGTGCATTAACCCTTACATATCCTCCCTAACTTGCCCTTCCTTATTTTTCAAGAGACAAGACAGCCACAGGCCAGACAGCAAATCCTGCTTCTGCATTAGACTTCTTAAAATGAGTCAAACATTGACAAATGGAGCAAAATGTGAGGAGATAATGATCGAGTTCACAACCACAAATCCTTACAATTTAGACTAGAGCATTATGGAGCACAATAACAAGCCTAAAACGTATTGATAACAAGACAACAGCTATGTGAAATAGTGACACGATAGTCGGAATCAGGGGACGAAGGTAGCTACTGATGACCTATGCCCGTCCGTCTTAACCAATCACAGTGTAACATTGGCACACTGAAATTAGTGAGACACTAGACACTAGACAGCCAATCAGATCTCTAAATCGCTCTGTATACACATTGATGTGATTGCCTCCTAGTTATTGCTTTTTACCTGCCGACTGCAAAATAGCAACTGCACTCCCTGCTGCCACTCCTCCTCCGTTGGCAATCGCGGCACTTGACATCATGCCGGCGGCCCACGAGCCTGCAGCGATCCCGACTGAGGTGAAGCCTATGGCCCCCAGGACGACGGGGGCCAGCGCCATGGCACCCAACGCACCTCCTGGAGAGGGGCGATAGCAACACAACAGTTGTCACTGATAGTTGTCAACTTGTCACCAGTGTTGTGTTGGGGAGCTACATTGCAAGCATAGCTTTGTAAGTTACCAATTAGTACTTCACACTGGAAGTATTGAATACAGCAAAGTTACCCTGGGAGAAATCTAAATTGGTTAATTAAAGCTACTTAGAAAATGTTCAAAATACTTTGTAAAAAAAAGTATCTAATTGACAATGTACATGCATGAAATCATAACAAAATAAAATACAAACTAGAACGCACTTATGACTTATGCCTCCGCCATTAGTTAATTATTGAGTCCAAATTGCCATTTGAGGCAAATTGGAAGAAATTCCGTCAAGGCGCTCCTGAGATGTTGTGTTACAGAGCTTGGAAATTAGGTGTGTGAGGTCACAGTGACCTTGAACTTTCACCACCAAAATGTAATCAGTTCATCCTTGAGTCCAAGTGGACGTTTGAGGCAAATTCGAAGAAATTCCATCAAGACATTCCTGAGATATCGCGTTAACAAGCTTGAAAATGGCATTCGAGAGGTCACAGTGACCTTGACCTTTGACCATTGATAACCAAAATGGAATCAGTTCATCCTTGCGTCTGTAACCCACATTAGTTTTACCACCTAAACTAACTTGCACTACACTACACTTACAACCTGAGCGTTCCCATTCTCACCAGTAGAGGTGCTACGTGCGCCGCAGCTTATTTAGAAGACGCCCATTCTTCTTCTCTCACATTCCAGACATTCCAGAGAACATTCCAGAATGCACTGAGACGAGCTGAAACTAGTCTGGGCACCTTTCACCCCGCTTTTTGTCATGGGGCGTAAACCACGGAACCAGAATGAACACCGGAAGGACGTGCGCCAAAAAACGTATTTGTTGCCGTTAGCTTGGCGTCTCTTTCCTCGATTAATTGTCTGATGCAAAGCTTCTGTATTGGCTTAAAATATGTGAGATTGTGAATTCGCAATGTTTCTACAAGAACTTCTTCAAAAAGTTTGTTCGGTACGTCCATCTTTTGTTTTGTTGTTTGCCGTTCTGATCCTTGTGTCAAATTGTCAAGTTAACGTAAAAGTTGACGAGCTAGAAACGCTGCCCTTCCTGTCTAGGGCGGGCTCTAGGCCGGAACCAGGTAGGGTGACCAAATCAATTGTGAACGGAAGCCAGGCTCTTTCTCGCCGAGAAGAGCATGGTGACGCGAGGTTAAGCTGAAACTAACGTCACGCAGCTGAAAGAAACAACGTGGTGAAACGTCTATCTAAACTCCTAACTTTCTTTAAGTTGATCAGAAAGTATTATCCTTTGGATTTTTTGGAGAACGCTGCTTTCCACCACCTGGAGCAGCGTTCTCAAACGGCGGAATGACAGCGGGGGGCGTGGTCGTCCTGTCAAATCTGACAGGACCACGACTACGCCTCTGTAAACAACATCAGCTGTTTAAGGCACGTCACACACCATCTAGTGACACCTCTGATGAAGACGGAAGTATTGCCGTCGAAACATGTCAGGTAGGAACACAAACCTGTGTCTGATATAGAAGAAAACCTAACAATCTAAGTAAAGTATAGACACTATGAACCTTTTTGGATTATAAAAAAATAACTGAACACTGACTGAAAACAAAGAAAGACAAACTTTATATTTTCTAATTGGCCAAAGTTTATTTTTGTTATTTACATGTTACAAGTGCACTTTACTTTATTCTAAGGAAAAAATATACTTACCTGAATACTTACCTTAGGAATACTACTTACCTGTTGGTCCTGTTGGGAAAAATAATAATCCTATGCACTGAAAATAATTCTATACCTTGAATCAAGAGTTCTATATTTATTACATTTATATGTAATAAACCTGTGTTTACATTTTTTCTTAAACCTTTGTCCTTGTTCATTCAATGTATCCTCCCTGAGCGTACCTAACGTTACCATTGCCAATAGATACAGCCTAATCAAAATTTGCATTTCTTGATATTATATTGTAGTTATTGTGCTATCCTAAGCTACAGTATAACGGCCCATAAGTGTTACACGTCCAAGCCAAATCAAAAGAAATTCTATCAAGCCGTTCTTGAGATATTGCGTTAACGAACTTGGGTATGGCGTTCATGAGGTCAGTGACCTTGAACTTTGACCACCAAAATGTAATCAGTTCATCCTTGAGGCCAAGTTAATGTTTGAGGCAAATTGGATGAAATTCCATCAAGGCGTTCCTGAGATATGGCGTTAACAAGCTTGAAAATGGCGTTGGAGAGGTCACAGTGACCTTGACCTTTGATCACCAAAATCTAATCATTTCACCAAAATGTAATCAGTTCATCCTTGAGGCCAAGTTAATGTTTGAGGCAAATTTGATGAAATTCCGTCAAGGCATTCGTGAGATATCGCGTTAACAAGCTGGAAAATGGCGTTTGAGAGGTCACAGTGACCTTGACCTTTGATCTTTGACCACCAAAATGTAATCAGTTCATCCTTGAGTCCAAGTCGATGTTTGAGACAAATTTGATGAAATTCCGTCAATGCATTCCTGAGATATCGCGTTAACAAGCTTGAAAATGGCGTTCGAGAGGTCACAGTGACGTTGACCTTTGACCACCAAAATCTAATCAGATCATCCTTGAGTCTAAGTCAATGTTTGAGGCAAATTTGATGAAATTCCGTCAAGGCGTTCCTCAGATATCGCGTTAACGAACATCGGACGGACGGACGGACAACCCGGATCCAAAAAGAGTGCTCTTTAACCCCCTGAAAGTTTCAGCCCAATCACACGTAAAATGGCAGAGCTGTGGCCGGCACATAAATTGACAGAACAGAGACAACAATGTCCATCAATGAGACACCTGCATGCCTTCCTAGTCCGTAATGGTAAAAAAAGGACCAAAATTGTTTGTAGTTAGTTTAACTCCACACACTCCCCAACACTGGTTGTCACTGAACACCAGGGGTCCTGGGTTTCCAGGGGGGCCCCAGCAAAAAGGGGAATAATTGATTTTCACTATACCATTCGTAATTAACACAACTAGTGCAGTGCCCGTTCCCCCCATGCACAACCCCGTGGGCACCCCACACTGCACTCCGTCAGGTCCCCCTAAGCGCACTCCCCAAGTTTGAAGTCGATCCGAGAAACGGTTCGCGAGATACGCCAAGGACAGACAGAGAGAGAGACAGACACTACCGGCATTATAGTGTACAAGATATGAGGCTAGAACAACTTAATTTAAATCATATAGCCCTATAAGTATATCAAGGGGTTCCGCACATTTCTGAGTAGCGAGCCAGATAGGAAAGTATAGCTGGCTAAGGGATGGGCCTTGGTACATTTTAAAGTAAAATGCATCAATCTGCACTTTTAGAGCAAAATTAAGAGGCTATGGGCCCTATCTTCCCACAGGCCTTAGGCGCAAAAACTGGCGGTAAACGCAAAAAAACGTGCCTTGCGCCTGCCTCGGGAAGATAGCAACATGGTTTTAGGCCCCGAAATGCGCTCTATGCCAAAGAGGCGTGGCGCAGTTGGTTCCATGTCGCTGTTCCGACCTCCCGCTGTTCCGACCTACCCTCTCCCAGCCCCCATGCCTAAACCTAACCTCCCCCAGACCCTAACCCAAAACCTAACCTCTCCCACCCCCACGCCTAAACCTAACCTCCCCCAGACCCTAACCCAAAACCTAACCTCTCCCACCCCCCACGCCTAAACCTAAGGTCGGCATTGCGGGTGGTCGGCATAGCGGGTGGACACCGGCGCAGTGCCAGAATAAGCCTTAAATACCGGCCTAACAATATCTTCCCCCCTGGCGTTAATTTAGCGCTTAGCGCTTTTCAAAACCAGGCCTTATTCAGTGCACTGCTTATAGTGTGCGTATTTACGCACAGCTCTCCTCTGCCCATCTCACTCTCTCTCTCTCTCTCTCCCTCTCTCTCGCACAATGGAAAAAAAAGTAGTTATATCGTAGTTTTGAGCCCCTGTCATTCAGAGGCTGTTCTCTCCCCCTCTCTCTCTCTCTCTCTCTCTCACTCCCTCTCTTGCGCAGCACAAAGACAGATGGAAAAAAGCTGTTCTCTCCCCCCTCTCTCACTCCCTCAAATCTCCCAGCATGACTCCCTTAAATCTCCCAGCATGCATTGAGGCTAATACATTTCGAGAAGAAATATCAACCAAATCAGCCTGAATTGCCTAAAGTGGTAGATAGAAATAATGTTTCTGTTCACACAACATGCAATTCTGGAACATTTCAATATTGGACCAAATAAAACATCGAAATCCAAGCACAACCCTATGTGAAACATATATGTCATCCTGGGGGTATATATATGCCTCGCAGATAACGTGATTTAGATGAGAGACAGCCGTAACACGGTTCTACTGTGATGTCCGCTCCGCTCCAATAAGACTTGGTTTACTTCACATTTACTTTTACAATAAAAACACATTTATGCAATGACTTTACATAATGTAGGCTATATTTATGTGCATCATCTGCAGCACTGGAGAAGAAAAGGTAGCGAGAGAAAACGATATCCTTCTAATCTGGACAAACTTTCACCAATCTAATCTCATCATGACATAGGCCACATAGGGATAGGCTATATTTTTCTAGCCAATGCGTTTAGAACATTCTTTTCACTTTGATCTTGCTATAGTGTAGCATATTTACATGCTTGCAGTATTTAAACTGCAGTTAGATAGGTTTGAGAAGCATAATAGTATGGAATAATATATTGGAGACAGACGGGGATGAAAGCGAGGGGGGGAGCTCAGAGCGCTTGGCTTTTCTGCCCGGACTGGATCGCTCCGTGGAATTGGAGCTTAAGGGAAGCTTGTGATTTGTTTACTGCACTTCTCCAATGAGCAGATTGTGCATAATTTTACGCTTAAAAGGCGTGGTTATAATGCTTAAAGGCCCATTCCGTTGGTTTTGGCGAGAAATAAATGTGCACAAAGTGTTTATTATTGGCACTGAGTGAATGCGCCTTGACGTCACTTAAAAATGCCGACCAGGGGCGTTTCTCTCAGACCAGCCGTTCAGAAGATACATTGGAAAACCTGTTTCGAAGTGGAGAGCATCTCCCGCCACAGCTAGAGGATGTGACGTCTTGCGCGTTCACGTCGAGCTTGTCTCTTGTCCTAGACGCTAACAGGAAATGGCTGAAGTAGCTTTTAACGTTACGCTCGTCGCTAGCTGCTAGCTAAAGGAAACAACAAAACACAGACTCCAGAAAAAGTCCAGACTAAATAAATAAATATTTATCTAATGAAGCCCGTCTGGCCAGACAGCAGCAATGTGACCGACATCGGGGGGAAACTAGAGTCAGGACTGTGTTTTCGGTTCATGAAGGGAACTTGCTGCTTGTAGCTACTGTAATGTGGTTTTGACCAGATAACGTTAGCTGCTTGCTAATGGATTTTCAAGATTCAAGATTTGTACTGTCACTCCGTAGTACAAGTATCTGACCACCTGGTCAGAAACTCTGCTAACATTACCGTCTTGTGTGAAGTAATGCAACCCTAACGTTACTACCGTTATGCTTATGGTCATGGAACATTATTGTTTGACTGCATTTAGCTGCGGTGGTGATTCGTTAGCTTGATGCTATACGCGGCTAACTAATAGATTTAGCTATATTTATAGAAATTACCACCAGCCCCACTAATAACGTTACTGTCTTGTGTTGATAATGAATCTAACAGTCGGAAATATGCCTAACGTTAGCCTACTGTCTGTTATGCTTACGGTACATTGTTTGACGGTAGGCTACCGTACATACAGGGGGAGCAGGCTATTTCCTGGCTTGTGCTAACATGAGTATCCGCAGCCAGCAGGCTCTGACTGCAGTGGGACTGCACATACTAGTAATGTTAGCTTGATGCTAATCGCGGCTAACTAATATTAATTTACATTTATAGAAATTACCACCAGCCCCACTAATGTTACCGTCTTGTGTGGATAATGAATTTAACAGTGCTAAATATGCCTAACGTTACTGTTATGCTTATGAAACATTGTTTGATTGTTCAGTTTGGTCAACTCCAGGCATTACACGGTACCGTACATACAGGGGGAGCAGGCTATTTCCTTGCTTTTGCTAACATGAGTATCGACTTGCCCGCAGCCAACGCAAGCCAAAACACGGCCAAACATGCCACAATAACGTCCCCTAATTCATCCAGAATCCTTCCTGGGCATCTCGAGGCTGATCTGACCGATAAATTGTCCAGGTTGCCGTTTTCAAGTGGCTTTTATGAGTTAACGTTACAAAGCAACGAACAGCTCTGCTGTTGCCAGGCAACTGCTTGTGCGCGTGCGAGTATGGTGCCCGCGCGTCAGCTCGTTCACACGTTGCCTGCAGTTACACTAACGGCCACCGGCGTCAGTAATAGTGAGTTTTGACGGATTGGGCCTTTAAGGCCGCCTGTAGCGCCGACACCAAAATATCGAGTGGGCCGGTCCACGCCCACTAAACTGCGCTGCGCCGGGCGCAGTTTATAGGCCGATGCAACGATAGAGACCACTATCTATGAAGAATTACACACATCTCTTTACTGTGCTGTGGCTTTGCAATAATGAAACAATAAGTGTCTCCCTACAGTATATATTCTACATACAGGTCACTATGGTAGAATACTGCGTGTTTAAATACAATGGCCCATATCTTCTTTTAACACTTCCCCACATAACAGGCAAATTTCACGTAGGACAAATTTAATTCTAGGACTTTAAACAATTTAAGGACCTTGTATGAACCCTGTTTTTAATGACGTTCAAGAATCTGTCTATTTAGATAGATTTTAGATAAAGCTGAAGCTGACAATCAGAGGAACAGTTAGGGCCGTTTCTGCCTATGTGCATTATGTGCAAATGCACTGAAAGGATTTCTAATATTTGTGAATTTTTATTCTTATTTTTAACATAGTTATTGTTCATAGTGTGCCTAATTTATTAATTAAAAGCTTTATTGATAATGAAATAGCCTATGCCTCGTCATTCATGTTCATTCAGGGATACTATGATGACAGTGGTTTACTGTAAGATGTCGCCTAGGGCCCCAAAAGGCCCAGAAACTGCCCTGGGAACAGTGTGTGAGAGAGAATTATAACTCTTCAAACTGTCTGTCCACAAACACATTTGTCATGGGTAGGTAGACAACATACAAATAAATAAAGTGGTAGGTTACTGCTACTCTGCCACTAAATCTTAGTCAGCCAATATTTCCCAGAGTGCTGCCTGCTGGTTTCCTGGCTGTGCACTCAGTGTGTGCACTCAGTACTGCACAGTGTTTCATTGCGACTTTTCACGGGCTGTTCTCACCATTGTACAATACATGCTGATCACTTTCTGAGTATAATGGCATCACCCCCAGCGCGAGGTCTCCACGGTGACTCACGGAGACTCGCGGGGCCCCACCCCCACGGAGCTTTGCTCGAGTATAAGAGCACCTTTAGGTGGCCTGGACTGATTTTTTTTTTTTTTTTTTAATAACCAAAAAACTTCGAATATATTCGAACGAATTTCGGGCAATTAAAGTTCGTTCGAACTTTATTTTGGGAAAAAGTGACAGCCCTACTAGATAGCTAGCTTGCATCCGTGTGAATAGCATCTTGCTTATTGTGTGCTAGCATATTAGGCGTAGGCTACCGCCGTGTAGCGCACTTACGTTCACCCCGGCTGGGGTAACGTTAAAGAGAGTATTAACTCAAGAGGTGTGCTCTCAGTTATTAGCTAGATAGCTAGCTCGCATCTGTGTCGGGGTCCGACCACCCTGTCGAGGGTGAAGCCCCTGCTGCTCAGGGCCTTCAGGGCCAGTCAGAGCAGCCGGAATTTAGGTGGGGCGATGAGCCCATGCATCCATTCTTGGAGCAGGGTGAGTTCCCTGCCTACGACCCCCTGGCCGATGCCCCCCAGGAGGAAACCCCCCAGGAGGAGGTTTCCGGCGGGGAGGATTGGGACGGTGCTACCACCGTCACCACTGCTGCGGGGGAGGGGGCTCGCTCAGAGATGAGCGCGAATGAGCCCTACCAAAACCAGTTTTGCGGGGTGATGTCCAGGGCTGCGGCTAAGCTGGGCATCGCTTGGGCCGACCCACCCCAGCCCCCTGCCTCAGTGCTGCTATTTTCAGGGGCGCCAGGCACCCCGCCCGCGGCGCCGCATGCCCGTCTGTGTGGACGTGGTCCGCGCTGTGCAGGCAGGGTGGGAGAAGCCACAGGAGGCCAAGCCGCTTTGCGCGGGCATGGCCCCGTGGTCTGCGCTCGAAGGTGAGCAGAAGCTGGCGTTCTCTGTGATGCCCCCCCTGGAGGAACCGGTGGCATCCCACCTGGCCTCCAACGCCGGCAGGCCGACGCCGCCTTCAAAGGCGTGCCAGCTAACGGCCAGGCTGGCAGAAAAGTCGTATTTGGCGGCGGGTCAGTCCGCCGCCATAACGAACAATTTGGCTATTCTGCAGGGCTACCAGGCTATCCTCCTGAGGGAGATGCAGGGCAACCCATCTCCGGAGATGTACACGGAGCTCAGGATGGCTCACCCAGCTGTCTGAGCCGGAGAAGAGGAGGCTGCTTGGGGCCAAAATCTCGCCGGAGGGCCTCTTCGGGCCATCAGTGGAGGATTTGGCCCAGCGGCTGGAGAGGCAGCAGCGGGACTCCGCTGCGGTCAGGTCCCTCATGCCACGGCGGCAGCGAGGGGACGACCGCCGGTTTCAGGTGGCAGGGCGTGCGCCGAGCCGCCCTCCAGGGCCCGCTGCTCCGCGAGCCACCCCACGCCACCGGGTGCGGCCCCCAAGCCAGGGTCTTGCCCCCTCAATGGCTGTACCCCACCCGGCCGCAGTGGGGCCATCCTGGTCGGCCGTGGGACCCAGGATGGCCCCACTGCGGCCGTATCACTCAGCAGCGTGGACGAGGGGGTGCGCGGGCGGCGGGTGATCTGGCCCGCTCTTAGTCGCCTTCTTTGGGGGAGGGGGGGGCTATGAGCCTGCCGTTGGAGCTCAGCGCCCAACTTCGGTCCGGAGCTCAGCAGGGACTTGCCCACTCCGCCACTTGCCGGAGCTACGCGCCCAGCGGGGGCGGCAGCTCGCCAAGGTCTGGGCTCAGAGCCAGCCTTCGGCTTGTAGCTTTAGGGACAAGCCCACCGTCCTCGGTGCCCAAGGCCCGAGTTCGGTCGGGAGCTCTCCCGGGGTCTCGTGCCCGTCATCAAGGCTTGCCTTGGTCCATGGCCACGGCCTGGCCTCGGTTGGAAGCATCCAGGACAAGCCCACCATCAATGGCGCCGCGTGCCCATTGTCGGTCGGGAGCTCTCCTGTGGGCCACGCTCCCGGACGTTGGCCCGCCTTCGGCGGGGCCCCAGATCCGCGTGCGGTCGGGCTTGAAAGAGGACTTCGTCCCCGCAGTCCCCCCAGCCCGCGAAAGCCGCGCAGTGGGAGGGTTACTCCGATCGGGCGCACCCACGGGGCGCGTCAGTAGTCGGGGTTTGCGTAAGGGATTTTCCCCCGGCATGCCTAGCTTCTACGGAGCTGACCATGCGGCAGGGGGGCGTAGCCTCTCACGTCCTGCTCCCCCCATTTTCTCCCCCCATCGGGGCATCGGATCAGGTCCCGGTGCCCAACAATATAGACATGACCAGAGGGGCGATTTCCGCTCCTTTTGGCTACGAGGCCATCTTTGTCTGACAGGCTCAGCGCCTGGGAGCTCCTATGTTCTCTGACCCCATGGTTACGGCGCAGCCTTCAGAAGGGCTACGCTCTCCAGTTTGCCAGATCTCCACCCACGTTCGACGGGGTCCCCGATTCAGCCGTGGAGGGGGGGGGTCCATGGACATACTCCGCAAGGAGGTTACTTCGCTCCTCGCCAAGGGGGTGATTCGCTCGGTGATTCGAAGGCAGAGGTGCGCTCGGGTTTCTATCACAGGTACTTTGTCGTGCCCAAGAAGGATGGCTCCATGCGTCCAATTCTGGACCTTCGGCGTCTCAACAAGAGGCCGGGGGATTTCTTTACTTCCGTGGATCTGAAAGACGCGTTCTTCCATGTCCCCGTGGTTCAGAGGCACAGGAAATACCTGAGGTTCTCATTCCTGGGAAAGGCTTACGAGTTCTGTGTCCTGCCGTTCGGCATGTCTTTGAGCCCACGAACCTTCACGGTGTGCGTGGAGACAGCCCTGGGTCCCCTCCGCGCAAGTGGGATTCGCGTCTTCTTCTATCTCGACGACGCTCTCATAGTGGCGGACTCGAGGATCCGTGCCACGGAACATACCAAGGTGGTGACCGATCACCTGCAGACCTTTGGGTTTTTGGTGAACTGGCAGAAGAGTTGCCTCGTCCCAGCGCAGGTGGCGACCTTCCTGGGGCTCGAGCTGGACTCTCGGGCCATGCTGGCCCCGGTTTCGCCAGAGCGACAGGCTTGCACAGTACGGACGGCAAAGACGCTAAGTCTGTGTCCCTCCGTGTCAGTGCATCAGTGCACTGCTGATGGCCTCAGCAGTGCATGTGCTCCCACTGGGGAGGCTGCACCTGCGCCCGTTCCCGTTCCATCTGGTTTCTCAGGCATCGCCTGGACCCGGCCAGGGACCGTCATCGCAGGGTTCCTCTGACAGGTCAGGCCCGGCGGGCGCTGGCCATATGGGTGGACCCCCGTTACCTCTCGAGAGGCACTCGGTTGGGCCCTGTCCCGCTCAGGTTGGTCATTCGCACCGACGCCTCCCTCTGGGGATGGGGTGTGGTTTGCGGCCGCTTTTCGGCGAATGGCCGGTGGAAAGCTCAGGAGCTTCACCACATAAACGTGCTACAGCTGGAGGCGATTCGCCTGGCTCTGGTTCACTTCCAGCGGCTCATACATGGGTGTCATGTTCTGATCCGCTCGGACAATACAGCTGCGATCGCCCACCTGAACAAGCAGGGCGGTGTGCGGTCAGAGGCGCTGAAGCGGTTAGCGGCGGATATTCAACCTGTGGGCGTATCCCCATTTCCTTTCATTGTCAGCGGTTCATGTGCCAGGTCGGCTGAATTTCGGGGCCGACCTGCTGTCTCGGGGCAATCCCCGTCAGACGGAGTGGTGCCTCCACCCTCAGGTGGTGGAACAGATTTGGGCCAGGTTCGGCCGCGCCCACATCGATCTCCTCGCATTGCGGCGCGTGACGCACTGCCCACTGTGGTTCTCGATCCAAGAGGACAGCCCCCTGATGGGTCACGACGCGTTGGCGCACGCGTGGCCACCGGACGGGCTCTATGTGTTTCCCCCGATCCCCCTGATCTGACAGGTGTTGGACAGGGTGAGGGAACAGCGCCTTCGGCTTATTTTAGTGGCCCCCTTTTGGCCCAAGCAGGTATGGTTTGCGGACCTGATCTCCTTGGCGCAAGGTCCACCCTGGGCGTTGCCAGTGCGGGCGGATCTTCTATCCCAGGCGGAAGGGGAGGTACTCCACCCCTCCCCCAGCAGGTGGAAGCTAGCAGCCTGGCTCCTGAATGGGACCATTTGCTAGCCCAGGGCTTGCCCGATAATGTGGTGTGCACTATTCAGAATGCTAGGGCTGCTTCGACCCGCTCTCAGTACACGTACAAGTTAGGGGTGGGAATCGTGGAGTAACTCACGATACGATACAGTCACGATACTTGGCCCTCGATAACGATATTATCACGATACAGCGATTCTGCGATAATCGATATATTGGAAGAAATTCAACCTACGATACATCACGATATCTGTGTAACTGAAGAGAAAAAAATACCCCTAAAAGGCAAGAAGCAGGTATTATGTATTTATTAGCAGAATTGACATGAACTCACTCAGAGTTCACGGAGGAAAAGTTACACATTAAGAGTCTTTTTTAAATTATTATTAACTCATTGAGTGCCAATGACGACAATCATCGTCAATTGCTTTAGTGACGTAGAGTGCCAATGACGACGATTGTCGTCAATTGCGTTTTTTGACGGTGGGACGTGGATCAAAGCCTAATATATCTCCTGTAAAATTTTGGGGCATGTTGAATGTGTATAACCTATTTTACCGACCCATTAGGTGGCGACAGTGCTCTCCAGATTAGAGGAAGGTCCGAAAACAGCAGGAAAAACGCCCGTGATCAAAGAGAAACCGCTCATGCTGCAGCCAGAGCCATATAGATGGCTCTGACTTGCAGCTGATGTTGGCTGCGAACAGCAGTCAATCCGCGCACACAACTGAGCCCCTCTGCCTCTGTCTGTCTGTCTGCATAGTTTCTTCACACGATTAGCCGCCAGAAAGGCAGCACCCGACGCCGAAGGGCCAAACCTTTCCCTGCAGTCCGGTTTGGCATTTCCTTGTCGCGCTGGGAGCCGCCGCAAAAAAACGGAGCGCTCCGAAAATAGACTGGGTGCGTGTTAGGCTGTGTGTTAGTGTGGGGAGGAGTTTGCAGCTGAGGGGGGGAGAGGGGGGTGGGGCACGCAGGCACCACACAACTACACCACGTCACTATATCAGAAAATATTATCTTCAGACTCAGTGAATGTGCTTGAAATGCTGCATTTCACAAAAGGCGGAATAACTCAGCTTCTAATTTGAAAAGTGTCTTTTTGCTCAAAACAGCCTATCTTCTCCGGCTCATAACTAAAGAACGGAAAATGGGATCAATAAACTTTTTTTTGCAGATGATAGAAGAGAGTCTCATCGTTCTTTGTGCGTGTTCGGTGTTTACATAGTAATATCACACAATATTCTGTGGGCCTCGAGAAATCACTGAAAACGCTCTGAAACTCTGGCACTGGGAGCGTCCGTTCTCCAAAAGTGGCTGGCACTCAATGAGTTAAAACAAGAGAACAATGGCAT
This sequence comes from Poromitra crassiceps, assembly GCF_964638095.1. NCBI lineage: Eukaryota > Metazoa > Chordata > Actinopteri > Beryciformes > Melamphaidae > Poromitra > Poromitra crassiceps. Next base: position 908,952 of record NC_139642.1, read on the forward strand.
ATATTCACAATATATTTTTAAGTTGTCCTAAGTAGTTAATGGGAGGTGGGATGTTCCAGCTTTCATGTAGGCTACAATTCCCTCCAAAGCCTCCCTCAAGCTGAGCTGCTGCCCCCAGTATGAGTGTAGCCCAAGACAGCCCAAACACCAACTCTGCATGTCCAGGATTCAGTTATAAATCGCAACTTCGACAATTCTACACCAAATAACTTAAATCGATAAGAACTGACGACTGGATTGTTCCCCTCAGTGGTTCCACTGCAACATCAAGGCGGGAGCGCTGTTGTAAAACAACAAGACAGGCTTCGTCTCTTGCCTTCAATACTCTTTGTCTGCTACATCCGGGTACCTCCACCGGCAATGCGTTTAACGTTAAATTTAGCTGCAATGAATCTACAAGCCAGGTCCATGTATCAACAGATTTCAAAGCCAATATGTTACTGGAAAGAGCGTCACAAGTGAAACATTTGGTCACTCACACTGGCGTTTTGAGTCCGGTGTTGGTGAAGTGGTTACAGCAGCAGTAGTGGGATTAGCTAATGTAGCTAACAGCTGCGGTGCTGTGCGTGTCTGTGTGGAGGAGGCAGAGGGAGCGCTGCTGGTATCGATAAACTTGATACTGTAGAAAATGAGTATTGTATCCGTTTAAAAATGTTTAGTAGCCTATCGAGTAAGTACCTAAGTATCAATATTTTTGACAACCCTAGGACTCTGTTTATCAAAATGGCTATGGGGAATCAGTTTAAAAATCCTGCATATTTTAATAACATATCGATACTTGGTGCCAGTGTATCGATAACGTATCGCAAGTGGAAATATCGCGATACCGTGAGTATCGATATTTTGTCCCACCCCTAGTACAAGTGGCGGGTCTTTTCGCGTTGGTGCACGGACAAGGGCGTGGATCCAGTGAGCTGTGGTGTGCGGCCAGTTCTCTGTTTCCTTCAGAGCCTGCTTGGCGCGGGCCAGTCGCCGCAGTCGCTTAAGGTGTACGTAGCCGCGATTTCTGCTTGCCTCATGGGAATTGAGGGGAGCCCCATGGGGGGGTTCCCTCTGGTCTTGCGCTTCATGAAGGGAGCGCGTAGGTTGCGCCCGCCGTCGCAGTGCGTCTTTCCCAAATGGGACTTGGTTACGGTGCTGGACGGGCTCGCGGGTCATCAGTTTGAGCCCTTGGACTCCGTCGATCTGAAGTTTCTATCTTTGAAGACCGCGCTGCTGCTGGCCTTGTCGTCAGGAAAGAGGGTTGGTGACCTGATTGCACTCTCAGTGCAGCAGCCTATGGTTTTCGGGGGGATAATGGGCGCAGGGTTACGTTGCGACCTAACCCGGCTTATCAACCTAAGAATATTAATGCCAGCTTTAGGTCTATGGTCATAGACTTGTCAGCATTCTGTCCCCCGCCGTTCAGTTCGGGCGAGGAGAGACGTTTGCACATGCTGTGCCCCGTAAGGGCGCTCTCGGCCTACGTGGCCAGGACGCGTTCATTACGCACTTCAAACCAGTTGTTGGTCTGTTTCGGGCAGAGGGCCCAGGGCGGACCCCTTTCCAAGGATCGCTTATCAGAGTCAGTCATGTGCTTGAAATGCTTCATTTCACAAAAGGCTGATTATCTCAGCTTCTGATTTGAAACGTCTGTTTTTGGTTAAATCAACCTATCTTCTCCGGCTCATAACTAAAGAACGGAAAATGATATCAATAAACTTTTTTTTGCTGATGATAGAAGAGAGTCTCATCGTTCTTTGGGCGTGTTCGGTGTTTACATAGTAATATCACACAATATTCTGTGGGCCTCGAGAAATCACTGAAAACGCTCTGAAACTCTGGCACTGGGAGCATCCGTTTTCCAAAAGTGGCTGGCACTCAATGAGTTAAGAGAAGTGTTTTTTGTTTTGTTTTTGTCACTGGGTTGTGGAGTGCACACAACCCATCTGACAGAGACTGACAGCTGAAATGGTTTGGGAGTGGTTAATGTAAATGAGGGGCTATTGTCCACTCCCCCCTTACCTGGCTGCCTAGGTGTGAAAAACTTCTCCAACTTTAAAGGCTGATTTCTCACTTTCTTGCTTTTCAGAGTGTGAACATTCAAATAAGCATATCTCCTTCATTTTTTTCAGATTACAATGTGTGACACATCATTTGAAAGCTTACAGTCTGCAGTTTCAGCATCTGTAAAAAAATTAAAAATCACCTTGGCCTACTTGTGGGTCGAAACGCCAGGAGCTGTCACATATAGCCTGACATTGCAGAAATAACACACACCTTAAAAATGAGAATTTGTTTGTCCTCATGTTATTCCATATTTCATGACCATTTCTATCAAGATCTGTGATTGTGTTAACAGTGGATTACTTTGAGGGAGTTGTGTCGCCGGTTATTGGCTGATAGTGATGACGTGCCGATATCACGGCGCATCCCTAGTTGCCATGGCAGTGTAAACCTACCTTGCATAGGGAATGGCAGCATCTCCATGCGCGTGGCTCTCACACTGTTGAGCTCAGCAGTTATCTACAACAGCAGAAAGGACAGTTGAATGGGAATACAAACATGGATTGAGTGATATTCTGCTCAGTAACTAGATTGATTAGTGGTGTTGGTACCTTTTGTTTGATCAGGCGCATGCTTCTCTCTGTCCTGTCCACCTGCTCCAGTAAATGCTTCAGTGTCTCCTCCCTTACAGACAATGCCATTTGGTCTGGCTCTGCAGGGCAGGGGAGGAGTTTATTGTTTATTGTTTATTGTGGATCCCCATTAGTCTGCACCAAGGTGAGACTACTCTTCCTGGGGTCCAAACACATAACATAAAAAAACATAATACAGTAACATTGCTGATAATTATAACAACAAAGACAAAAAGAGAGTAATTCACCTCACTCTATTATAAATCAAACATTTTAGAAGTTCATGAATTAGTACAGTGTAGTGTTATATAATATAACATAGCATATTGCAGTACAATACAATACAATTCAACATATGTGAAAGAGTTCAATCTGAAGAGTTGACTTTTAGATTGACAGTAAATGTTTTAGAAGTCACTGGGACTTGAAACACAGGTCTGTGTTACTCCAGTACACAAAGAACGCAGACAATACATTTGTATAGTACATCTGTAAATCAATATAGTCCAGGTTCTTATGGATATTTTTGCGCAAGTTCTTGCAAAAGGAATTTGGGGGCCCCTCTTGGGACACCATCTTTGATTTGTCAATAAATAATTAACTGATGGTAATTTCACTGATTAAGTTGTATTCCCTGAGCCTTAAAACCTAGCGGTAGACACCAAAACCACCTTTCTAGGTTGAATAGTAATTGACACAAATGATTTTGTGCAGGCTCGGGCACTCTGGCTACATCAAGTTAGCATACCCTGGGCTTCATTTGAACCAAATTTGGTGCTTTTGCGCAAAATGACCCTAATATCTCCCAAAGGGCCTGGACTAATATGAAATCCAATCACTATGCAAGCAGTTTTTTTCAATAGGGGCACCATACTGCAATTACACATTAGGGCTTTGAGTTCAGCAATGTACATACGTACATGCAAAATTTCACTCTATTTTCATTTTGAGATTTGCAGTAGTCAAATGACAATAAAAATATTTACCTTGATTTGACTTTATTTTTCTCTTTTTTCCACTTGGCTCCACATTAGAAATGTCACCGTCCTGAGAAAAAAAAACAGACAAAACAATATCATATCATGTGCCCCTCCGCTTTTAGCCCATTGACTACACTGTATGCATATCTTAAAGTTATGAATATAACCCCGGTTTATGAGTAAGTTGTCTTACTATGGGAAGCAGGATCTCCCTGGATGTGGATGTGACAATTGTCACCGGTGTTACACGGTGGTGAGGCATACACCAATTACATAACATGCCCACCGGTAACACGTCAACTCCGCCCGCTCGTGACAGTTCCAGCATGCGCTCAGCTGCGCTCAGGCCCGTAGGCAGGGTTTGAGAAATACCGAGGTCATTTTAGCGCGGCGTGGGGGGACCAGGGGGGGTGCTGTGCCCCCCCGGATAGAAGATTTTGTCCATTTTAAAGTAAAATGCTTCAATCTGGTGCACTTTGAGAGCAAAATGAAGAGGCTAGATCTATAAAGAACTACATACATCATGTTAGATTAATATCCTCTTTACTGTGCTGTTGCTTTAAAATGATACAAAAATAAATGTCTCCCCATATGATATAATTTATATTCTGCATACAGGTCACATGGCAGAATACTGCTCAATTAAATACAATGGCCCATCTACACAAACATCACTTACAGGGGAGTTACTTACCCATTCACTTCAATAGAACTGTCCCCAAAGTCTAGCCCCAATCTAGCCTCAATGCAAAATCTGAATGTTGTGAGTTATCTCTCTTCTATAGCACACAGAGAGGAAGCAAATTGTTGCATTTCCGATAAACTGTCGCATTAAAACATCAATGACAGATTAATAGATCTGGGGACCAGGGCTATTTTTCAAAAAAAAATAAAAAAAAAAATATTTTTTTTTTGGTGTGGAAAATACCGAGGTCATGACCTCGGTGTCCTCAATGGTAGCTACGGGCCTGGCTGCGCTGGTATATATTACAACTGTCCTGACTGTCTTGAGTTCATCATATCTCTGGTTAGACAGACCAGCAAGTAATGTTAGTTGTACACACATAGGTAAGACCTTTATCTAAGCCTGTGTGGATTCTCTTGCCACTGCCATCTCTGGAAATGTGGTTTCAACAGAGCTAATTATCCACTAGCATTGATGACTTAGCTGTGATAAAAGCTGCTACTCAGCAAATCATCATTGCCTGGCTTAATGTTGCTTGCTGGTAATGTATCCCATGGCCAAAAAAAATCCCCAGATTTTTCGCTAACGACATTAGTTTATTTTCTCCAGGTGGAGAGTCTCTCCCGAGTGTGTAACATTATGTGAGGCTGAGCTGACAGTGTTGCGAACACTGAGAGCAGAGCAGCAGCAGGGAGGGGAGGGGTTGACTGACTGGGGGATAAACCTGACATCTCTACCACACTTGCATTGGTGTTAAATTAAAAATCTGGACCGTGAGGACTGCTAAGGAGCTCTGGAACTTGCCTGTCATTGCCTGTCTTACTGCTGCTTGCTGTGGAGCCGTGGAGTATGGGGAGCGTGTAAAGTAGCTCGTGTGGCCAGGCGTGCGCTAGTGCACCGATGCCCCGGGGCACATTCCAGCTGTAAATTGGGGGGAATAGCCCGTTCCGGGTGTTCTCCCTGGTTGCAGATAGGATCACCCTGCATGATTTAGCATGACTGTATCCATCCCACAAATTGGGAGTGGGCTTGGAGGAAAAAGGAACAGTTTGCGAGCCAACATGAGGAGCTCGAGTGGGAACAGGCTTTGCAGAACATAGAATACATGGAGAAGCGGGGAGAAAGTGTTTCGACCCACGTGGAGTGCCAGGATGCACTCCGGTGTAATCCCCATTTCTCGTGCACCATGAGGCACGAGTGGGGTTACCACCGTTCTGGTCCTCCAGGCAAACTTCCCCGTTAGGATGAGGCCGGGTAAGAGCACGTGACATTTCGCTAGAGCCAGAAGGTCCAGACCTGGGTGGAGTCTGGTGCCGTCCCATCCCATCCCGCCACCAGAAACTGTCTGGGATAAAGTCCTTTGTGACTCTGCCGTGGGGGAGCGAAGGATATGGCTCTCTACTCTGGCAGAGGATTTTTCTCTTCCTCCAGAATGAAAGCTGTCTCGTCCTGGCCATTTTTATGAATGAAAATGAAAAATTTGGGTGGAGCTAGGAGCCTGTTAAAATCAATGTTCAAATCAATGTGGAACTTAAACTAAATTACCACAAAGATAAAATAAGTTTGTCAAAAATCAACCTGAGTAGGATGGTCATAATGGATTACCTACTGTATCTCAAGTGAGTGGCATATCTCTGCAAGTTGATTTTCATACAGTAGCACGCGGAATGGAAATGAGAGGCTGCCACGGCGGTAGTAAAACCACATTCAAATATAACGTGTTGTATGCTTTGGAAAATGGTCAGTAGATATTTAAAGCATGCATGAATTTTAGTAAATGGGATAAAACGCAGAGTGAAGAAGTGGAAAATTGCTGACAGCTCAAAATTGCTGACAATGCCAGGTCGCCATTGTAAATAAGAATTTGTTCTTAATGACTTACCTGGTTAAATAAAGGTTAAAGTCCCTGGAAACCAGAAATATTTTTTTTATTATTTAGCATTTTGAGTTCATCACATCACAGGAACCTATGTTAATAAGCCACCAGCCAAATTTGAACGATGATGAACGTCGCAAAGTATATAAATTTAGGTTTGACAGTCATGGCAAAAGTCATGAGAATCAATTCGATTTTAGAGTGTATTTTCTCCCACGGACTGTGTGGGCGTGACGTGTCTCGTCTGCAGCAGGTCTCCGAGAGAGAGAGAGAGAGAGTCTCCGTCGGAGAGAGAGAGAGAAGGAAAGAGAGATGGAGTGTGTGTGTGTGTGTTCGCGCGTTGCTCGGCGAGAAGAAGACATCTCTGCCGCTGCGAGTGCACAGCGCTACTGTGTGTGTGTCAGTGTGTGTGTGCGCGTGTGCATGCGTGTGTGTGATTCGATTAAATCTTATGACGTGATAAGATCATGCATTTTAGCACCGCGCGCACCGCTCTCTTCAATGAGGAAATGGAAATCCAGACCTTGTATAAAAGTGTCGATTTTGGGGTTAGGGTTGAAAGTAATGTAAACCACTTTCTGAGGCAAACAATTACTCACATAAGACCCTAAATTTAATAGTTAGAAGGTTTTTGTGGATTTTGGTTTCCAGGGACTTTAAATAAAAAAATAAAAAAATATTATATATTTGATATGCTAATATTTCTCCCTCTTACCGCTTTGCGTTTGTTCTTGACAGTTTGGTTTCCCTCAAAATGTCCACTGTTGTCCGCCCAGTCTGCATTGTCAACCATCCAGTCCCACTGCTGCCTCTGGTCTGAGGCCATCTGAGCTTTCTTCTGTTTTTCCTTCTTCCTCTGTTTTGGGTTCTTCTTCTGTTTTTTTGTTTGAGCATTAGTATTTGGGGCTGTAGCAGCAGCAGCTTTCTTCTGTTTTGTTGGTTTAGATTCCTCTTGTTTTAGTGTTTGTCCAGCCATTTCCTTCATTTTCTTTTGCCCTTCTCTCCGCCTGTGGTGGAAATGAACATAGGAATTTAGACCAGTGATTCTCCACCTTTTTCACATCAAGGACCCCTAATTTGGTCCACATTAGAAGCCATGGATCCCCATTTGATGAGATTTTGTCTATCAGCCCAAAGGCTGCCAATATTTGTATTGTTAGATATGATTTTGTCCAAAAGAGATAAATAATACTAGTAACACTTTGACAACAAAAATATTAATTATCTAACTTACTGTAATTGTAAATTAAATAATAGTGAAGTTTACAATTCATCCATTTGCTGGGGACCCCTGGAACCCCCTTTAACCCATTGATACCTGATGCAGCATTTGCGTGTATATCCCTCATTTGTGTGCGTATCCCTTTAAGACCGTGAACCACGTTAACGCGGTTCGCGGTCTTAAAGGGATAACTCTGTGGAGTGTGTCTATTGTAGAGCGTAACGCTACTTGCGTTACGTAAATCAATATGATTGCTAATCAAGATTAAGGCTAGTTGTAATGCTGGCTAGTTGATCAATATGACAGCTAGTTGCTGCATTCACGCAGGGTTTTTTGATGTGGCTTTTTTTGAGGAGAAATATAAAGAGCTAGGGATGCACCGATCCACATTTTTTCACTTCCGATCCGATTCCGATACCTGAATTTGGATATCTGCCGATACCGATATTACCAATATTTTTCTTGAATATACAGTATAGGCAAATTTGGCCAATTAAAGATTTAAAAAAATATATACCTTGCAAAAAGCAGACAAAATTAAGAAAATATACAAGGCAAAGAAGGATACTATTATACATGGGCAAATTACGGCCAGCGCCCCCTGTGCGGCCTGACTGACTTTCTTGGGGAGGAACAGAAATTGAGTCCCACAACCTGACAACCATGCCACTTGATTATTCCCGGCAGAGTAATTCCGGAGCAGCGGATTGAGTGGCCCTGACCACATGACCCTTCCTAGAGGGCTGACCGTGGGTAGCTACTGGGACATAAGTTGGGGCTTGGCCAGCCCCGGCTGGGTCACCTGGGCGAGGGTGTATGATGTTGCGAGACCTGAAACATCCTATGACCCCAGGGTACATCACTGAGGATACGTCCCAGTTGCATCCATGCGATGTTTTCTCTTTATTGTATACAGTTGTATGCACTTTAAGAAATAAAATTAATGATTTTTCTAAAAAGGAAACCAATGTAGACATGTCTTATTTCCCCTTGTATAATTACTGTTGCTCTTTAATAACGCAAAAGTAGTTATTATCCGATTACTCGATTAATCAATGGATTAATCGGTAGAAATTAGGGATGGGGCCGATCCGATCCAATATCGGTATCGGGTGCCAATATTGGCACTAATTCACAGATCGGATCGGAATCATTTTTTTGCAATTCCAGCCGCATAATAGTATCCTTCTTTGCCTTGTATATTTTCTTAATTTTGTCTGCTTTTTGCAAGGTATATTTAAAGGGATACACCACTTTTTTGGAAGTTTAGCTCATTTGCCACATCCCCCCAACATAACCAAGATACACCATGCCTTACCGGCACTGTCCGCTCAGTTTACAGTGAGCTACAGTCGTGAAGTTAGTAATTATCACCATAGAATGGAGGCTAATGGTACAGCTGTTGAAAATCTGCCAAAACACACATCTCACGGCGGCCATGTTTGGAAAGTAGTGCCGGCTACCTCTTTTCCTTCCAAAAAGACCAATTATGTGCATTTTGGATTCATATTTCATCGTGTGGTGCCTAGTTCCTCATTGCGCGGCTCGCGAGACGCTGGCGGCTCTCGAAGCTTTAGTTGGCGGCTCCAAGAAATTGCACAAAACAAAAACAAAAACAAAGTCCCCCCCCCCGCTCTCCCCCCCTGAGAGAGAGAGAAAGAGAGACGGAGACAGAGATGGAGAGAGAGAGAGCAAGAGACAGAGACAGATAGAGAGGGAGAGAGAGATAAACAGAGAGAGCGAGAGACGGAGACAGAGAGGGAGAGAGCAGGGGAGGGAGAGAGAGCGCACTCGCACACAGCTGCTCGTTAACTTCACTTAACTTCACACGCTACTGCAGCCTAAGAGATATGTGAGTGAGTAGCCTATTCCCAGTAAAAAATAATAATACCAATGGTGTGCAAATATCCACCTTATTTTTGAATGCCCCGCTGTAAAATAATTATGGGTACAACGTGACTTGATTGTTGCAGCTTGTGCATTTTCTCGTTAAAACTCCAAGGTGGGGGGGAGTTGCTTGTCACAATAAATACACTCGTTTGATGACTTATTTGAGGGAATGTAATAATTGTATCTATCACATCCGCTATTTCTGTTGCTCATTGAACAACTCTGGATATTTATGGATGAGATTTTTGCCAAGCTGGACTTGATTTGCTCCGTTCGCCTGCAGCTTTGAAACATCGTTTACAGACGGGTCACGGGTCAGCAACGTAATGAGGGGGGGCTGGGAGGATTACACCGGAAGAAGCACCCATACGCATCATGGCAGCTAGAAATAAGGTGGATAGGCTACTTAACCATAAAATAGGATACCAATATTAATGCAACAGCATCCTGTCTTTGAGATGTCATTTGCAGATATTTAGGGCCCTATTGTCCCACGGGCCTTAGGCGCAAAAACTGGCCTTAAACGCAAAAAAACGTGCCTTGCGCCTGCCTCGGGAAGATAGCAACATGGCTTTAGGCCCCGAAATGCGCTTTACGCTAAACAGGCGTGGCGCAGTGCCAGAATAGGCCAGAATGGGCGTTTCGGCCTTAACTCATTGAGTGCCAATGACGACTATCGTCGTCAATTCAAATAGTAACGTAGAGTGCCAATGACGACTAAAGTCGTCAATTGCGTTTTTTGACGGTGGGACGTGGATCAAAGCCTGATGCATCTCCTGTGAAAGTATGGGGGGTGTCGAATGTGTAGAAGCTATTTTACGGACCCATTAGGTGCTCTCCAGATTAGAGAAAGGTGAGGAAAAACAGCAGAAGAAGCCCCGTGATGAAACGGAAACCGATGCTGGAGCCAGAGCCGTATAGATTGCTCTGGCTGGAGCTAACGTTAGCTGCGAACAGCAGTCAATCCGCTCCCACAACTGAGCCCCTCTGTCTCTGCTGCATAGTTTCTCCACACGATTAGCCGCCAGAAAAGCAGCACCCGAGGCCGAAGGGCCAAACCATTCTCAGCAGTCCGGTTTGGCTTTTCGGTGTCGCGCTTGGAGCCGGCGCACAAAAACGGAGCGCTCCGAAAATAGACGCTGGGTGCGTGTTAGGCTGTGTGTTAGTGTGGGGATGAGTTTCCCTCAGCTCCGCCGGCATGCAGGCTGTGTGTTGGTGTGGGGGTGAGTTTCTCCCAGCTCTGGCATGCAAGCTGTGTGTTGGTGTGGGGATGAGTTTATCCTAGCTCCATGCAGAGATTCGTCGCCTGACACACGCAGCAGAGCGAGCAGAGCCACCAGAGACACTCCCAGGAGGAGGAGTTTGCAGTTGAGGGGGGTGGGGGTGCTGTTTTATTGAAGGAAATTACTGTTCAGATGTTTCAGGTCAGAAAATATTAGCTTCAGAGTCAGTGGTTTGCTTGAAATGCTTCATTTCACAAAAGGCTCATTATCTCAGCTTCTAGTCTGAAACGTCTGTTTTTGGTGAAATCAACCTATCTTCTCCGGCTGATAACTAAAGAACGGAAAATGATATCAATAAACTTTTTTTTGCTGATGATACAATAGAGTCTCATCGTTCTTTGTGCGTGTTCGGTGTTTACATAGTAATATCACACAATATTCTGTGGGCCTCGATAAATCACTGAAAACGCTCTGAAAGGGCTGGCACTGGGAGCATCCGTTTTCCAAAAGTGGCTGGCACACAATGAGTTGAATACCGGCCTAACGATATCTTCTGCCCTGGGGTTAATTTAGGGCTTAGCGCTTTTCAAAACCAGGCCTATTCAGTGTGCCGGTTGCGCGGAGCTCTCCTCTGCCATCTGACTCTCTGTCCCCCCTCTCTCTTGCTCATCAGACAGGCACAATACGACTGCTGGAAAAAAAGTTTGCCGGTTCTCTCTCTCTCTCACTCCCTCACACATCAGACAGCAGACAGATGTGAAATCTCCCAGTATGCATTGAGACGCATTGAGGCGACTCCGTTTGAGAAGAAATAGCAACCAAATCAGCTTAAATAGGGTAAGTGGTAGATCGAAATAATATTTCTCTTAACACAATTGCAATTGTGGAACATTTCAATATTGGACAAAATAAAATCGCGAAATCAAATCACATCCCTATGTGAAACATATATGTCATCCTAGGGGCTATATATACTGTATCCCTCGCAGATTTAACGTGATTTAGATAAGTGACAGCGTAACGCGGTTCTACTGTCATGTCGTATACTGTGATGTCCACTCCAATAAATTGGCCCTACTTCACATTTAGTTTTACAATAAAAACACATTTCTGCAATGACTTTACATAATGTAGGCTATATTTATGTGCATCATCCTACCTGCAGCAGGGGAGAGAAAACAATATCATTCTGGACAAACTTTCACCAATCTAATCTCATCGTGACATAGGGATAGGCTATTTTTTTCCTAGCCAATGCGTTTAGAACATTCTTTTCACTTTGATCTTGCTATAGTGTAGCGGATTTACATGCTTGCAGTATTTAAACTGCAGTTAGATTGGTTTGAGAAGCAGAATAATATGGAATAATAGCCTATATATGGAGACAGACCGACGGAATGAAAGGGAGGGGGGGAGATCAGAGCCCTCACCTTTTCTGGCTTTACCGGATTGCTCCGTGGAATTGGAGCTTAAAAGGCAAGCTTGTGACTCGTTTACTGCACTTCTTCAATGAGCAGACTGTGCATAATTTTACGCTTAAAAGGCGTGGTTGTAATGCTTAAGGCTGCGTGTAGCGCCGATACCAAAATATGGAGTGGGCTGGTCCACGCCCATTAATCTGCGCTGCGCTGGGCGCAGTTTATAGGCTGATGCAACGATAGAGCCCTTAGTCTCTAGCCTGGGTAAACCCATCCCCCACGTGACCTGCTCTCAGACCTGTTCTCAGTCACTAGGGTCTGGAATCCCACCTATGTTAATCGATTTCTAGCAGTTGTTGCGCCCCCCCCCGATAGACCGCTCCATTACGCAACCGTCATCCAACCAGCTTAGTGCACAGAGCACATGCGCAGTGCAGCAGATGGCGTCATCACTCTGCGACCTTTGTTGTTAGTGCATGAGCTAACACTTTTCATTTCAGTACTGCTAGCACGCAAATGGCTACAACCAGCTACAACCAACCAAGCCCCCCTCCGGCCCGAAATGTAAACAGACTCGGAGCTGGCCTATGGATCGATGTGTGATTTCCAGGTAAGAATATGTTATTCACAGGTATATGCCACACTATATATTATCTCAGAAACTAGCGTAATTGTGTTTGGTAAGAAAGACATTCGATAAATGACTGACTTTTCCTCATCGGCTGTAGTGGGTTAGCGAGGTAACGTTAGCTAGATTACGGGAGCATTTAACGATCTAATGAATTCTAGAAAAACATGTCAGAAGCTAGCTAACGTTAGCCACGTGTAACATACAGTAACTACTACGTTTTATATTATTAGAGCTTCCAAGAAGAGAGAACATCGCCTCTGCCAATGACTCCTGTGACGGTGGTCAGGGAATGAAAGAGGAACAGAACAACTGTCTACACGGACCCAAACCTCGATCCCTGCTGCAGATGGCCGCAGATCTGGAGAGATATTTGTGGCTGTGAAGAACAGTCATCATCTATACAGTAGGGCATTCACAGACTAGTCGACTAGTCGACTAGTCGACTAGTAAAACCACTAGTCGACACTGTGCTTAGTAGTCGACTAGTCGTTTTAGCAAAAAAAAAAAAAAAAATTATCTTTAAGAAATGAGGTATTTACACGACATACATGGACTATCATATCCCATATCCCCCACAAAGAACATCAAAACACAACAAAACAAGAAAACTGCATAAGATACACAATAATCCCAGAACAAACAAGACTATTGGACAAACAACCAAACAAAAACAATGCATTCAAAGTAAATACATAGATCTTGCCCTGTTGGCAGCTAGGAAATGATAGCTTTAAATTGGAAAGCATCCAATCCCCCAGCTGTAGTTCACTGGTGGAATGAACTCTCAAGCTACCATACGTTGGATAACATTTACTACAAGAGCAAAGGCAGATTCTTAGACATCCCCCAAATATGGCAACCACATACAGAGTTTGACTTTAAGAACTTTTTACCCCAGTGTCATTAGGCTTATCAGGATAGGAGCTGAATGCATTGTTTTTGTTTGGTTGTTTGTCCAATAGTCTTGTTCTTGGATTATTGTGTATCTTATGCAGTCTTCTTGTTTTGTTTTGTTGTGTTTTGATGTTCTTTGTGGGGGATATGGGATATGGGATATGATAGTCCATGTATGTCGTGTAAATACCTCATGTTCTTTCTTAAAGATTTGGATTTTTTTTTTTTTTTTTTTTTTTTTATTAAAAACAATTAAAAACGATTAATCGACTAGTCGACTACCTTTAGGGACGACTAGTCGACTAGTAAAATTCACTAGTCGTGAATGCCCTACTATACAGTGATATGATCTAGTTATCAGGGACACGCTGTCTTATCTGCATAAATCATATTGAATAGTACCAGACAAAACCTTCAAAACAAATCAAGCTCTGGAATTTTTTCTATTGGAGATGTGTAGGGACCCTGACTATATGGATCACCTGGACATATCATTAAATTTGATAAAACTGCAATTGTGCAACAATTACATTTTATGTACAGTACTTGTTAGTATAGTTTCATGTTTGGTTTTACCTGTAATAAATGGGGACATTTACATCAGTGGCTTTTATTTACCATCACAGACCTGACATTACTGGCTTGATATCATATTCCAGATGCAACCTAGCTAGATGAGCTCCACACTGCTGTATGAGTAGGCTACAATCAAATGTATCAAGCCTTGATATCATATTCCAGATCCAACCTAGCTAGCTAGATGTTAACACATTGAGTGCCAGCGACGCCATATGGCGTCATTAGAAATTTACCGTAGGCTGCCAGCGACGCCAAATGGCGTCAATAACTCGAAATTGTTTTTTTGACGGGGGGGTGTCGATCTATGCCTCTTACATCGCCTCTTACAATATGAGAGCTATTGAATGTGTCTAACCTATTTTACAGAACCCTTAGGTGGCGACAGCGCACTCCAGATGAGAGAAAGTGGAGTAAAACACACAGAAGAAGTCGTTGGGGAAAAGGAAATCGCATCGCATCCGTCCGTATGCAGCTGCTTCATTGAAGCGTTAACGTTAGCTGTGCCCCTGCAGCAGCCAATCTGCTGTCACAATTGAGCACCTACGTGTCCGCTGCAACAGCCCATTTGCATGATCAGCCGTGGATTTGTTATTATTCTCAAGTGGAAGCATGGGAGCTGGTACACGCGGCTGTAAAAAAAGCTGGATGTAGCGGACTTCTCAGTGCTGAGCACACGCAGAGCAAACGCACTCACAGCCGAGCAGAGCAGAGCAGAGAGACACTCCTCCCACAACGGGGGGGGGGGGAGGAGGAGGGGGGGAGGTGGGGCACGCAGGACACTACAGCATACAACAGACCCAGGCAGCTGCAGCAGGCTGATGCACAGAGAGCAAACAAGCTAGAATAGGCTATCTGATGCCCACCAGCAGTAAATCAAGACCAGCATGAAGGTGTAGGGTCTGCGCACGCAGGGGCCAGCGCTGCTGGTTGCAGCTAAAACATATTATTTGGCCAAACAAAATTCCTTTGTTTTCACTCTTTTATTGAAGGAAATTATTTTTGAGGTGTCATTACATCAGAAAATATTAGCAATGAGTCAATGATGTGCTTGAAATGCTTCCTTTCACAAAAGGCTGAATATCTCAGGTTTCTAGAAAAAAATGTCTTTTTCGGTCAAATCAAGCTATCTTCTCCGGCTCATAACTAAAGAACGGAAAATGGGATCAATAAACTTTTTTTTGCAGGTGATAGAAGATAGTCTCATCGTTATTTGTGCGTGTTCAGTGTTTACATAGTAATTATTAAAGAAATTATATGACTGTTTTAAAATGCATTGCGGCCTATGTGGCACAGTACAGCACCTTTTGCCCAAGGGCCGTGGCACTCAAAGTGTTAAGAGGTACAGTGGTAGACGGATCAATAAGCGTGCCTTACCGCAAGCTGTGTATTGACGCGCGGCGGCATTAAAACTAATTGAGGTGTAGTTGCACCGTTGACCACCAGGTGTCATCTGTGAGCATCCTTGAGATCAAGTGTTGAATGTGACACACGCGCCAGGAAGAAAACAAAAGGTAATTACGGCAGCTAAATAGGCCCCAATATAGCGTTAAAATAAAATAAAAATGTAGGCTATCATGCAAAAAGTAGCCTGTAATGTTAATTTAATTTCGGACCGTCTGAATATGTTTTATTTATAGAGAGCGAGGCGAACCAACAACAAGCAGAGAAAGAGAAACGGAGATCTGAGAGTTTCTTCATTGCCCAACCGTGACAGCAGCGAGAAAAAGGGAGCTGGATATATCATTTTTCAAAATGATTTACATGGACTGCGGGCGCTATTAGAAAAGGGTGATGGATTTGTCTTGTCAGCTGACATTTGGACAAATAGGAGAGGGCACAGCTTCCTGGGCATCGTGGCCAGTTTCATTGGCCAGTTCAAGGGGCACACCGTTCTGTTAGGCTGTGATCACATACAGGGTCACCATACCGCTGATCGCATTTACCAAAAGTATGAAAGAATTGGAACGTGCAACGACGTGTTATTCGTGTCATATGCGGGGCAGGTGTTGAAACCGAAAGTAAGACTAGCGCCATCCAGCAGAGAGAGGGAAGGAGGGGATGGTGGGCATGTCTGGACATGTCTGGATGCATGCAGGGGCAGGTGTTGAAGCGAGTCATCCTGGAGCAGATGC
Organism: Poromitra crassiceps; assembly: GCF_964638095.1. Classification (NCBI taxonomy): domain Eukaryota; kingdom Metazoa; phylum Chordata; class Actinopteri; order Beryciformes; family Melamphaidae; genus Poromitra; species Poromitra crassiceps. The sequence continues at coordinate 925,100 of NC_139642.1, forward strand.
AGCAGAAATATGACAATGATTCAACCCAGAGGATTATGCGGAAAGCAACTCTTCTGGACCCAAGATACCGGGCGGAAAACATGGATCCCACCGATCTAAGTGATACCCAAGCTGAGCTGGTAGCAGAGATTGTGGCAGCAGTCGGCCCCGCTGCACGCGTGAGAGTGGAGGGTGAAGAAGACGAGTCAGGTGCTGGTGGAAAGATAACCAGGCACGGCTTCCACTCATGGCCGGCTTGGCAGGGAAATATTTGTGTATTTGTGCCACCAGTGTACCATCCGAGCGTGTGTTCAGCACAGCAGGGATTGTTGCAATGCCACTCCGAAGCAAATTATTGCCCGAAAAGGTAAAGCTGTTGGTATTCTTGGCCAGAAACCTGTAATGGTAAAACGAAGCAAAAAGGCTAATGGCTAAAGGCCTATAGCCTATTTAACCAAGCCCAAAATGTTTAATTTCGAATTCCTTTAAGTTTATAAGATCGTGTGGTGGGCTTGTGTTGTTTAAATCCCTGAAGTTCGTTAATACAAGCTTAATTCATTTAAGATAATTGCATAATTCGTTTTGTATTTATTTTACACAGCAATATCTACTGGTTAATTTTACCAGGCTAATTTATTTTTATTTTTGTGTGTGAAATGATGAAGGTTTTCCCAATGTCCCACTGGGTTGTGTTTTTGCAAATAAAGTGTTGTACGGAAACAAGCTTGTTTCTTTTATTTCTGTTTATTATAGTAACATGTTTATTTGTCTTATATTGCTATTATTAGCTATTATATGGCCTCTTTTATGAAGTCGTTGCGGTGCTGTTTGGCTGCCCGGCCCGGCACTGCTGCGAATGCGCATTCACAAACGTCATGTCACGGAGTCAGGCGCGACTCAAACTGCAGGCTAGTAGGCTGCTCAGTTAAAAACAATAAATATGCTGGTCGGTTACTTATTTTATTTAGCCTTCTATATTTTAGAAGCATATTTTTATGTTTACATTTTCTCAGTTTCTGGGATAGTCGGACAAGTGAACATGAAGGAAGAGTAGAGACTTATGGAACCCTGACTGAAGACGTTTGTTTATTCATGTAGCCTAATTAAAAACATTTTCAATGATAGCCTGAGGTGTCTGACTGCTGAATGTAGCCTATTAAAGGCCTTTGGCCTAACTGCAAAGTGCAAACTCAGCAAGCAACAATAAATTAAACAAATAGCCTATAGCAGCATTATTGGGCACCTAAGTAAATACATGCACTGTCTGGCATGCCTAGAATGTCTCTAGAACGTGAAATTAAATAACTTGAAAACTAATAAATTAAGAATCACTTGTAAAATTTTTTTTTAATAAAGTGGCTGGCTGCTCGGTTCTGCCCGTTTTCGTTTAGCATTTATTTGCGTCGGGACTTCACTGCATTGAACTGCTCCGCTGCATGTGCAAAGTTGAAGGCCTCCAAACCCTTTCCACAACTTGCGATCTGCATCAGCCTTGTGACTTCTGCAGGGACACTGGAGACTGGAATTGGGGGAGGGGGATGGAGGGTGGAATGTTTCACCCCTATTAGACCCTATTGTCTCATGTGGCCAACCTATTGAAATGTAAATAAAGGAACGGGGGCAGTCCGGGGGGGCAGTCCCGATGAGAATAGGCCTACAGTAGCCTATATTACAATAGGCTATATATAAAATCTGTGGCTTTCAAGGCTGGTGTGAAAGAGCCTACATAACCAGAGTAGGCCTATATTGTTTGATAAAAATATGTTTTCAGACAATGGGCACGGCGCGCGCTCGCGCACACATACACACACACACACACACACACACACACACACACTGCTCCCCTACGAGAACCGCAGGCTCTGCGCACGCTGCTGTGCCTGCTGAGCGACATGACGGGCGGCCAGCGTGGCCGAGAACCAGATGACAAATAAATAAAGTAGCTACTCTCACCTCTTGATTAAGGTGTAGGCTATGGGAGTTATTTATTAGGGGTCCAAGCACGAAGTGCGTGGATCCCTATTGTATCTGTTCCGTTTATTATTAGGGGTCCAAGCACGAAGTGCGTGGATCCCTATTGTATCTGTTCCGTTTATTAGGGGTCCAAGCACGAAGTGCGTGGATCCCTATTGTATCTGTTCCGTTTATTATTAGGGGTCCAAGCACGAAGTGCGTGGATCCCTATTGTATCTGTTCCGTTTATTATTATTTTTATTATTCTCCGCTAAAACAGTATGCACGGCAAAAACTGTAAGGGCTACAGTAGCCAGACCTTGCACATAGGTTGGAAATGTGCCCCACTACTCAGAGACAAAAAAATAGCCATATTGGCCAGATGGTGGCGCTATAACAGACCCTTTTGCGTATTGACCCATAACTGCTGAACCGTGAGGCGTAGAATCAAAATTCCACATCTGCTGGATTCCCTGGATCAATACGCATCTATCCATATAGACCACGCCCATTTAAGTCTGCTAGATTTTCCGCCATCTTGGACTTTGTCAATAACCTATTTTTGCTATCTCCTCCCAGGCCATTTGCCTGAATGAGCGCAAACTTTTTCTGTGGCATCTCTGGACTTACCTGACCAAAACTCTTACACAGAATTTGGATACGTGAAACCGTCTTGAAATGATAAATGTTTAAACTTTTGTGTATTTACTTTTGTTCTTTTCCTGCCCTAAAAGTGTGTGGATCTCAGAAACCATACACCCCCCATCACCCAAACTTTCCACACAGGTTCACGACATCACCCACTACTCAGAGTAAAAAAATTACACCAATCCACCAGATGGTGGCGCTATAACAGCCAATTTCACGTTTGTCGGTCCATAACTTCTGAACTGCGAGCTGTAGAATCAAAATTCCACATCTACTGGTTTCCCTGGAGCATCATGTATCTAACCCACTAGGCCACGCCCATTTCTGTGTGGTAGATTTTCCGCCATTTTGAATTTTATCAAAAACCTACTTTTGCGAGCTCCTCCTAGACTGTTTGGCCAAATCACACGAAACTTTTTCTGGGTTATCTATGGACTACCCCGACCTAAAGTTATTAAAGGATTTTGGATACGTGAAACCGTTTTGAAATGATAAATGTCTAAACATGTGTGTATTTGCTTTTGTTCTTTTCCTGCCCTAAAAGTGTGTGGATCTCAGAAACTATACGCCCCACATCACCCACCTTTCTACATAGTTTCAAGAACTACTCAGAGGAAAAAATTACACCAATCCACCAGATGGTGGCGCTATAACAGCCAACCACCACTACTACTGCCGCTGCTGCTACTACTACTACTACTATTCTTAGTACTTCTGCTGCTACTATTGCTACCACTCCCACTACTACCAACACTACTACTACTACTATTACTACTACTGCTACTACTACTACTACTACTAGTACTGCTTGGAAACCGTCAGGTCATCGGATCTACACACACACACACACACACACGCGCGCACACACACACACGCGCACACACACACACACACACACACGTACACACACGCACACACATACACCACACCTGCACCTAATTCTGGACTGATCACCACACACCTGCACTTAAGACGCTAATCAGCCTCTACACTCAGTGTGTGTCCGTTACTGCAGTAGAGGCTGTGTTGGTGTTTCAGTCCTTTGGTGTTTATCCTCCCTTCAGATGCATTATTAAGTAAGTTGTAGTTTTGTTAGCCATTGTTGAATTGCCATTCCAAGCCATCCTGATCTTAAAGGTGAATTGCATATGTTTTTCTCTTTAGCCATGGTTAAAATATATTGTTTATTGTTTGTTTGATTGTTATATTGTTTTTTATTGCTAAACATACTACTTCCTATGACTATTTTGTCTGTTTGCACACGCACACGCACACGCACACGCACACGCACACTAAAATGGCCACCACTGGTGTACTTCATCTCCCAGAGTGCCTCACTCACTCACTTGTGGATTGTGCCACGTGGGTGGGGAGATGGGTGGAGCTATGGCTATAAAAGAAGTGCAAAACTTGCCCCAAACCCCAGTCTGCTGCTACAGAGGTGCTGTGAGCCAGTCCAACTCATGCTGACCTTAAAGGTGAATTGCATATGTTTTTTTCTTTAGCATGGTTAAAATATATTGTTTATTGTTGCTTTAATTGATTGTTACATTGTTTGTTTATTGCTAATTTGATGTCATTTGGATTGCTTGTTAACATTGTGTATTTGGGTAAATAATTCTGTTTGTGTTCTTATCCACAGACAACATGCTGATTGCCTCACTGTCACTTTTGATGTTGGGAAAATAAAATCACCCTGCACCTTGTCCTGCTGTGTGCCTGCCATCTTTCCTTGTGGTTTTATCTGGGTCCAGTGCTGAGGGGTCACATTGCCCTCACCTGTTCATAGGTGTGACACTCATTAACCGCTCATCCTGGCTGATTTTCTACCACATGTTGAGCAGAGTTGCTTTAACTTAAGAACACATAATTTGATAATTGTAAACCCAGTTCACCAATGTTTACACTGCAAAATGTATCACCAATGTATTTTACATGAAACAGAAGTTGGCGGGCTTGTAATCCTGCAGTGTGACTGACATCACTCTGAGCCAATCAGAGTTGGGCTGTGGTCAGGCTCTGTACCAGGTGCACTGAATCACTGATGAATGGAGATGGTGCAAGACAGTTGGCAGTATAGAGGGAACGTTTTTTAACATCCAATTCAACTTATCTTTGAAACCTGCTGAATGAAACCTCCAAAAGCCAAATCCGTGAGTTTAAAGGGAGGTTTACACAATCTGAAATATATTTTCAATGTTATGTAAAGGGAGGTATGAAGGTAATTTGAAGTGACGGCAATGTGTTGTGATTTGAAATGTATTCCTATCTTGTGTTTTAATTAAAGCCAACTGAGATGTTAGTTTTGGCCTTAAAGGGACACTCCACCGGAAACAATGCTTATTTATTTTGCACATCTCGCACATCCGAAAACAGTTTAGCAGGCATTCATTTAGTTTGACACTTATTGAGTTGATTTGTGAAAGGTATAGTTTGGTTTATTTGAAGTGGGGTACTATGCGGTACTTGCATGCAGTCGGTGTACTGGGTAAAGCACTCTGGACGCATCACACACAGAGATAGAACTGTACTCTAACCACAACAGGCACAGAGCTGTCTGCTGAGTGAAGTTGACCATGAGCAAAAACATAGAAAAAACAAGTACATAGAATGCTTCCATACTGCTCACCTGGTGTAATCAAACTCTCCACAAGCCCTGAGATGCCAAGTTGACTTGAAAATGTCATTTACACCCTGATTCTAGCTTAAATGTTCACTGTAGCAAGGTTGTACCTTAGTTGGTGTAATTCAGCCGCTAGCTCCAGTGCACATTGCCACACACACACACACACACACAACTATTACTACTACTGCTTGAACCCGGTCAGGTCACCAAATCTCAACCAAACTTTGTGCACTTGTGCACATACCAACTCTGATTAAATGTGCAATTCAGTGTCTATATTATCTGACATACACCCCCCAAGTCACCGGAAGCTTGGACCCCGCATCGCCGCTTGCGGCTATATTTATTCTTTTTTTTTAAATTCTCCGCTAAAACAGTATGCACGGCAAAAACCGTAAGGGGTACAGTAGCCAGACTTTGCACATAGGTTGGAAATGTGCCCCACTACTCAGAGACAAAAAATTTGCCATATTGGCCAGATGGTGGCGCTATAACAGCCGAGTGCACGTATTGGCCCATAACTGCTGAACCGTGAGGCGTAGAATCAAAATTCCACATCTGCTGGATTCCCTGGATCAATACGCATCTATCCATATAGACCACGCCCATTTAAGTCTGCTAGATTTTCCGCCATCTTGGACTTTGTCAATAACCTATTTTTGCTATCTCCTCCCAGGCCATTTGCCTGAATGAGCGCAAACTTTTTCTGTGGCATCTCTGGACTTACCTGACCAAAACTCTTACACAGAATTTGGATACGTGAAACCGTCTTGAAATGATAAATGTTTAAACTTTTGTGTATTTACTTTTGTTCTTTTCCTGCCCTAAAAGTGTGTGGATCTCAGAAACCATACACCCCCCATCACCCAAACTTTCCACACAGGTTTACGACATCACCCACTAGTCAGAGTAAAAAAAATTACACCAATCCACCAGATGGTGGCGCTATAACAGCCAATTTCACGTTTGTCGGTCCATAACTTCTGAACTGCGAGCTGTAGAATCAAAATTCCACATCTACTGGTTTCCCTGGAGCATCATGTATCTAACCCACTAGGCCACGCCCATTTCTGTGTGGTAGATTTTCCGCCATTTTGAATTTTATCAAAAACCTACTTTTGCGAGCTCCTCCTAGACTGTTTGGCCAAATCACACGAAACTTTTTCTGGGTTATCTATGGACTACCCCGACCTAAAGTTATTAAAGGATTTTGGATACGTGAAACCGTTTTGAAATGATAAATGTCTAAACATGTGTGTATTTGCTTTTGTTCTTTTCCTGCCCTAAAAGTGTGTGGATCTCAGAAACTATACGCCCCACATCACCCACCTTTCTACATAGTTTCAAGAACTACTCAGAGGAAAAAATTACACCAATCCACCAGATGGTGGCGCTATAACAGCCAACCACCACTACTACTGCCGCTGCTGCTACTACTACTACTACTATTCTTAGTACTTCTGCTGCTACTATTGCTACCACTCCCACTACTACCAACACTACTACTACTACTATTACTACTACTGCTACTACTACTACTACTACTAGTACTGCTTGGAAACCGTCAGGTCACCGGATCTACACACACACACACACACACACACACGCACACGCGCACACACACACACACGCGCACACACACACACACGTACACACACGCACACACATATACACCACACCTGCACCTAATTCTGGACTGATCACCACACACCTGCACTTAAGACGCTAATCAGCCTCTACACTTAGTGTGTGTCCGTTACTGCAGTAGAGGCTGTGTTGGTGTTTCAGTCCTTTGGTGTTTATTCTCCCTTCAGATGCATTATTAAGTAAGTTGTAGTTTTGTTAGCCATTGTTGAATTGCCATTCCAAGCCATCCTGATCTTAAAGGTGAATTGCATATGTTTTTCTCTTTAGCCATGGTTAAAATATATTGTTTATTGTTTGTTTGATTGTTATATTGTTTTTTATTGCTAAACATACTACTTCCTATGACTATTTTGTCTGTTTGCACACGCACACGCACACGCGCACACGCACACTAAAATGGCCACCACTGGTGTACTTCATCTCCCAGAGTGCCTCACTCACTCACTTGTGGATTGTGCCACGTGGGTGGGGAGATGGGTGGAGCTATGGCTATAAAAGAAGTGCAAAACTTGCCCCAAACCCCAGTCTGCTGCTACAGAGGTGCTGTGAGCCAGTCCAACTCATGCTGACCTTAAAGGTGAATTGCATATGTTTTTTCTTTAGCATGGTTAAAATATATTGTTTATTGTTGCTTTAATTGATTGTTACATTGTTTGTTTATTGCTAATTTGATGTCATTTGGATTGCTTGTTAACATTGTGTATTTGGGTAAATAATTCTGTTTGTGTTCTTATCCACAGACAACATGCTGATTGCCTCACTGTCACTTTTGATGTTGGGAAAATAAAATCACCCTGCACCTTGTCCTGCTGTGTGCCTGCCATCTTTCCTTGTGGTTTTATCTGGGTCCAGTGCTGAGGGGTCACATTGCCCTCACCTGTTCATAGGTGTGACACTCATTAACCGCTCATCCTGGCTGATTTTTTACCACATGTTGAGCAGAGTTGCTTTAACTTAAGAACACATAATTTGATAATTGTAAACCCAGTTCACCAATGTTTACACTGCAAAATGTATCACCAATGTATTTTACATGAAACAGAAGTTGGCGGGCTTGTAATCCTGCAGTGTGACTGACATCACTCTGAGCCAATCAGAGTTGGGCTGTGGTCAGGCTCTGTACCAGGTGCACTGAATCACTGATGAATGGAGATGGTGCAAGACAGTTGGCAGTATAGAGGGAACGTTTTTTAACATCCAATTCAACTTATCTTTGAAACCTGCTGAATGAAACCTCCAAAAGCCAAATCCGTGAGTTTAAAGGGAGGTTTACACAATCTGAAATATATTTTCAATGTTATGTAAAGGGAGGTATGAAGGTAATTTGAAGTGACGGCAATGTGTTGTGATTTGAAATGTATTCCTATCTTGTGTTTTAATTAAAGCCAACTGAGATGTTAGTTTTGGCCTTAAAGGGACACTCCACCGAAAACGGAAACAATGCTTATTTATTTTGCACATCTCGCACATCCGAAAACAGTTTAGCAGGCATTCATTTAGTTTGACACTTATTGAGTTGATTTGTGAAAGGTATAGTTTGGTTTATTTGAAGTGGGGTACTATGCGGTACTTGCATGCAGTCGGTGTACTGGGTAAAGCACTCTGGACGCATCACACACAGAGATAGAACTGTACTCTAACCACAACAGGCACAGAGCTGTCTGCTGAGTGAAGTTGACCATGAGCAAAAACAAGTACATAGAATGCTTCCATACTGCTCACTTGGTGTAATCAAACTCTCCACAAGCCCTGAGATGCCAAGTTGACTTGAAAATGTCATTTACACCCTGATTCTAGCTTAAATGTTCACTGTAGCAAGGTTGTACCTTAGTTGGTGTAATTCAGCCGCTAGCTCCAGTGCACATTGCCACACACATATACACCTATACACACACACACACACACACGCCACACACACACACACACACACACACACACATACACACACACATACATATACTCACACATATACACACACACATACATATACTCACACATATACACACACATATATACACACACACATATACACACTTACACACATATACACTAACACTACTATTACTACTGCTTGAACCCGGTCAGGTCACCAAATCTCAACCAAACTTAGTGCACTTGTGCACATACCAACTCTGATTAAATGTGCAATTCAGTGTCTATATTATCTGATATACACCCCCCAAGTCACCGGAAGCTTGGACCCCGCATCGCCGCTTGCGGCTATATTTTTATTTATAATAATACAGATATTTATAATAAAACATATATTATAGTTTTTATGGTAGCCTAGCCTATATTATTATTATTATTATTATGGATGGCCCTCTGCAGCTGTACTAAATACGAATAAAGCAAGGCCATAAAAATTAGTTCGTATAGTCTAGAGGGAACAAATAAAAGGAGCTGAATTGCCGTGGAGTGCGCAGTAGTTTTAATGCGGTTGATCAGACTTCTCTCTATTATAGGCTATTGCTTTAAGGGATGCGGCCGCGCGCCGGTCAAGCCACTGCTGTTATTTGTAGTAACAATGTACAAATACACACACAAAGGATACTGTTGGCAGAGTACATGAAACATTCCACCCCCCATCGCAAGTGATTTTATTCTGCATGTAGAATATTCAGCAGGAATGCACAAATGTCACACAAAGGAATAATAATAATAATAATTATGACGTGATAAGATCATTCATTTTAGCACCGCGCGCTCCGCTCTCTTCAATGAGGAAATGGAAATCCAGACCTTGTAGAAAAGTGTCGATTTTCGGGGTTAGGGTTGAAAGTAATTCTCTCTCTTTTCAGAGGCACACAATTACTCACATAAGACCCTACATTTAATAGTTAATTTAATAGTTAGTTTGTGGATTTGGTTTCCAGGGACTTTAATCATCAAGGGGAGACAAAACACGATTGATTTCGTAGGCTGAGAGCGAGAGCCTCCCTGCTTGCTGCATATAATGTAGCCTACTGTAGGTAGTTGTGCACTGCCGCCCCCTAGTGTCCCACTTTGATACCACATACTAACGGCAAACAGAATTAACGCCGCGTTGCGGTAAAAGACGCTTATTGATCCGTCTACCACTGTAGGAATATACCGAAATGCTAGACTTGATCGTGGACTTAATGTTAATCAAAAACGGCCACACTCATAACGGTAAGGTGTGTTTGACCTAGCTAGAAATAACGTTAATGCACTCGCATTTCAGCCTGGTTACAGATGTAGCTGACGCTAGCTAGCTAGCTAGATTTTTGGAGGCTATAGCGTTAACGTGAATGTCATGACATAGTGAGCGTAGTGTTATACTGTATATTATACATAATCCAGATCATATTCCAGATGCAACCTAGCTAGATGTTAAGCTCCACACTGCTGTATGAGTACAATCAAATCTATCAAGCCTTGATATCATATTCCAACGTGAATTCAGCTGAGGGGTTCGCTCCAGAACGAGACTGTTGCATTCAATATTTGTACACGTTACTGTGCAGTAGTTAGTGCAGGCTAGTTAATTGTTGGAAGTAAGGTTTTTGAATTCTAAAAGGCTCACAGCACATGTTGTTTCTGACTTGGATTGATTAATCAAAATTTTCAAAATCTTTACTACTGTACTGTCCATTAATAATGACATCAGGTGACAAGCTGAAATGTCAATTCTTATAGCAAATCTAGGTAAATTTCAGACTTTAACGTAGTGTCTTGTCTGAAGTGAATACAAGTGACCTATATTTTTCAATCCTGTCTTTGAATAAAAGTTGTACATTGATTGTGTTATACTTGAAAACCATGTCTTTGCTCCCTTATTTGTGTTCACAATTACAACAAATCTGTATGGTTTATCTGTTGGCATTAAACCGTGGTATTTCCTTGGGTGATATTCCATATTTGTCATTAAACCTAGCTGTTCACATCTGCATTTTCTACAAATTGGGCTAAATTTGCAATGATGAATCAAAGCCACGTGAGATATCACAAGTAGCCTACTTTTATTAAAAAACAAAATAAAATGCAAAGAGAGGTTTCCTTCTCTAACTATTGGTGCGTTCACAAAATATTTACACAATGAGATTTTTTTATAAATAATCATCAATAACGTGGATAATGATGACATCTGCAGCTGCTGGACGAGAGACAGAAGAAACTACGAACTGAAGATTGGAGCAGAGGACATGACTACAGAGAAACTTAACCGACCAGCACTCTGCTTCAATCAATGAATGCTTATAAATAAACCATACACATGAGAATTACCGTTAACGTTACAGCATTTAATAACATAAATATGGTGATATCTGGTGGTCTGAAATTACTCTCTCTAGCTACAGTAGGGTAACTGGCTCCTATTGTGTCTTATTATTGTAACGTTTGAATCAGCGTTTCATAACTATAATAGCCTAATGTTACTGTAGCCTGGATGACGTTAGCTAATGCTACCCAGCTTTCCATTGGCATATACTGCCTCACAAATCAATCATTGCAGCCGGACTGGTCATTTGGTTCAGCATCAAAATGGGCTGAGAGATTGAGTAGGCTATACACATGAGAATTACAGTTAACGTTACAGCATTTAATAACGTTAATTTTCGTGTACCCGATGCCAGGATATTTTGTCACTTTGTTTTCATCAAGTTCTCTGGACTTATATACACAAGCTCACAGCGTCCTAACAGGTTAACGTTATAATCTCAGGAGAGATTGAGTAGGCTAAATAAACCATACACATGAGACCATGCCCAAATGGTCTACTGCCCAGAAGCGTCAGTTTACATGTTTGGTAGGGAATTATTTTAATTATGTTAAACCAGCGTTTATCTTCCATAATGCATTAAATCATAATCACAATGCTATGAAGACATTAGCTGATCACCACAGAGCTGCACAGACAAGTTTATCAGATAATTTCGCCGTAAAATGTGTCCAGGTGATCAGCTCTGAAGCCCCGGCTTGTATGATCCGCTAAAATACGATTTCGATATAGGTGTTATTTTGATCAACAGACCTAGCATCACATTATTCAGTTTAAGGATCCTTATGTGGAAACATTTTGAGAACCACTGTTTTGAAGTACTATTACTATAGCTGTTTTCATTCTCACATGACAATACAACAGAATAGAGTATCAAACAAAAAACATTTTTATTAACAGTTTTCACATGAATTTCCTCAACGTAGTTGCATAGCCATATAGCTAGCCATATAGCTAGTAGCTAGCTCGGGAGATATGCTTTAGAGAGGCCAAATGCTAACGGCTAGGTAGTGCTAAGCCGCTGCAGCTGTTACACCTCATTGACAAAGACGCACTCTCTGATTGGCCGATCACGGCAGGACTGATTCAAGATTCAAGATTCAAGATTCAAGATTTTTATTGTCACTCCATGGTACAAGTATCACGTGTGAAATTCTTGTGCTGTGGACTCCGTTTACGACATAGTACAAATAGGCAACAAGCAATGAGCAATAGGCAATAAGAAATAGGCATCAATAAGCAATACTAAGCAGCAATAGGCAATGAGGCAGAATAGCGATAAGACAAGTCAGTGGCATATTCATTGCACATAGGTGCACATGTCATGTGCATACGTTAGACGTGTTCGGACATTTTAATTCGACGTATTTGACATACAGTGCAAATAGCATGTACCTTATTAAACATACAATTAAACATTAGGCATTGTGCATACGTTAGACGTGTTCAGACATTTTAAATTCGACGTAATTGACATACAGGTGCAAATAGCATGTACCTTGTTAGACATACAATTTAAACATTAGGCATACATAATGGTAGCAGCTGCAGTACGGTACGGTACGACTACTACCCTATTTGTGTATGTTAAGGAGTCTCGTGGCCTGCGGGAAGAAACTGTTCCTCAAGCGATTTGTGCGTGCTTTTGGAACCCTGTATCTCCTCCCTGAGGGTAGCAGGGAGAACAGGCTGTTGTGGGGATGGTTTGTGTCTTTGATGATCTTCAGGGACCTCCTGAGGCACCGCTGGTTATACAGTTCGTGCAGTTCTGGCAACTCGTCTCCTGTTACGTGCTGGGCCGCGCGCCTCACCCTCCGTAGCGCCCTGCGGTCCATGGTGGTACAGTTCCCGTACCAGGCGGTACGGTACTGATGTTGGCAGTCACGCCGTCACTCATTGGCTGCGGGTCTGCGTGGGTCTTTCAATCGCCCCAGAAATCGATTTGAATGGCCCGGAGTCTAGGCGCTAGTGACTGGGAACTGAGAGAGCAGGTCACGTGGGGGCTGGGTTTACCTAGGCTACTTAGTCTCTACACTGCTGCTACAAAGGACATTTATAAATTCCATAAGCTGCTCTTATTCTTAATGTTTTGTTCAAATGAACCAGTAATGTAGCCTACTACCTGTCTGTACTTCAGTATAAGCTATTAGTAGGCTACATTGTTCTACTAGAAAAGTCTGACTAACTTTAATGCTATGGTTGGAAGGCACAAACATGCCATGTGTTTCATATTTCAACAGAAGCCATGAATCCCATATACTGTAGCAACCTGTCTGTTCTGTTTGATTGTAGCCTACACACTTTAGTCACATGTGTTGCTTACTGTATTTACCTAGCCTGGGAGTTGGGACAGTTGAGAAGAGGGGAGAATAGAAATGCTATTTTTTGTATAAGTTAGACAGACATTTTATTTGCCTAAATATAAAGTTGTTTGATAACAGCCATTCTGACCTACTAGCAGGTTTATCAGCGAATGGGGCTGATGGCGAGCCTACTGAGTCTATGGGTGACAACAGTCGGATCGGGCAGGCTTGTAAATAGCTTGTAGTTTGTTGTGTTGGTTATTTATTAGGCCAGTGGTTCCCAACCTATGGTACGCATACCGTAGGTGGTACTTGCGCCCCCTGCTGGTGGTACTTGGAAGGCTCTGTGAAGATTTTTTTTTTTTTTTTTTTTTTTGCAAAATCCATGGTGGTCATTAGTAGTAGTTTTCAAACATGTGAAAGTGAAATAATAATAATAATTATTGATATTATTGGCAGTGTTTCTCAAGGTAGGTGGTACTTGCGCCCCCCCCCCTGCTGGTGATACTTGATCCCTGGAATCCCAATGTTTAATTTATGAAATAAACCCAACTTTAAAATCAATTGTAAAACATGTTTATCTATCAAAATAATACTACGAATGAAAATAAACTTGTGATCATTGAAATTGAGGTTTATTTTGTTGTCTTGAGATTTAGAAACAAATATTTGTTTCTGACGGACACTATACCTGTTGCGCATGCACAATTACCTGCCCGCCCCGCATGGTTACACAAGTGGTGAACAAAGACGAGGAGGGATGCTAAAGTGGATCAAAACGGGAGGGAATCGTAAAAGAGCTGTAGTAGAGGAGAGCAGCAACGATGAAGCACAAGGAGGTGAAGACAGCAGTCAACCCAGCACAAGTGCAGCTGCTGCAGGTTGCACAACAGCAGACACAACGCCTCCCAGAGCTAACGTAATTAGCATTAGCAGCGCTAAACCAAGCGGCGTGAGCAGCGTCGGTAGCGCAAGTGACCCAAATGACGTAAATTGATCCGCAAGATATAACGCCAGTTATATGAAGTTTGGATTTAGCTGTGGTGGGACTGAGGAAGAACCCAGGCCACAATGCGTGGTTTGTGGTGAACTGCTCAGTAATGATTGCATGAAACCAGCGCACCAGCGCAGAGAGAGAGAGAGAGAGACACACACACTGTACAGTTGATATTTATTGTTTACAATAAATACTGTTATTTGGAATAAATTTGCCTCCTGCGTGAACTGTGCATAGCTGAATAGACTGTATTTTAACGTCGGTCATATGGTGGTACTTGGAGAGCCAACTACTTTCTCAGGTGGTACTTGGTGTAAAAAGGTTGGGAACCACTGTTTAGGCTATGTGTTGCTTGACTATAGCTGTGTGTATGTATGGCAATTCTGTGTGCATGCAAAATAGCGTCCATGGCGCCGACGATGGTTTATGCAACAATAGACAACTGTCCATGCGCTGTGTGTGTGTGTGTGTGTGTGTGTGTGTGTGTGTGTGTATGTGTGTGTGTATGTGTGTGTGTGTGTGTGTGTGTGTGTGCGTGTGCATGTATGTGTGTGAGACAGGAGCTGCTGGGCTCTATTTTGCCACTGGCCTTAAAGTGGCATTAGGCGCTAAACTGGCCTTAAATGCAAAAAACACGATTTACGCCTGCCTACCGCTTTCGTCCCACGTCAGTTTGGGCTGTCGGGAAGATACCGTCATGTTTTTACACCCCGAAATGCGCTTTACGCTGAAGAGGCGTGGGGCAGTGCCAGAATGGGCGTTTCGGCCTTAAATACCAGCCTAAAGCGATCTTCCCAACGGGCGTTAATTTTGCGGTTAACGCCTTTCAAAACCAGGCCTTATTCAGTGCGCCGGGGATATAGCCAGTAACCTAGGCCTAGCTACTGCAAAAGGTAACTGTTGAAAATTCCATGTCTGGTTTTGTGACGAGTAGCCTACAGCTGAAGTCCCTCTCGCCATCAAGTACTGTAGACAGTGACGGAAGCATGTGTCTTTATGTGCGCCAAGGGGAAAATTACAGACTAAATTGGTGGGATTCAATGTATATATATTAATAGAAACTAATAAAAAAAAGCTGATTAATAAAATGGGTGCTGGTGGAACTAAATACAACTTCAAATAGAGCAGCATCAGTCAGCGCGGCTCAGTACGCTGCGTAATTATGCAGGCAGTAGCCCCGCAGCGGAAATGCAGGAGAGAGAGCGTGAAAAGGGATAAACATACGTCCATAACAGCATGAAAGCTGAAAAACATTTATGGCAGTAACACACATACCTTGCCATGTTCCCATTATTTGAACCACGGCAGCAATAATTGCACACTTTTTATAATGTCCTAGGTCTAATAGCTGTTTGTTTGTTTGTTTTGGTCTCGGTCTGAGTGTATGTGACAACGCGGGCGAGTGGAGCTCGGTCCGCGTCTCAAGCGGGTTGGGTTGGGTCGGATTAGATTTTGTAGGACGAGAGATGTCCAAATTGGCATGGAGAGATGACAGCATGCAGCCGCAAACGGACTGGAGTGGCTCCGTGGATCCGGAGCTTGGAAGGGAAGAATGTGATTGGTTTACTGGAGATTACCATTGGCCACACTGAATAATTCTACTCTTAAAAAGGCATCGTTAAATGGTTAGCGACGCGCACACTAATAGCGCTGCGCCCAGCCATAAACGCAAATTTAAGGCCAGGGGAAAAATAGTGCCTGCTGTCTCTCCGGCAAATTTTTCTTCGTCGGCGCCCTTGCAGGCGCCACCTGGTAGGGGCTCACTGAGAATGGTCAGCCCCCTCTGGACTGAGAGGGTCGCTCCGCCCCTGGAGGTGGGACATGCAAATCTATAAATAGTATCACCATAGTCTAGCTGAGACATGATAAGCTTGCAACCACACGCTTACGTGCAGGTATAGAAAAGCAAGATTTTAATCTATATAAGAAACCCAAAGTAAACTTTTTTTTTCTTAAATATTTTTCAGACCGATTTTTTATCCCATTAGTGCTATTTTTTATAATTCCTCCCCCTTTCCCCTGGTTGCTGCTCCACCCAAAACTGGCTCCATGCTTCCTCTGAGACATGAGCAGTAGCCAGCCGCTTCTTTTCACCTGACAGGGGAAGCTTCACCGGTAGGACATAGCACGTGGGAGGATTGCGCTATTCCAACGAGTTCCCCTCCCTCCGAACAGGCGCCCCGAACGACCAGAGGAGGCACCACTTCAGTGACCAGGATATTGCATGTTTTGGTGAGGGGTTCCTATATGAAGGAAACCCCCAGGGGGGACGGGGAGAACATGCAAACTCCACACAGAATGGCCCTTTTGATGACGCCACCCGGGCAGTGGGCACTCAAGGACATGCGGACGGGCACGCACTCCTTCAGCGCTCACAGCGTCCCAGGTGGGAATCGAACCCAGGACCTTCTAGCTGTGAGGCAACCCAAAGTAAACTTGAGCTTCCTAGAGAGAGTTGCACTATGTTTAAAATTAAGATTTCTGTCCAGCCAGAATATGTTTTATTGTTAGATATGACTTTGTCCTGAACTCCATGACTATCTGTATTGTGGGGAGAGAGATAACAGTGAAGCTATGACCAAACCAGTCATTCTTCTACATTCTACAATTGTGTTCACTTCTTGTAAATTAAATAACGATGAAGTTGAACAATTCATCAATTTGCTGGGCACCCCCTCAAGGACTCCCGGTGGTCCCCGGACCCCACGTTGAGAACCACTGACCTGGATGCTAAATCGGGTCATCGGGTCATTGACAGTTAACACGTTCACTGCCAATGACGTGTTTTTACGATTTTGTTTTTTTGACGGTGGGACGTTGATCTAACCCTTTTACGTCTCCTATACCAGAATTGGAGGTATTGAATGTGTATAATCTATTTTACCGACCCACTGAGTGGCGACATGTCTCTCCACAGTAGGAGAGGCGAGCCAAAACTGGAGGGAAAAGCGCGAGGAAGCCGTTCTCATACAGTAAAATGGATGGCGAAAACGCTTTCACTTTCGCGCTGATGCACAGCGGTGGCAACGGTGGGGGGTTCCAAGAATAGATTGGATGCACACTTTGAAACACGCACCATAAATAAGCCCAGAATCGCAAGAGCTTCATCAGAGCTCTCAACCGGACTGCCAAGAAACCAGCGAAACCCATCCAGCGAGCCCCATGCAGACTGCCAGGCAGCAGCAGCAAAGCAGCAACTCGTTTGTCACAGACCCGCTGCAGAGCCAAGCAGGGCGGAGGAGAACGCCCACGGAGGGAGGAGTTGGAAGCAGAGGGGGGTTTCCTGCTGTTATGGAGGAAATTACTGTTCAAAACTATTGTTTGGATGTCTGACGTCTTACTGATGCCAAAAATGAATGGTTAAAGTGACTGTTCTATCGAATTTCACAAAAAGCCGTTTATCTCAGAATAATTTTTCTGACGCTGAAACCATGCTGTATTCAACTGCTAATGCTTACATAACTACTAACTCTACAAACTAACTCTTTTAGACAGAGAAAGCACACATTCTATTAGTTCTTTTAAAATATTGTGTGTTCACAAAATCTTAGGAGAAAAGAATCCTCGGGTCTTGAAAGATGAGCCAGAATCCTCAAAAAAACCCTCTGGCAGAACCTACCTACAGTAAAAAAAAAACGGCTGGCAGTGAATGTGTTAATGAAGCATCTACATGTGAGTTTATTTACCAATTACAAAGTTTGTAGCCTTGTTGAAATGAAATCTGCGCGGCGAAAGTAGCATCTTATGATAACGAATAATAAGAATGCGAAGTGTCTGTCTGTGTGTGTGTGTATCTGTGTGTGTGTGTGTGTGTTAGCCAGGTGCCGTCAACGTGGCAGATTCAGCGTGGCAGATTTCAGTCTCCCGGACAAATGCAATAAATTACAGTCAAATATGAGATATGTGTTTATTTAGCTTAAAAACAATTGGTAGCAGGCTATAGCCTATAATCTCGAAATTGTGATAGCCAGGCCGGAGGCATTATGGATTTGGGTTAGGGCTGGGCGATATGGCCTCTAAAGAATATTGCAATATTTTTCGGCTATATCGCGATACACAATATACTGTATATCTCGATATTTTTGAAATCTCTCATAAATGCTCGATTTAACCCTTCAGGGTTCATACACATTTTGACCAATGGATTTCCATGACTTTTCCATGACTTTAAACCAAATTTCCATAACCAAAATTTTTGTAAAGTCTCGTGTAGCTATACATGATAAAGTCAGTGAGTAAAAATATTTAATGTGACTACTAACAGATTACAATAATTGAAAAACTAACATGGTCATTTAGTACTAAAACACGTTACTAGCCCCAACACTGACGACAACAAAGATCTTAGTAGGGCTGGGCAATATGGACCAAAAATTAGGGATGCACGATATGGATTTTTAGAGCCGATACAATAATACAATAAATATGCTTCTCCTGGCCGATAACCGATACGATAAACCGATAATTATGTCACATTTTTGTATAAAAAAAAAACTGTTCTTAACCTGTATTTTATGCACACCTGGGGTAAAACAAAAAGAAGAAAGAAAGGGCAGATGTAGTGAGCAAAGATTATTTAATATTCCATAGCTCTGACCTAAGCAAATCTGACATCACTATTGTGAAAACAAACAACACTTCTGATATAATATGATTGTTTTAGTAAAGTGTATCACTCAATAGTCAATACCAAAAATAATGGCTTTTATAGAACCAAAAGCCTAGCTGCTTAGTCTGCAGATAAAACACAAAAGGCATAGTAATTTAGACTCTTATTGGCATGACGTTACTGGCAACATATAAGTAGGGCTGGGTTCAAAAAATCGATTCTCCGATTTTTAATCGATTTTCATTTTAATCCTCGATTATCGATTCATATGTCCAGAGATCGATTTTTTTTTATTAAAAAACAGGCTAAAATATTATGCTGTGTGTGGTAGTTGAAACATAGTTTCAAGTTGACGTTTAATTATGTTTGTAGTTGAAACAAAAACATAAATACTGTAGGCTACATGAATGGAAATGTTTGATCATTATTAATATCTACTTTTAGAAATTATATAGGCTGAAATCAAATCACTGTGCATAATTGTGAAAGTGTCTTTATTGACAGATGAAAAGGCTATGTGTAACTAAAACCATTAAAATTGACAACAGGTCTGCAACTTTTTTTCCCCATGTATCTACTTGGCTGGTTACCCCTGTATAACTGGACAGTCATGTAATTCAGGGTACAGCTCAAAAACCACGTTTTGGTATCACTAACCAAATCAATATTGAAAATTGATCGAATCGGAATCGAATCGAATCGAATCGAATCGAAATTAATCGATTCGCAACCTTGTGAATCGGAATCGAATCGATTCTTGAAATTTGAACCAATACCCAGCTCTACATATAAGCTGTCTGAATTTTGCATTGGGGCCAGGTGTTCTATTAGTGAGGCATGGAAAGCCTCACTATACGCCCATCATGTGTCGTTTCACTTTTGACTGAAAAATGATGCCTCTAGATTAAAGAAAAGACACTATGTGATGTTGAATTTTAGTTTTATGTAAATGTGCGCATTCGTTTTCCTTATAGATCATGACTGCCCCGCAGCTAGCTATGTTAGCTTCACGTTACCTTGCATGTAACGTTAGCGTTAGTTGCTTTTGGAGATACAAACCCTGGACGTTTCATTTTGAGTAATGCATGAGGTTCTCTATGGTTTACGCCAGCTCTGGGAGTATGAAGTGCTTTAAATGCGGGGATTTTGGTCACAAAAAGCTTGTGGAGCGCTGCCTGCTGAACTAGGTAGCCACAACCAGCTAGCTAACGTTAGCCACCACAACAGCTAACGTTAACGCCAAACAAATCCGCTGCCTCCTCCCCACGTTTGGTTTAGCGTAACACCAGCTCAGAGTGACTTTCCCCTAATCTCAGAAACCTTGCGGGACATGTATTGCAAATTGCAATAGTGGTTGTTTTGTTATCATTTGAAACTGCAGCCACACTGGGGATGGCGAGTCCTGGACTTCCTGACAGACCGCCGCCAGGTGGTGAGAGTGGGCAACCTCACCTCCTCCCCACTGACCATCAGCATAGGAGCGCTGCAGGGGTGCGTCTCCAGCCCCTTCTGGTACAACCTCTACACCCACGACTGCGTGGTGACTCAAACTTCGAACACCATCGTGAAGTTTGCAGAAGACACAACAGTCGTGGGGCTGATCTCCAAGAGCGACGAGACGGCCTACAGAGAGGAGGTGGGGGCCCTGGAACAATGGTGCCAGGACAACCACCTCTCTCTGAACGTCTCCAAGACCAAGGAGATCATTGTAGACTACAGGAGGGGGGGGGGGTGCACACCCCCCAATCACCATCAACGGCACAGTGGTGGAAAGGGTGGACAGCTTCAAGTACGTGGGAGTCAACATCCACCAGGACCTGACATGGGCCGGCCACACCGCCACTGTTGTCAAAAAGGCCCAACAGCGACTACACGGACTCAGGCGCCTGAAGAAATTTGGGCTAAGGCCAGAAATCCTTAGGGACTTCTACAGAGGCACCATTGAAAGCCTGCTGACTGGCTGCTTCACCACCTGGTACGGGAACTGTACCACCATGGACCGCAGGGCGCTAAGAAGAGTGAGGCGCGTGGCCCAGCACGTAACAGGATGTGAGCTGCCAGTACTGCAGGAACTGTATAACCAGCGGTGCCTCAGGAGGTCCCTGAAGATCATCAAAGACACAAACCACCCCCACAACAGCCTGTTCTCCCTGTTACCCTCAGGGAGGAGATACAGGGTCCCAAAATCAAAAGCCGAAAAATGCGAGCACACTCGGAGAGTGAACAAAGAGGTCCGGTGCACGGCACGAGTACAAATTAAACAAGAAAAAAGCCAGCACTCAAAAAGTCCTTTTTAAGATTAAATTTACCTCAGTCAGGAATACAGCAGCACATACATGTTTCGGCCCTACGGCCTTCCTCAGTGTGGTGCAGTACAGGGCGGAGATGACGTTTATAAAGCATCACACCGGAAACAGCATCATTCATGTAAGGTTACAAGACACACATAAATAAACCGGGTAAATGCACTCAAAACAGACGGGGAGAAGCTAGATAAAGACAGGTCAATAATAGGGATGTCCGATATTATCGGCCTACCGATATTATCGGCCGATATTAGCATAAAAAAATCGATATCGGAAAATATCGGTATCGGTTTTCATGCTGATATATATATATACTGTATATATATATATATATATATATATATATATATATTTTTTTTTTTTTAAATACAGGGGGAGTCTCACTGAGAGCAATGCTCTCTTTTTCAGGAGTGCCCTGTTCACATTCACACACACATTCATACCTGGAAGCTGACCAGTACAACCACAGTCTGATCTGTTGGCCACTGAGCAGCTCCACTGGAGCGGTTGGGGTTAAGGGCCTTGCTCAAGGGCACCTCAGTGGTGGTAATGAGGGAGGGGCAAGCGCTGCCTTTTCACTTTCCCCACCCAGATTTATCCTGCCGGTCCCGGGGATTGAACCGACGACCTTCTGGTCACAAGCTCGCTTCTCTAACACTTACAACTTTAACACAACATGCATATTATATATTAAACTCTTCAGCTACATTAAGCTACATTATGTAACTTGCTACGTGAAATTTTGGTGGAAAAAAAGCCCGCTTATATCGGTATCGGTTGATATCGGTTGATATCGGTATCGGAAATTAAGAGTTGGACATTATCGGATATCGGATATCGGTAAAAAAGCCAATATCGAACATCCCTAGTCAATAACAAACCTCATTGATAAATAGAAAAAAAGGAAATATAATATTACAAACCTAATTGTAACACAGAGCAGTGGTGTTCGAGATACAACGTGGTGATAAATACACCAAGGTCAGGCAACACACCAAGATCAAACAATTCAAGCTATCAAATAGACGATAGTGTAAAAGTTAAAATTAAAGAAAAAAGAAAAAACGTGATTAATCTGTCCAGCAGACCCCTGTCTCCACAAGAAACGTCGGTCCTCTCAAAAGGTTTATCTTTCGTTCCTTCTACTAGAGCTGATCCGTTTAAAACTAGGATTGAAATGTTTAAGTTTTTGAGGAATGTTAAACTCCGTGCTTTTTTTGATAAGGGTGCTCCTCACCCATTTCCATTTGTGAATCTCCCACAGACTGTTGCCGTGACCACACCTGACTTAGGCCTGAGGGCCAAAAGTACGTTTATCCCTCCTGCCCTCAACCCCTCGGTTGCTACGTTCTGTAGGCTGATTGAACACGACTCACAGGTATTGATGAACAATCAAAATAAACTCTATTCTAACATAGAACTGAACGAGAGAAAAGCATTGTCTTCACTGTCTTCTGATCGTACTATTGTTATAAAAAATGCAGATAAGGGGGGTGCTATCGTCATACAAGACCTTGAAGCATATAGAACAGAAATCCTGAGACAGCTGGGTAACAGTGAGTTTTACACTCCTTTAGCGAGTGACCCCACGCTAAGGTTCTATCAAGAAATAGAGCTCTTTCTTAAAACAGCTCTGTCCAAGTCATTTATTTCTGAGAATGAGTTGAAATTCATGTTACAGAAACACCCTGTACGCCCTTTGCTCTATACACTGCCCAAGATCCATAAAAGCTGTATCCAGCCAGTCCCCGGCCGCCCTATTGTGGCAGGGACACAGTCCCTTACTGAACCTGTGTCACAGTACCTGGACCGACACATCAAATCAATGGTGTCCTTGCTTCCGTCCTATTTGAAAGATACAACTGATTTTTTGAATAAATTGAGTACAGTACAACTTACTGATGATCAAATATTTCTCTGTACGATGGATGTCAATAGCCTATACACCAATGTTCCCCATGTTGAGGGTTTACAGGCACTGTCATATTTTTTGAACAAAAGAGAGAATCTCACACCTCCTACTGACTTTCTGTTAGAATTGTCCAGACTGGTCCTTGACTGCAATTATTTCAGATTTTAAAACTCTTATTACCTGCAATGTCAGGGGGTATCCATGGGGAGTCCCTGTTCCCCTAATTATGCCAATTTATTTATGGGTAAATTTGAAGAGGATTTTGTTTACCAAAATAACCCTTTCAGTACACTGTTAAAATGCTGGTTCAGGTATATTGATGACATCTTTTTCATTTTTCTAGGCACACTCTCTCAGTTAGAAGAATTTAAACTTTATATTGATTCCAGGCTACCATCCATCAAATTCTCACTAGAACATAGCCGTGAGTCAGTCTCATTTCTGGATGTGGTGGTCACTAAAACTGAACACCTTATGACACGAGTGTATAGAAAAAAGACGGACAGAAATAGTTTTTTGGACTTTTCCAGCTATCACCCCCCCACTCTCAAGAAGGGTTTGCCATATAGTCAATTAATCAGAGTCAGGAGGATTTGTAACACAGATGCTATGTTTGAACAGCAGGCTCAGGATCTTTGTAGCAGGTTCAGATCAAAGGGCTTTGTCCAAAGGGACCTACAGAACAGCCTCCAGAGGGTGAGAGGGTTAAAGAGAGAGGATTTGTTGCTCTCCAAAACCTCCACAGACCGTGATTTTAATATTGTGTGTGACACCACGTTTTCACCTGCTTCTCAGGACATTAAAAAATGTATTTTGAAACACTGGCACATCCTTCGAAACGACCCACAAGTGGGACACATCTTTATTAAGCCTCCTTTGTTTGCTTTGAAGCGTGCAAATAATATCAGGGACCGATTAATGAGGGCCGATTCTTTTGTACGCCCGACACATTTCTTATCAAATGTACCGAATGGTAATTTTCCCTGTTCTAATTGCATTAATTGTAACGCCATGGTCAAAGGCGATTCTTTCTGTCATCCCCATTCGGGGAAGAAATATTTGATTAAAAATAGAATTTCCTGTAAAACTAAATATGTAGTGTACCTACTGAAGTGCCCTTGTGGCCTATGTTATATAGGCAAAACGACCAGGGAACTCAAGACCCGGATAACGGAACACAAAAGCAATATCAGAAACAAGGACATCAAATCCGCTGTAGCGAGGCACTTTAATGCTGCTGGTCATGATGTATGTTCCCTTAGATTTCTAGGTATAGAGGTAGTCGTTCCTCTTAAGAGAGGGGGTGACAGGGATCGTGCTCTTTTACAAAGAGAGGCTTATTGGATACACACCCTACAGACAGAACACCCTAGAGGTATGAATGAGGAACTGCTATTCGGTTGCTTTCTTTAATTTTTCTTTTTTCTTTAATTTTAACTTTTACACTATCGTCTATTTGATAGCTTGAATTGTTTGATCTTGGTGTGTTGCCTGACCTTGGTGTATTTATCACCACGTTGTATCTCGAACACCACTGCTCTGTGTTACAATTAGGTTTGTAATATTATATTTCCTTTTTTTCTATTTATCAATGAGGTTTGTTATTGACCTGTCTTTATCTAGCTTCTCCCCATCTGTTTTGAGTGCATTTACCCGGTTTATTTATGTGTGTCTTGTAACCTTACATGCAGGGCCCGAAATTAGAGCCCGCCACCCGCCAATGGCGGGCATATTTCAGCTTTGGCGAGTTAGGTTTGGCGTCTCTCCGCCACGTGGCGGGTCGCAAAATAGTCGTCATGTAATATTAAAACTGTGTGTAGCCGCCTGTGTCCACCAAGCGTCTTTTTCCGACTGTTAAACGCTGGGAGTGCGCTGCGGAGCACTGATCCCAGCCACAATATACAAAAAAGCAGTCTGAAATTAACGTTAGTTCAGTGCAGTAGTATAACATGAGTGCTTCCTGAGGCTGTTTCATTCTAGCTCTCGCGTATAGGCTACCAGACTCTGGAATGAAATGCAGTCTCAGTTTAGCGGAGGTAAATTGACAGCCGAACGTCGGGCGAATCAATCAATCAATGAATCAATCGCTCGCACTTGTTGCCGACACCACTCGTATGATACAGTATATATGAGGAGATAATAGTTATGTGTGTTTTGGTGCGCAGCTGGCTAACACGAGTGCTTTGTGACTGTTTCATTCTGGCTCTGCCGTAGTATAGGCTACCAAACATGACTGGAGTGGAATAGAATGCAGTCGTCAATTTAGCGGAGGTAAAAAGCATCTTTTAACCTCTGCTAAATTGACAGCCTACATCGGGCGAATTAATAAATGAATCAATCGCTCGCGCTTGTTGCCGAGCTCGTATGATGAGGAGATGAATCAAAATACTTACCACCAATAAAGCCGGAGCCGAGAACGAGTGCAGGAGAGCTAACGCAGGTGCCAGGTGTGAGTGGGAGAGAAAGGTGCGTAGCCCAAGTTGTGCGCTGTGGACTGAGACTGTCGCAGTTATTACTTTTAGCTGTTGTTTTTTTTACAACAATTTAAGCTCAAGATTGACTTGACATGTATTGATAAGATTGACTTGACATGTAGGCTATTGATTAATCAATCATCAATCAATATATTAAAATAATTTGCTTCAAATTTTACTCTGGCCTCTTATTTAAGTGTGTATTCTTCAACGTAATACCTTATCTACTTGAAATGTACTGAATTTTTTTTATATATATGGATATATGTGACACAAAAATGCGTTTTTTTTTTTGCCCGGTAAGAAATATGCTTGGCGGGTAGATGTTTTCCATCTACCCGCCACTGGCCGGTGGGTCAAAAAGTTAATTTCGGGCCCTGCTTACATGAATGATGCTGTTTCCGGTGTGATGCTTTATAAACGTCATCTCCGCCCTGTACTGCACCACACTGAGGAAGGCCGTAGGGCCGAAACATGTATGTGCTGCTGTATTCCTGACTGAGGTAAATTAAATCTTAAAAAGGACTTTTTGAGTGCTGGCTTTTTTCTTGTCCCAAAAGCACACACACATCACTTGAGGGACAGTTTATTCCCGCAGGCCACGAGACTCCTTAACATACACAAATAGTGTAGTAGCTGTACTGTACTGTACTGTAGCTGCTACCATTACGTATGTCTAATGTTTAATTGTATGTTTAATTAGGTATATGCTATTTGCACCTGTGTAAACAGAATGTCAATTATGTTTAAGTATGTTTAAAGTATGTACATGCCATTTGCACCATGTGCAGTGAATATGTCACTGTCTTTGACTTGTCTTATCACTTTACTGCCGTATTGCTTGTTGTTTCTCTTGTTTTCCTGCACCTATATGCCCTGTTATTTTGCACTATGTTGTAAACGGAGTCTACAGCACAAGAATTTCACACGTGATACTTGTACTACGGAGTGACAATAAAAATCTTGAATCTTGAATCTTGAGTGTGTCTGACGCGGTTTGACGCGTTTGACGTATCCATGTGATTCCCCCTCCCTTCCTGTTTGTCTGAGTGTGACAGAGCTCTCCCTTGAGAGGGAGAGCTGACAAGAGGAAACGTGAAGCGAGTCATGCCGGCGGCTTAAGTTATAAACAATGCGTGACAATTATACTCGAATGTTCGCGATATAGTAATTTACTACATCTCGTGTGGCACAAGCCACGATACATCGAGTATATTCGATATATCGCCCAGCCCTAATTTGGGTTGTCCGTCCATCCGATGTTCGTTAATGTGATATCTGAGGAACTTCAGTAGGAATTTCATAAAATTTGCCTCAAACGTCTACTTTGACTCAATGATGAACAAACTGATTAGATTTTGGTGGTCAAAGGTCAAAGTTCAAGGTCAATGTGACCTCACAAACGCCATTCCCAAGTTCGTTAACGCGATATCTCAGGAACAGCTTGACAGAATTTCTTCCAATTTGGCTCAAACATCGACTTGGGCACAAGGATGAACTGATTCGATTTTGGTGATCAAAGGTAAAAAGGTCAAGGTCACTGTGAGTGTGACCTCTCGAATGCCATTTTCAAGCTCGTTAACATGATAACTCAGTAATGCCTTGATGGAATTTCTTCGAATTTGCCTCAAACGTCCACTTGGACTCAAGGATTAACTGATGAGATTTTGGTGGTCAAAGGTCAAAGTTCAATGTCACTGTGATCTCACGACCGCTCGTTTCATGCTCGTTAATGCAATATCCAGGGGCGAACCGTGTACCCAAATGTAAAATATATATTATACATACTGATCAAACCTGGTCCAAAACCGAATAACTAAAAATCATGCAATGCTGGGATCAATTGAAAATAAAACAGCTTAAAAAGAATGTCCCACAGCGTAAACAGGCTATTGGAAAGACTACATGCCCAAGATATCTATGATGAGTTGTCTTCCACAGCCAGCTTAGGTCGCTGTATCGTTACACATAATAATTACTCCACTACTCCTCCTCAGCTATGAAAATTACATTAGGCTACATAAACAAATGGCTGTCACTGTCAATAACACAAACTCCCCCTGCACACCGACAGCAAGCTGCCCCAGCGACACCACCAGCAATAAAATAAAATAAAATAATAACTTACGATGTTCACAGTGGTTCACTTGAAGACAAAACCCAAATCCACCAAAAAGCAACAAGCAACCCACCGCACAGCACAGCACTGTAATATAGCCTCTTGTGCCCAACTGCATGTAAACTAAGGGTAAAGTTCCCAGTTGCTAGCCTGGAAATGGCGAAAATATAGCTTTTTGCAGGTTGATAGCTCTAATTTTATCCTTTGGTTTGAACCATGGATGTATTAAAAGAGCGGTTTGAACAGGCATCTTGAAAACTCCGTCACACTTCCTAGTTGCCTGAAATCTCAGAATAATCATAAACTCCTCCCTCCTTGTCGTCCGTCTCGTCTCCTGGTTGGCTTGTCTTCACGAATGCCTGGATATTATCCCACCCACAACTCAACTAATTGTGATTGGCTAACCCCACAACTCAATGGAATTCTGATTGGTTAAAACACCTGTCATCAAAATTGTCTTCCCCATGTCATGACTAGTGTCGGGTCTTCGCGAAGGGTTGCTGGCTTGCTGTCAATCAAATACCATTTGCCTGTGGGGGCTGGTCCAAATATTTAACCCCATATTTGCTGAAACAAAGTGAGTGCAAGATCATAGCAATTTATCATAATAATTAATTTTAAATTATTTTCTTTTCAATTTCTTCTTGGGCCTTCACTGAATACCTAGAAGCCCCAGACGGTTCGCCACTGGCAATATCTCAGGAACGGCTTGACGGAATTTCATCAAATTTTCCTCAAACGTCGACTTGGACTCAAGTATGAACTAATTACATTTTGGTGGTCAAAGGACAAAGGAGGTCACTGTGACCTCCTGAACACCATTTTCAAGCTTGTTAACGCGATCTCTCAAGAACGCTTTGAAGGAATTTCTTCCAATTTGCCTCAAACGTCCACTCAAGGATGAACTGATACAATTTTGGTGGTCAAAGGTCAAGGTCACTGTGACCTCTCGAACTGCATTTTCAAGGTTGGTAACACCATGTGTCAGTAACACCTTGACGAAATGTCTTCACATTTGACTCAAATGTCAAAGTCTGGACAGACATGCATGTCGACTGCTCACTTGTTGGCGGAGGCATATATCCGCGGTGTAGTCATTCTAGTTTTTCTTTCAACTTTCACTTTTACTCCACTACATTTTCGTAATAAAATCTATACTTTTACTCTGTTACATTTCTCAAAAGCATCTTCGTTACTCGGTACTATCAAATAAACAAAAAGAGCATGTGTTGTGGCGAATCAGCTAGCTAATCAGTACCTCTGTGTTGCAAGTTGCGTTTGCCAATGGCTTACCGTCAGTGCTTCCAAGTCTTTTCATCCATGTTACAAATTCCCACAGGCTGAAATCCGACGGTCAGTTAATTACTTTAAGTTAAATTGTCTTTACATTGGGTCCATTGGAACCAAAATGACGGAATATGCCACCAGAAAACAAGCGTCACTTAGGGTAAGCTTCATATTGGTCAAGCGTCCAGGCAGCCAAAATGTAAGAGTATAGGGGCCCTATCTTCGCAAAAGCGGTAATTTAGCGTTTAATGACGCGCGCAATGCAAATTGGGGGCATGCACAAGCGCCGTTATAATTGTAGGCCTACTGGACATAGGCGTGCCACATGCCAAAGCAGGCGGTTCAGCGCAAAAAATGTGGGGATATATGGCATTATCCTATCATCAGCAGCGAGCAATTACTTTGCGCTAAGAGCTTTGAAAAGCACCTCTTAGGCGCAAAAATACTCACTGCGCTTGAGCGCCCCATAATCTCCGCACTGCGCAGCGCAGAAACGTCCTTACGCATCATTACATGATCATTACAATATGCTCCCGTGAGGTGGGGATGCATTTAGCTGCTGCCGGGCGGGGGTGCAAAACTCGGCATAACACCTGGAGACGTGCGCAAGGCGGTCTGCTATCGTTAAGTAGGGCTGGCACGGATCACGGATAATCCGTGACCCGTACGGATCAGCCCCCACGGTTCGGAACGCGGTTCGGAACGTCAATGGTCCGCGGTCATTTAACGTTTAACGTTAGTGTATGAGAACGCCTGTTGTCCCAACTTGGATGCTTTCCCCCCCTTTCTTCTAAGTGTTTAAGTGTTTTTATTTTAACCAAGAAACCCAAGTCCAAAAATCCATCAACTATTTTCTCTACCCAGTATTCTAAACTTTCTGAACAGATTAGAGGAATTATTTACAACCATTGGCATATACTTGATATCAGTTTGAGTAACACTTTTAGGGATCCCCCCCTGACTGTGTTTAGTAACTTGAGAGATGGACTACTTAACTCTGATATACCTCCCAGCCCTGCTGCACCTAGTCATTTGCTCCTCACACCTATTCCAGATGGTAATCGGCACTGTGGAGCCTGTACCCAGTGTAATTACACCTACCGCTGCAGTTCTTTTAAGCATCCTCATACTGGCAAGTCCATCCCTATCAAAGGTGTGATTACTTGCCACACAAAATCTGTTATCTACTTGATCCCGTGTCCCTGTGGGAAGTCTTACATAGGGAAAACTAGTAGAGAATTAAAAACCCGCATAGCGGAGCATCGTAGTACCATTAGGTGTATGAATCTGGTCGCTTTCACATATAAGCTGGTGGACTCGGTGCCATTCAGGGGGGTGAAGTTGCAACATTGTTGCGATTTTCATTTGGTCTGGTTCGCTTTCACACAGCAATTTGTCAAGCGCACCAAACTTTCTGAACAATGTGACGTGGTCGAAACAGTCACTCATCTATTGGACAGAATAGAGGGGAAATCTCTCCTCTTCAGCAGGCTTCTTGCCTGGCTGAGGGCTGACTGAACAACACAAGTGAATCCGCAAATCACAAACCATGGAGCAACACCACCTGCGATATTGGGATTTCTGGTTTTACTATCAAATAATTATTTAACAAGAATGTGCCCAATATGAGCAGCAGATGAGGCAGCAAGCTGTTGAACATTTCATTCTACAGATGAGAGTAGCCTATGTACCGAAGGAGATAGGCAAACCGGGGCCAGCTGTTGATAAATGTGATGTTGTTATGACGACGTATGTCATGACACAGTGCGCAGGTACTGTACATATGTGCACGCCGCAGTGTTTGTTTTGCTCCCTTCTCCCGTCTTCTACTCATGAGGCACTGCATGAGTGCATCAGATGCACTGGCGCTCTTGTGTTTAGTCCGGGTTGCTTTCACACAACAAACGAACCGCGCCAGGGTTCACTTGGAAGCGAACCGAGACCCACGTTTTCAAGCGCGCCAGAGTTTGTTTGTTTGTTCCGCAACAGAGTTCGTTTGCGCTTTCACACAATCCCAAACGAACCGCACTATCCGAGGAAACAAACTCTGGCGCGGTGAAAGCGGACTAAACAGCTTATGTGAAAGCGACCTCAATTATCCTGTAGCAGCGAATTTTGTAGAAGAAAAACACCCTGGGCTCTATTCTCCCCCTGTCCTTAGGCGCTAAACTGACGTTAAATGCAAAAAAACACACTTTGCGCCTGCCTACCCATGATTCGGGAAGATAGTGTCATGTTTTTACGCCCCCAAATGCGCTTTACGCTGAAGAGGCGTGGCGCAGTGCCAGAATAGGCCAGAATGGGCGTTTCGGCCTTAAATACCAGCCTAAAGCGATCTGTCCAAAGGGCGTTAATTTTGCGGTTAACACTTTTCAAAACCAGGCCTTATTCAGTGCGCCGGCCCCGGGGATGCACCCACCGCGTTATTCAATCACTGTAATTCCTTGATGATCCAGCAGAGGGCGCTCCGTTCTAACAGCTTGACCTATCCTGACCAACGCGACTCACAACGTTATAAAACGGGACCACTTTGGGTTTCAACTGCTCCACAGCGCCAGATGTATCGGCTGGGTGCTCAGTGGTTTGGTGGTGTATTGCAGTTTACAATTTTGAGCATCAGCTCTGGCATGTGAATAAGGGCTCGCTATTGGAAACTACAGAGTACAGAATGTTTTGGAATACCATGGCCCCGGATACTTTGATAACAACATTGTGTCGGAGGTAGGTACAGTTTTATTGTGTTACTTGAGTACAACAACAAACCTGCGGACACACCTGTTAGCGAGTCACCCCACTCACGTTACATAACTCACGTTACATAGGCTATCTTTTATGTAACGTGTAACGTCATTTTTATGGGGCCACGCCGGGGGCGGGGGCGAAATGAACCAATTAACTTCGGATATATTCGAACAAATTGCGGGTCAATTAAAGTTTGTTCAAACTTTATTTTTGGAAAAAGTGACAGCTCTACTTGCTTGCTGTGTACAGAGTAGGGATGCACACAATTAATCGAAGCTTGATTACTCGCTCGTTAAGGATTTACTCGAGCATGTGAAAATTTACTCGATCAAAACAAAACAAAAAGCAGGGGGGGTGGGGGTCGGACTGCGAGCAGAAAAAGTAAACAATCTGCAGTAAGTGAGCCCGGCCACGGCAGGGATTCTGGGCACATGTTGACATGTCTAAAAGTTATGCCTCTACGTTTTTATTTGTTTCATAGCGTAGGCTATGCTATGCAATGCTGTGAGAAATATACAATAAGTTGCTGCTGTATAAAGGTTTTATTGAGGAAAAAACGCATTTGGTATGGTTTGGATTTATTTTTATTTTTAATTACAATTACTTGTTTGATTGCTCGTTAACATTACCAATGATCGAGATCGAGTTCCTAGTACCGAGCTCAAAGTAGTAGGCTACGTTCTTTGTTTTACCCCCTGCAATGTCCGCTACAAAAAAAAAATCTTCTTCTGACATCCTTTTGTATTTCACACCGTGACCAACGGAAGTGTTAACACAACCCGGAAGAATTTTGCCCACCCCCGCATACATACATATGCATGTACATGAACATAAGGTGAATAGCGCACTGCAAGCATCAGAGCTGAAATGTATATTTATTAGGGCTGTGGCGATTCACTTATCTCCCGATTCGATTCTATCACGATTCTTGGGTGCCGATTCGATTTATATTGCGATTCTTAAGTATTGCGATTCTACGATTATTGCCATTCGATATTACGATTTATTGCGATTTTTGTTTATTTTTTTCTTTTCTTTTTTCAGTTTGTTTGCTTTTTTACACTAGATTAGAACATGGGAAAAGTTGAATCATACACTAGAGACTGTATATTATATATCATGAGTAGGGCTGGGCGATATAGTTAAAAACAGGGGCAGACTGGGATCATAATTCAGGCCGGGCATTAGATACCAAGCAGGCCAGGCCGATATGGGCCGACGCGCGTGAAATTTGTGCCGTTTGAAGCCCAATTTGTGCCGTTTGAAGCCAGATTTGGGCCGTTTGAAGTCCAATTTTACAATGAGATGAACTGTAATTATTACTTCAGACTAGGGCTGTCACTTTTTCCCAAAATAAAATTCGAACGAACTTTAATTGCCCGAAATTCGTTCGAATATATTCGAAGTTTTTTGGTTAATTAATTTTTTTTTTTTTTTTTTTTTTTTCAGTCCAGCAGCCTGTTGCACCAGCTGAACGTAAGTTCTGTCTTAAGTTAGGGTGTAAAGTCCACACTAACTGCTACGTTCAAACTAGTTAGTTTGACACTAAAGTTGTGTCTTTGTTTGGTTGCACCACGGAGACGTAAGGTACATCTTAACTAGTAGACCCTAAAGTCCATACTAACCAAAATAGTGTCGCAGACAATGACGTGTACAGTATCTGTGACCAATCAGTGAAAAGCACGGTGGAAACGGTGTTTATTTACGGTTGTTTAAGTAAGTGGAGTGAAAACAGGACATGTTGCCCACCGCAAATTAGAGATGCTGCGATCCGATCATGTGATCGGATATCGGCGCGATATCAGCCAAAAAACATGGATCGGATCGGATCGGATTCCAGCGAAAATGACCGATCCAAGGCTCCGATATAAGCACTCCATTCCATGACTCCGCTCCAGGATTTCTATCCAGCATGCAGCACACTCAGGCCGCGTTGAGCCTAGGATGGCCAGGGCCAAAACGTTGTCTTGCTTCAACATACATCGCATCGCATAAACCATTTCCACCCGCAGGTTTGAGGAGTAGCTAGCATAAACGTCAGATAAATACTCTCTATAGGCTAACGTTACCCACTGAGGTAGCTAACATGGCTAATTAGCTAGCTAACAGCAGCTATCTTTCTCCTCTAACTAACGTTATTGACACGTTAGTTGACTGAGCGAACGGCGCTGTACAGCAGGTCGTTATCAAAACGTATTGCACTGAAGAGAAGTACACTTAGATAATGACGAAAGACTCCTCCAATCTGGCAGTGGAAATGTATGCACAAACTTTGTGTGTAACTTTGCGAGACTCAACCGAATGACTGATGAGTCTCGCGTTGAGCCTAGGATGGCCAGGGCTTAGATCTGCGTGAGCACGACCCGTCGTAATTTGTCCAATTCAAGGTACATTAAAACGTTGTCTTGCTTCAACATACATCGCATCGCATAAACCATTTCCACCCGCAGGTTTGAGGAGTAGCTAGCATAAACGTCAGATAAATACTCTCTATAGGGTAACGTTACACACTGAGGCAGCTAACATGGCTAATTAGCTAGCTAACGCCAGCTAGCTTTCTCCTCTAAACTTTAACGTTAACGACACGGAGTTGACTGAGCGAACGGCGCTGTACAGCAGGTCGTTATCAAAACGTATTGCACTGAAGAGAAGTACACTTAGATAATGACGAAAGACTCCTCCAATCTGGCAGTGGAAATGTATGCACAAACTTTGTGTGTAACTTTGCGAGACTCAACCGAATGACTGATGAGTCTCGCGTTGAGCCTAGGATGACCAGGGCTTAGATCTGCGTGAGCACGACCCGTCGTAATTTGTCCAATTCAAGGTACATTAAAACGTTGTCTTGCTTCAACATACATCGCATCGCATAAACCATTTCCACCCGCAGGTTTGAGGAGTAGCTAGCATAAACGTCAGAAAAATACTCTCTATAGGCTAACGTTACCCACTGAGGCAGCTAACATGGCTAATGAGCTAGCTAACGCCAGCTATCTTTCTCCTCTAAACTTTAACGTTAACGACACGGAGTTGACTGCGCGAACGGCGCTGTACAGCAGGTCGTTATCAAAACGTATTGCACTGAAGAGAAGTAACATTAGAAAATGACAAAAGACTCCTCCAATCTGGCAGTGGAAATGTATGCACAAACTTTGTGTCTGAGAGACAGAAACAGGGAAAGGGCTGTGTGTGTGTGTGTGTGTGTGAGAGAGAGAGAGAGAGAGAGAGACAGGGAGGGCTGTGTGTGTATGTGTCCTGTGTGAGACAGAGTGGGGGTGTATGTGTGAGGAAACAATAATTATTTGTGTCCAGTGTTCACCCATTACAAAATAAGTGTGTATTTGATTGTTATGTTTTAGTTTTACATCAAATTAATTAGATGAACTAAATCGTTTACATACTATATTACCAAAGCACACGCATACATACATAACCCTAAAAATGTTTGTTGCCTGCCAGCTATCAGACAGCATCGAGAGGCTTAAATATGTGCTGTATCGGTATCGGATCGAAATCGGTATCGAATCGGGTATCGAAATTTGATCGGAATCGGATCGGTTTTGAGGCTAAAATATCGGAATCGGATCGGTATTGAAAAATCTCGATCGCAGCATCTCTACCGCAAATTAGTGCTTTCATATTTCATCAACACTAATCAAATGAGAACGTTATTGAGTAACGTTCGTTTAGGTTCATATTACTGTTAACGTTTATCTGTGAGCTCTTCATCAGTATTGTAGGCTATACCACCATCCTGCCTCACTAAATTGTTGCGGTTATTTTAATTTGTATGCAGTGCTGCAGCTTGTGGGAAACAAAAGCGTGAGTCATAAATATCAAAGGGTGTAATTTATCACGGAGAGCGCGTTGCGGACGCAAAACAACGATGCGCCACGGTGCCAAGTTGCAATCCGTGCCAACTGCTATTTTACGGAGGACTTTACACCTAGTAAGACGTAGGTGTAAATTTTAAGTTCTAACTTATGCCTACGTTGTAACTATTTCACTTGGTGCAACCCAAATATTTTTAGTAGTGCGTAAACTCGGACTTAGTGAGACTTTACGTTCAAACTAGCTTACGTTTCAACTTACGCACAGCTGGTGCAACCCACTGCAGGCCACCGGGCATCAGCCCGACGTGTTAGCTTGGACGCTCACAGTCACAACACTGCCTCACAAACTTGGCTGCATCCAACTCGAGACAACTTTTCAGACCCTGGAGACAATCTTTCTCAGAAGAGACTAACGCGACAAATCTGGAGACTTTTTCTGACAAGCAGCAGTTGGTTAATTTTGGTTCATAAAAAAAAAATATATATATATATATATATATATATATTAATAATAAAAAATAAAAATAAAATTCGAACATTCAAATTACATTTCGAAAACGAACCCCTTCCCCCACATTCGAAGTTGCATTCGAATTTCGAATGAAAAGTGACAGCCCTACTTCAGACTAACTAATAAAGTAATAAAACCACTAGTAAACCAGTAGGCGGCGCCTGGCCTGCTGTTCAGTGAGTGGCCTGACTGCAAGCACCCAATTTTTTTTTTTTTTTTTTTTTTTGCGATTTGCGATTATCGATTCTGGAATAAAAGATCGATTCAAAAAATCGTGACATTAAAAATCGCGATACTTGATAGGTGAATCGATTTTTTTCCCCCACCCCTAATATTTATGTCACATCATTTAGCCTGTGCTGTGATGTGCAGGAGCAGCAGGTAGGCTACAAGTTATAAAACTAAGCCTGTCCTGAATGAGCCGAGTGGGGGTGCTTGTTCACTATTGTGAAAGTTATGTGTTTACAACATAAAGATCATGGAATTGGATGCTATCAGGAATGTCACCGATAGTTAACGTTCTATATTGTAGGCTACAGGGAGACCACATCAGCCCTGTTGAACAGATCTGTATTTGCCTGGCTGTAGGTTGAATTGTTTTATTCAGGCTATGAATAAAACCTTAAAATCATAAAATCAAACCGTGCCGCCTCCTGCCCCCTAGATCCCTCTTCTTCAGTCCATCTCCCCTGACATATCTTTGTTTCTCACTTCCCTTATCAACTCCTCCCTGTCCTCTGGTGTTTTTCCGGCTGCCCTAAAAACTGCTAGGGTAAAACCACTTCTCAAGAAACCATCCCTCGATCCCACCGTCATCAAGAACTACCGTCCTGTCTCCCTCCTGTCTTTCATCTCAAAAACTCTCGAAAGAGCAGTATCTGGTCAACTCTCTTCCCACCTCTCCCGAAATAATCTCTCTGACCCCCTGCAATCTGGCTTCAAACCTGCACATTCCACTGAAACCGCTCTCCTCTCTGTCACCGAAGCCCTCCACTCTGCCAAATCTTCATCACTTTCTTCTGTACTTATACTTGTCGATCTTTCCGCCGCCTTCGATACTGTCAACCATCAAATCCTCCTCTCCACGCTCTCTGACCTGAGAATCACTGGCACCGCACTATCCTGGTTTTCCTCTTACCTGTCTGACCGCACATTTCAAGTCCGCTGGCGAGAAACTCTTTCACAGCCCTGCACTCTCACCACCGGTGTCCCCCAAGGTTCAGTCTTAGGTCCATTTCTCTTACTTCTATACATGCATTCCCTTGGCCATATAATATCATCCCACGGTTCACCTATCACTCCTACGCAGACGACACCCAGCTTTACATTTCATTCCCCCCCTCTGACACACATATCAAATGACGCATCTCCGCCTGCCTCAGTGACATCTGCGAGTGGATGTCTGCTCACCATCTCGAACTCAACCTTTCAAAAACCGAACTCCTCCTCATACCCAGTAAATACTGCCCTCTGACTGACCTTTCCATCTCCATCAACAACACCACTGTAGTCCCCTCCCCATCAGCCAAGAACCTTGGAGTAATCTCTCCTTCTCCGATTTCATTGCAGCAACTGCAAGTTCCTCTAGGTTCTCCCTCTATAATATTAGCAAAATCCGCCCGTTTTTAACCATAGCCACAACTCAACTTCTCGTCCAAGCACTTGTCATATCTCGCCTTGACTACTGCAATGTCCTCCTCGCCGGCCTCCCTGCCTCCGCTATTCATCCCCTTCAGCTCATCCAGAAGGCAGGCCTGATCTTTAATCAATCCAAATTTTCCCATGTCACTCCCCTTTTCCGTGACCTTCATTGGCTACCCATCTCAGCACGCATCAAATTCAAGACTCTAGTACTTGCATACAAGGCAGTTCACTCCACAGCTCCTCCATACCTACAATCCATGATCAAATTCCAAACCCCCGACCGTTCCCTCCGCCCCTCCACCATTGCAGGCCGTCTCGCCCCTCCGCCGCTTCATGGACCATGTCGTCGTACTTCACGACTGTTCTCACACCTTGCCCCAAAATGGTGGAACAAACTCCCCCCCGTAATCAGAAGCACAGAAACACTACCCTCTTTCCGAAAAAACTAAAAACACATCTTTTTACTATTATTATTTATTGTGAATCTGTTTTTATTACTGTGCTGTCTATTCTGTTTGTCTGCTTACTGTGCTGTCTATACATTTTGTTTGCTCCTGGTTTTTACTGTTTTTATTGCTGTGCTGTACATAGTCTCTGTACGTCGCGTTGAATTAAAGGGTCTGCTAAATGCCAATAAAGTAAAAGTAAAGTATGATCTGTGATGTGCTGATATCCAAATTGGCATGAAGCCATTTACCATCTATGACAGCATGCAGCCGCAACCCGGACTGGATCGAGTGGATCAGAGCTTCGAAAGGAAGAATGTCATTGCATAACTGCAGTTCACCAATGACCACAGTTGTGAATAATTCTACGCCTAAAAGGCGTGGTTAAATGGTTAAGGCCGGGTTTAGCGCCGAGGGGAAAATAGGGACTGCGCCTGACCACGCCCACTAATAGCCCTGCGCCTGGTGTTAAACGCTATTTTAAGGCCAGGGGGAAGATAGGGCCCTTTGTCTCCTCGGGGTTTGAACGTTGAATTCGACTTAAAATGTTTCCTGTAACTTTCCTTATTGATAGGGACATTGATGTCACTCGGATCTTCATTCATTTGATAGACACACCAGCTTATGACGCCCTTTCAGGTCTGATGTTTCAGCTGTATTGTGGTTCTATCTTTTATATTTTGTAAATACTTTTTTCAGCTCTGTATTTAGAGTTGGTCAGATCTATATACTGTATGCTCTTTTCTTCTTGTTTCAGGATTTATCTCTATGAATTAGGCTGTGATTCCTATTTATATACGGTAAATCTATTTATTCACATAGATTCATGATATATTATGGTATACAGCCTACCTGTGACTAGGGCATTCACGACTAGTGAATTTTACTAGTCGACTAGTCGTCCCTAAAGGTAGTCGACTAGTCGACTAGTCGTTTTTAATTTATTTTTAATAATTTTTTTTTTTTTTTTTTTTTTTTTTTTTTTTTTTTTTAATCTTTAAGAAAGAACATGAGGTATTTACACGACATACAATACATGGACTATCATATCCCATATCCCCCACAAAGAACATCAAAACACAACAAAACAAAACAAGAAAACTGCATAAGATACACAATAATCCAAGAACAAACAAGACTATTGGACAAACAACCAAACAAAAACAATGCATTCAGCTCCTATCCTGATAAGCCTAATGACACTGGGGTAAAAAGTTCTTAAAGTCAAACTCTGTATGTGGTTGCCATATTTTGGGGATGTCTAAGCCTTTGCTCTTGTAGTAAATGTTATCCAACGTATGGTAGCTTGAGAGTTCATTCCACCAGTGAACTACAGCTGGGGGATTGGATGGTTTCCAATTTAAAGCTATGCATTTCCTAGCTGCCAACAGGGCAAGATCTATGTATTTACTTTGAATGCATTGTTTTTGTTTGGTTGTTTGTCCAATAGTCTTGTTTGTTCTTGGATTATTGTGTATCTTATGCAGTTTTCTTGTTTTGTTTTGTTGTGTTTTGATGTTCTTTGTGGGGGATATGGGATATGATAGTCCATGTATGTTCTTTCTTAAAGATTAAAAAAAAAAAAAAAAAATTTTTTTTTTTTTTTTTTTTTTTTTTTTGCTAAAACGACTAGTCGACTACTAAGCACAGTGTCGACTAGTGGTTTTACTAGTCGACTAGTCGACTAGTCGACTAGTCTGTGAATGCCCTACCTGTGACATCAATGTTTTGATTAATCTACTGTCTAAATGTAGCCTATTACTGCATGACTGATCATATGATGTCATTGTAATCACACTCATGTGTCCTTTCACAGGACAGGTGTTGTCCATTCAATCAGCCCACCTGTCTTTATAATGGCTGTCTTGCACTGTGTTTGTATGAGACTTTACAAAGACTACAGCCGAAACTGTTGTCAAATAAATTACACTTTCTTGCATCTGGAACCAGAGTGTGCGGCTCCCCCTTCTTCTTTGACCATTTGCTCCGTTGCCAGCACCTCACTGACACTTTCCGCGGTGTGCGTTCTCTTCCTCTCCACTAAATGTTTTGGCCAAACAGGAGAGATGAAGTCACACATGATAAATACATGTAAATGCTCAGGGCTCGATGTTGACTTTTAAAAGTGGTTGCCGGAGGGGCAACCTGGCAAGAGCTTTTGGTTGCCCGAATAAAAATATGGTTGCCCAATTTTAGTCGCCTTATATTTTGAGTAATTAAGATACTATGCAGCCATAAGCCGGCTTAATAACGACGATGTGACAGAAAAGTAAGTATAATAGTCTATAGTATATAGTATAATAGGCCTATTCAGTGTGCACACTGGGTGTAGTAGTAGTAATAATAATAATAATAATAATAATAATAATAATAATAATAATAATAATAATAATAATAATAATAATAATAAATTTGTGTCATTTCGTTTTCTATACAAATCTTATTTTTTGTTTTTATAATGCATTTGCACTGAAAGGATTTGTTTAACTAATATTTGTGAACTTTCATTTTCATATATTTTTTAACACATTCACTGCCAGACGTTTTTTTTTACTGTAGTTAGCTTCTGCCAGAGGGGTTTTTTGAGGATTCTGGCTCATCTTTCAAGACCCGA
The DNA here is from genome assembly GCF_964638095.1 of Poromitra crassiceps. Classification (NCBI taxonomy): domain Eukaryota; kingdom Metazoa; phylum Chordata; class Actinopteri; order Beryciformes; family Melamphaidae; genus Poromitra; species Poromitra crassiceps. The sequence continues at coordinate 965,993 of NC_139642.1, forward strand.
GGATTCTTTTCTGCTAAGATTTTGTGAACACACAATATCTCAAAATAACTAATAGAATGTGTGCTTTCTCTGTCTAAAAGAGTTAGTTTGTAGAGTTAGTAGTTATGTAAGCATTAGCAGTTGAATACAGCATGGTTTTAGCGTCAGAAAAAATATTCAGAGATAAACGGCTTTTTGTGAAATTCGATAGAACAGTCACTTTAACCATTCATTTTTGGCTCTCTCTCTCTCTCTCTCCCTCCCCCTCTCGCTCTCTCTCTCTCTCTCCCTCCCTCTCGCTCTCCCTCCCTCTCTCTCTCTCTCTCTCTCTCTCTCTCTCTCTCTCTCCCTCCCTCTCGCTCTCCCTCCCTCTCTCTCTCTCTCCCTCCCTCTCGGGAGGGAGACGCACTAGGTTTAATCCTAGTGAGAGGGGGAGAGGGAGAGAGAGAGAGAGAGAGAGAGAGGGAGGGAGGGAGAGAGAGAGAGCGAGAGAGAGAGAGAGAGAGAGGGAGAGAGCGAGAGGGAGAGTTGCTTCAACTCCTCCCTCCGTGGGCGTTCTTCTTGGCTGCAGCGGCCGTCACAAGCTTGTACCAGTCTCAGTGCTTTGCTGCTGTCCTGTGCCTGTCTGCACGGCCGCTGTTTGAGGAAGTCGGGATGGACTCGCTCGCTTCTTGGAGTTTTGGTTGAGAGAAGCTTTTGCGATTCTGGTCATATTTATGCTGCGTGTTTCAAAGTGTGTTCCACCTGTAATATATTATGTAAATTTGCAATCCCGCATCGCCAGCAATCAGCGCGAAAACGAAAGCGTTTTCCCCCATCCATTTTCATGAGAATGGCTGAGGTGAGAATGGCGTGACAAGTTAAAAAAATGCTTGCCTTCCTCTAGTCAGGAGAGCACTGTTGCCACTTAGTGGGTCGGTGGAATGGGTTGTAAACGTTCGGTGGCTCCAATAATTATATAAGAGATGTAAAAGGGTTAGATGCACAACCCACCGTCAAAAAAAAAAAATCGATGCCAACGACGTGTTAACACGTCGCTGGCAGTCAACAGCTGGATTCTGAAAACGTGTTTACACGTCGTTGGCAATGAACGTGTTAACAGTTATTGTTCATATTGTGCTTAATTTATTAATTAAAAGCGTCATTGATAATGAAGTAGCCTATGCCTCCTCATGTTCATTCAGGGATACTATGATGACAGTGGTTTGGGGCCCCCACTCTGATGTTGCATAGGGCCCCAAAAGGGCCAGAAGCGGCCCTGCAATCCCTCTCTCTCTCACCCCATATGACAGGCTGACAGGCCAGGGATGCAAATCATTCCTCAGCACATATGCGCTGTGGTAAAACGTTTTTGAAGGATGTCCTGGTCGAGGTGTATGTTGTAGGCTTGTTGTAGGCTAAATGCTTTGCAGTATAGCGTTAAAGTAAAGTAAAGGTAAAGTCCCACTGATTGTCACACAATGTGTGAAATTTGTTCTCCGCATTTGACCCATCGCCTGGGGGAGCGGTGAGCGGCAGCGTGCGCCGCGCTCGGGAATCATATGGTGATCTCGTTATGCTGGAATTATGCTTGAAGTTTGGACTGTCGCACGGAAATGAGAGACACTGAATCTTGACGAGGAAACGTGTGGAGCTTTTATACACTGTGTGGGTTTCTGCTCGCTGAAGTTGAAAACTCCACCACAATTCGGGGTGTGCACGGCCAGGCGAAAACCGTCTGCACAGGAGCCTTGTGGAGGGGCGCCCTTGCTGATTTAACTCACTTTTCCGTGGGGACACTCGCGGTCCTCGCCGATGCGGGAAGCAAATGAGACCTAAGCGCTTGTTGTAGGCTACATGCTTTGCAGTATAGCATTAGTTTTCCGTCCCGTTCAAAGACGCACGGGTATTTCACCTCAATGACAATTTCCTCGTCCTTTGTTTCTGTGCGGGGCTGCGGGCGGACGCGGTTCTTCGTTCTTGTTCTTTGAATTATCATCTTGCAGCTCGATTTGTGATGTGGATGCTGACGCAGCGTTATTAATCGAGGCTTTTGACATCTTCACGGTGCGTCTTGCAGCCGCTGTGATTGTGTGCGAGCAGCCCCACCTGTCCGAGTCAGTACTCGTTAAACATACCGCACGTGCAGCATGCATCACGTAGGTTTCCGACTGGTAATTAGTAACATCATTCCGATTGTAACAGCAATAAAATGTCACATATATGTCACTCACAACAAGTATTAAAACATATTTATTTGGTGTATATTTTGCTGTTTGCTGCTGTACATATTTTTTTGCATGTTAAAACGTGGTTGCCCCTGGGGCAACCAAAGGCCAAGAAATGGTTGCCCTATATTTTTTTTGGTTGCCCGGGGCAACCGGGCAACCGTTAATGTCGAGCCCTGATACTATTCTCTAAATAGAATTATAAAATGGCTCTCTCAAATCAAGCAATCTGATTGGTTCACAGCCATTGTATAATTCCAGTAACCGAGTTCAATAACCCATGGCCATGGGTTATTGGTTGCCATGGCAACTCTCTTACTAAAAGGCAGCGCTGCGCTCGAGCCAAACAGCTTTCTCCTGATCTGCTGTATGGAGGGTCACTATACTAGTCCTTCAAGTCTTGTACAATGAGTCATTATGGACGCATGATGGCGCAACTCTCTTACTAAAAGTACCTCAAAAACAAAATGGCGGAGACACCTTTCAGATCCTTGTGAATCGATCTTCGCTTATAACTTTACTAATACTTCGCAGAAAATGATGTTTTGTACAAGAATAGACGCGGGCTAATGTCTTAACCCCTCTCTCGCGCGTCCTCACTCTTAACCCTGCATTTCTAAATAAGACGTAACGTTACTTGGTGTAGGCATACGGCTCTGGTGTCGGCCTTTGCAAAAGCTCTCAGCAAGCGCCAGGATTGGCCAATGTCGACTTCAGTCTCCAGAACGATCCAATCAAATCACCTGCACGTCTATCTTCTTGCTAGAGGTCCCGCCTTACAGTAGTGTTTCAACTGACTCTATCAGAATAAAATGCCAGTCGGACTTATAGTATTATTATTATTATATTATTATACTTGGAACCCTTTTATAAAAGCAATATAGCACTCGAGCAGCGTGTGTTGTGGAATATATCCCCCTGCTCAGCAGTTATCCCACTCGGCCTGCGGCCTCGTGGGATAACAGCTGATCAGGGGGATATATTCTTCACAACACACTGGCTCTCATGCTATATTGCTTAAATGTACTCTGGCCTGTGCAACAGTCTCTGACGCAGGGGATGACAGTCGCCAAGAGATTAATTCTGAAGGAGTGGAAGTCCCCCTCTCCACCTTCTTTTCGGCTGTGGCTGACGGACATGGTCTCGGTTGTGCGTATGGAGAGATTCCGGTTCCTGAGGACCAATTCGCTTAAGAAATTCTCGGTTATTTGGGACCCATTTCTGACCTACTTGGACGAGGTTGGGAGAAACGGGTGATTCGCCCAGCCTGTTTGTTCTCTATGTTTTGAAAATTGTAAAAAAAAAAAAAAAGTACTCTGGCCTTACCAGAGCATTGATGTCTTCAGACATGTAGATGGTCTCCTCGGAGTCTCCATTGAGCCTGGATGAGTGGCGGCTGGGAAGAGACAAAGACAGAAGCATGAAGCAAACAAAGTCAGACTCCAAAGACCCAACACAACTACGCCATGTCTCAAGTCTCAACCACATTAAACATGTGACCAGAGGCAACAAGTCAGCAAACTAAATAGAGACGTTATGTTAAAGACCATGTGCAACATCTCTGTCATTAAAGGAGAATTCCGCTTTTTTACACCCCAGACCTCATTTCCAACCGCTACATTGCAGAAAATGTTATTTACAGTGTGTACTACGTATGCCCCATTTTCGCCCGTTTTGGCCAGTTCGGACTCTACTCGGACCTGAATATCTTCTATGGCGATCAGAAAGAAACCAAAGTTCTCTGGGTGAGTAAAACATCATATTTTAAGCTGGAAATAAGAAGCGACATGTGAGGGAAATCACACTCATCCACTGGACATTACACAATAAATGTGCATAGACAGGGTCCAGTGTCGTGTGTATGTGTATATGTGTGTGTGTGTGTGTGTGTGTGTGTGTGTGTGTGTGTGTGTGTGCAAGAGCAGCTGCCTCAGCTGGCCTGTGCTTTGTTTACACAAGCTGAAGCAGAGAGGGCTACTACTGGTCTGCACTGCAGCCTACATTACAGCCTACAGGTCTACAGCCTACAGGTCTACAGCCTGAGCCTACTGGTCTGCAGCCTACATTACAGCCTACATGTCTACAGCCTACTGGTCTGCAACCTACAGCCTACATGTCTACAGCCTACAGGTCTACAGCCTACTGGTCTACAGCCTACTGGTCTGTAGCCTACATTACAGCCTACAGGTCTACAGCCTACTGGTCTGCAGCCTACAGACCTACAGCCTACTGGTCTACAGCCTACAGGTCTACAGCCTACTGGTCTGTAGCCTACATTACAGCCTACAGACCTACAGCCTACTGGTCTGCAGCCTACAGACCTACAGCCTACAGGTCTACAGCCTGAGCCTCCTGGTCTGTAGGGATGTCACGATACCAAAATTATGAGTTCGATACCGATACCTGCCTAAGTATCTCGATACCGATACTGAAACGATACCACGGCAAAAACCTAAAACCTCAGGAAACATGTGCCCAGTAGGTACTCTACTGAGCACATTTTCTCCCTTTCTATTTGTTTAGCAGAACTCTGCCAAGGAATATTGAGTCATTTCATTTTGTGTTCAGTCTACTTTAGTACACTGCACATCAACTGGAGTGTGCTGTATGTGGGCTAATTATCCGGGGCTCCTAAATGTGTTTTATTTTGGCACAAGGAAGGGATATTAACATGTTGTCCTGTGTATTAATGAATGTCATTATGTTTCTTATTTGCATGCACAATAAATAGGCTATTGAAATATATGCTATGGTGGTGGTTTATTATATGGTGTAATTTTTCATGTCAGCTGTGTTTTTGACAATAAATCACTATATCATTAATAATTGGTTTATTGTAAATATTAGTATGGGGGACATGGGATCATTGCTGCATGCCATGTAAGGGTTTAATGACACTCTATGGCCTTGATTTAATTATTTAGTACATATTTGAGTCAGGGCCATGGTGTTATTGGGGCTTTTGCATTATGCAGTGGTCTGATGTCCCCTATAGGTAGGCTACTTGAGTTTATGATTTCTTTGATATTTGCTTTATATACACCATCATGTCATGACTGTTCATCCTCTCTGTGCTCATACTACGCAGCACATATCTATTGCCTTAATTGCCTCGTCAAACTCCGTGCCGCGGAGCGAACTTTTTTACACGCGTTTGACTTATGAGGGCATGCATGTTGTCCTTCACATTCGCTAAAACGGTCGGTCTTTGAACCGAACTCTTTGAACAAGTCGGGATTGCATGTCGGAGAGAAATAGCCTGGTTCGATGTGTTGGATCCATTCACCTGTCGCTGGGTTTCCAACCAAAGGTATTGCAACTTTTAATCGAATTTTCAGAAAGTTGGCAAAAGAAAATGCGGTAGCCTATTATCCACGTAATGTTCCACCCACTACCATTATGCCTAATGTCAGGAATGTTGAAGAGGAGGGGCAATTAATTGACGTGATTAAAAGATCTCCAGACGCTGCCAGGCAAACCCTCAAACGAGGGAAATTAACCCCGTTCTCTGATGTGAAAACATCCTAGCCTGATATTCAGACTGAAGTGGAGGGAATCATGATGGCTTGGTGACAGAGAGCACACTGCTGTCTGCCTCTGCGGAGCTGCTAACGTTACACGTGTGTGCATTTGTCTCGCTATGAAAAACATCACATAGCCGTTCATGATTATACAGAGGTACGTAAAATGTATTACCAGACGGCACTCTTCAATTCGGCATATATATAATCCACGGAGAGGTTACAGTAAGTGAATAAAATGTCAATTCTGGATGTGAGTCATCTATTATCCCGCTCTCTTCCTCGTTAAAAGTGCATGTTTTTGAATGCAGTTTGGTTAAATGTTCGCTCATCCGCTCGTTGCGGCTCCCAGACGTTTGGTGAGCGGCGCCAACAGCGCCGGTCGCACACTGACGCAACTCATGACATTTTAAAAAGTATGGGTACTAAATTAACGTGGTATAGTACCGTTTTTAACGACAGGGTAGCGCGGTACCATTGTGGTACCGGTATATCGTGCATCCCTAGTCACAAGTGCAATAAAACCTTCGCTAGTAAAAGGTGGAAACACGAGCAATTTGTCTAAACACTTACCAAAGTGCATCACATTCAAACAGAGAAATGCACAGTTTTTGACAAGCTAGCTCGCCCTCCATCATCTCCTGTCAATGATGCCACGGTTGCGTTACCCAGTCTACCTCATCAGGTAACTATGTGAACGTGGTAATGATTAAGACGAGAGTAGTAAACATTTCCCCGCTGATCATCATAAATACAGTCTGCTATAAATCGTCAGGTGACGGTCATCATCTCAGTTGTCGTTCAGAAATGTTACTTTCAGAGCAGGGGGGATTTTTATTTAGTGATTTGGGGGGAAGTACAGCAGACAGATACTGTCTTGCTTTATTTTTATTATGCTTTCAGTTTCCCTAGCTGAATGTTGCTATTGGCACAGTGTGGTAGAAGGATATTTTAGGATATTTAAATTAATAATAAAAACGCACCCATTAAGATTTTGCTACTTTTTTTTGTTAAAGCTAGTGCTAGTGGGAGAATGACTGAGGAAAGGATAAATGAGTGCCACCTAACTGTGACCAGGTTAATTTGTCTCTTTTTCCCCCCTTTCTCCTCTTAAAAATAACAAAAAGAACCGACAACAACCAGTCCCATTTGTTTCGGGATTTTTTTCTCGTAAAAATAACAAAAAGTACCGATAAGAGTACCGTTAAAGTACCGGATCGATAAGCAGTATCGATAAGAGTACTAGTATCGTTAATTCCTTAACGATACCCATCCCTATTTATTCGGTTCCTTGTTTCATTCCAAACAAACAGAGTCTGCTGACGAAATGTCTCATCCTAGTTTATTCGGTTCCTTGTTCCAAACAGAGGGAGAGAACAGAAAAAAAAGTCCGCTCTGCTTGCCCGGACATGCCAGTGGAAATGTATTTTTCGGACACGCAGCGCGACTGGATCAATAAAACAGCTTCGCTACTGACAACCATGGCCATTAAAAAAGAGCAACGCTACACCGTGGACACGCTACTATGGAATTAAAAACTAGTGCCCCATACACTGCTTTGTGACGTTACTAGGCTATTGCCCTTTTCAACAGCGGTGGTGATAAGTTTGAGTTGCACAGCACTGCAGGCACCAAAATTACTCAAAGATATATTATGCTATCAGTACACAAATAATCTATGTTATCTTGTTATCGTTATCACTGCAACAAAGTGCATGCGTGCATTTTCAATGAAACTGCTTCATCTCTCTCGCATAGACAGACCTATCTCCACTAGAGGTGTCAAAAAAAATCGATAAGATGCATTGCGATGCGGACGTGCACGATTCTGCATCGATTCACAAATGTCAAAAATCGATTATTAAAAAAAATATATATAACTAGAACGACCGCAACGCGGACTTATGCCTCCGCCATTAGTTAATTCTTGAGTCCAAATCGCCATTTGAGGCAAATTGGAAGAAATTCCGTCAAGGCGCTCCTGTGATGTTGCATTACAGAGCTTGGAAATTGGGTGTGTCGATGGTTGAGACAAGTTTGATTAAATTGCGTCAAGGCATTCCTGAGATATCGCGTTAACAAGCTTGAAAATGGCGTTTGAGAGCTCACCTTGACCTTTGACCTTTGACCACCAAAATCTAATCAGATCATCCTTGAGTCTAAGGCGATGTTTGAGGCAAATTTGATGAAATTCCGTCAAGGCATTCGTGAGATATCGCGTTAACAAGCTGGAATATGGCGTTTGAGAGGTCACAGTGACCTTGACCTTTGACCTTTGACCACCAAAATGTAATCAGTTCATCCTTGAGTCCAAGTCAATGTTTGAGACATGTTTGATTAAATTCCGTAAAGGCATTCCTGAGATATCGCGTTAACAAGCTTGAAAATGGCGTTTGAGAGGTCACAGTGACCTTGACCTTTGACCTTTGACCACCAAAATCTAATCAGATCATCCTTGAGTCTAAGTGGATGTTTGAGGCAAATTTGATGAAATTCCATCCAGGCGTTCCTCAGATATCGCGTTAACAAGCTGGAAAATGGCGTTTGAGAGGTAACAGTGACCTTGACCTTTGACCACCAAAATGTAATCAGTTCATCCTTGAGTCCAAGTCAATGTTTGAGACAAGTTTGATTAAATTCCGTAAAGGCATTCCTGAGATATCGCGTTAACAAGCTTGAAAATGGAGTTCGAGAGGTCACAGTGACCTTGACCTTTGACCTTTGACCACCAAAATCTAATCAGATCATCCTTGAGTCTAAGTCGATGTTTGAGGCAAATTTGATGAAATTCCGTCCAGGCGTTCCTCAGATATCGCGTTAACAAGCTTGAAAATGGCGTTCGAGAGGTCACAGTGACCTTGACCTTTGACCTTTGATCACCAAAATCTAATCAGTTCATCCTTGAGTCCAAGTCGATGTTTGAGACAAGTTTGATTAAATTCCGTCAAGGCATTCCTGAGATATCGCGTTAACAAGCTTGAAAATGGCGTTCGAGAGGTCACAGTGACCTTGACCTTTGACCTTTGACCACCAAAATCTAATCAGATCATCCTTGAGTCTAAGTCGATGTTTGAGGCAAATTTGATGAAATTCCGTCCAGGCGTTCCTCAGATATCGCGTTAACAAACATCGTACGGACGGACGGACAACCCGGATCCATAATGCCTCAAATGCACTTTTATTTTAAAAGTAGCCACACAGTGAGAAAAAATAAATCATGTATTGGGGAAAAAAGTGATGCATCGATTGAAGATGCATCGAGATGCATTGATAATCGTAATCGAATCGAATCGTAGCCCTCTGAATCGTAATCGAATGGAATCGTGAGGCCAGTGAAGATTCACAGCCCTAATCTCCACACTCCACACTTTGCACTCTGCGAGGCTGCCAGGCAGCGCTTCATACGAATCGCTCATAAGATCGTGGTGTTTTTGCAATGTCAGCGTAGGTAATTATGATGTATATTCACTTTATTACAACTTCGTAGGGCTGTCACTTTTTCCCAAAATAAAGTTTGAACGAACTCTAATTGCCCGAAATTCGTTCGAATATATTCGAAGTTTTTTGGTTAATAAAAAAAAATAATAATAATAATAATAATAATAATTAATGAACCAAAAAACTTCTTTTTTTTTTTTTCTTTTTTTCAGTCCAGGCCACCGGGCATCAGCCCGACGTGTTAGCTTGGATGCTCACAGTCACAACACTGCCTCACAAACTTGGCTGCATCCAACTCGAGACAACTTTTCAGACCCTGGAGACAATCTTTCTCAGAAGAGACTAACGCGACAAATCTGGAGACTTTTTCTCACATGGGATTAACATTACCAGCAAGCAGCAGTTGGTTAATTTTGGTTCATAAAAAAAAAAAAAAAAAAAAAAAAAAATTCGAACAGTCAATTTACATATCGAACACGAACCCCTCCCCCACATTCGAAGTTGCATTCGAATTTCGAATGAAAAGTGACAGCCCATTGAGAGAGACCTGCAGTCTTGAGAAGCTGGTGATGTCATAACACAGGTGATGTCATATTCGGATCTATAAGGGCCTGTTCCTGCAGGTCCTGGCGAGTGATTCATAATCTAAGCTAGGATCACATCAACCTCTGCAACCTCTGCAACCTGCAACCTCTGCAACCTCTGCAACCTGCAACCCCTGCAACCTGCAACCTCTGCAACCGTTCCCAACCTCGAACAGTGCAGACTCAGCTATCAAGTTCTACAACACCCCAGCTTCTCAAGACTTACCAAGCTTCCCGTGGCCCTCAACTATCCGCGAATAGATCCACATGTCTTCCGACGCCGATCCTGACACCTGGGGCCCTATCTTCCGACAGGCGCTATCCTCTAATAGCGCTTGCGCACCTGTTTGCGCGTGCCTTAAGGCAGGGAAGATAGCACTCCACCTTGCGCCGTCCGCCAGGTGTTCTGCCGAGTTTTGCTCCCCCGCCCAGCATAAAAGAAAAGCATCCCCACCTCACGGGAGAATACTTGTAATGATTTATACAGAAATTTAACTGTTTAAAAGTGATATAATTGTCTGGTAGACGTGACCTCCCTGATTTCTAAGTTAAAACAGCCCCGAAATATGTTGGGGATGCAATTCTCGGCCGGGATGCGGAAATGCTCACGGCACGTGTCGCAGACGCAAATTAGAGCCGTGCCAAAATCATCTGCGCCCCAAAATGCTTGCGCAAACGGGATTTGGGCAATCTTAACTACCAGTATTATTCACATGCGTGGCCAGGCAATGCTGGGCATTACGTCAATCAAACCAATCAGATTCCCGTCTCGCAATGGCTGTTTGCGTGAGGCATGCAATATGCTGTAATTCTCTGCATGCGTAATAGAGTGTACTCACTCGTGCGAGGACAGAGGGAGCTTATTGACAGATCGTCTGTGGTGCCAACGACCCTTCGGGTTATGGAGGTAAATAGCCTATGTCCATTGTCCAACAAGTTTTCTGAATTAATTTCCCTCTTTGTGATGTGATAAAAGTTTCTCAGTGAGTTATAGTCGATTGCCTCACTGAATTATCTGCTAATACCCAATTTTAGCAGCATAATTTGATGTCTAGGCTGTGCGTAATGACATCTCCAAAAGGAATTCTACTTTGCACTGCACTGCGCTGCGCTGCACGGAGATTACGGGTGCGCTCCGAGAGCGTGAGGTATTTGCGCGTAAAAGGTCCTTTTAAAAAAGAACGTTCCGTGCGCTGTGTTTTGTGCGCAATGGAAGCGCTCTTGACGTGATTTCGAAAGCTTTCGCACACGTCCTGTGTGAACTAAGGTTGTGCGATGTCACCAAAATACCCATCGTGATTGTTTTACAGTGAAACATCGTTTTGGACGATGGCATCGTCATTGACGGTGGGGGTGGGGGTTAGGGGAATAATTCATTATTTATTAAGTCGCTGCGTTGCTGTAATGCCATTTGGCTAGCCGCTGCAATGTGTTCATGTTAACAACAGGACGGCTGAGCCTGAGCTCTACATGATACCAGCGGGCTTGAATTGGCTATTAGCCTCTGCTCTGTGCTACAGCACATTGTTGGGTCTCGGTCTAAAATACTCCCATAAAATACTCATAGTGGATGATGTTTTGTAGCTTGTCCTGGCCTTGTCGCTTGGGAGTTGGGAATAAAAAATCCATGTGATAGACGGAAGGAAGCCAACTTCACTTTCACTACCAGTCGGTAATAACAAATCCATGGCCAATGGCCACCGACCATAGACTGTGTAATCGCACTTCCGCTTTCAGCGCTCGCTATGTTTCTCCATTCATTCGCCGTGACCCAATAACAATGGTGCAGGTTAGACAAAATCGGCGATGTAACATAGGCCACATGCCACATGCCAAAGCAGGCGTTTCAGCGCTAAAATGTGGGGATAGATGGCATTATCCTATCGTCAGCAGCGTGCAATTACTTTGTGCTAAGAGCTTTGAAAAGGACCTCTTATGCGCACCGTAATCTCCGTGCAGTGCAGCGCAGTGCAAAGTAAAATTCCTTTTGGATATAAAGGTAAAGGTAAAGTCCCACTGATTGTCACACAATGTGTGAAATTTGTTCTCCGCATTTGACCCATCCCCTCGGGGAGCGGTGAGCGGCAGCGTGCGCCGCGCTCGGGAATCATATGGTGATCTAACCCCCCAATTCCAACCCTTTGATGCTGAGTGCCAAGCAGAGAGGCAAATGGGTCGCATTTTTATAGTCTTTGGTATGACTCGGCCAGGGATCGAACTCACACAGGCCACAGACCACAAGGCCACTGAGCTGTCATATGTCATTACGCACAGCCTTGCCACGCCAGGACATAAAATTATGCTGCTAAAATTGGGTATTAGCAGATAATTCAGTGAGGCAATCAACTATAACTCACTGAGAAACTTTGATCACATCGCAAAGAGGGAAATTAATTGAGAAAACTTGTTGGACAATGGACATAGGCTATTTAACTTCATAACCCGGAGGGTCTTTGGCACCACAAACAATCTGTCAATAAGCTCTCTCCATCTCTCTCTGTCCTCGCACGAGTGAGTACACTCTATAATGCATGGAGAGAATTACAGCATATTGCATGCCTCGCGCAAACAGCCATTGCGAGACGGGAATCTGATTGGTTTTGATTGACGTAATGCCCAGCATTGCCTGGCCACACCCGTGAATAATTCTGGTAGTTAAGACCGCCCAAATCTCGTTTGCGCAGGCATTTTGGGGCGCAGATTAATTTGGCACGGCTCTAATTTGCGCTTGCGACACCTGCCGTGAACGTTTCCGCATCCCTGCCGAGAATTGCATCCCCAACATATTTCGGGGCTGTTTTAACTTAGAAATCAGGGAGGTCACGTCTACCAGAAAATGATATCACTTTTAAACAGTTACATTTCTGTATAAATTAGGGATGTTCATCAATTATCCATAATCGATAATTGATCGTTGAGGAATGAATTCGATCACGTGGATTTTTTTCGATTATTATTATTATTCTTTTTTTTTTCGGACTAGGTTTGGGGGACTAGGTTTGGGTGGAATTCGTTCCTCCTTGCCCCACTCCATTGCACAGCCGACTAACGTGAGGTGGAGTAGGGCTGCTCGATTAATCAAATTTTAATCTAGATTACGATTTGGGCTGTCCACGATTATGAAAACAAGATAATCGACATCAAACGATTTTGCGGCTCTTGTCTCTCTCGTTCTGTCTTGTGTTATAAATCAAGCGCACCCCTTCCTTTGCTTGGCCCTCCCCCTAAAGCACACCAGCTCAAGTTGTGAATGACTGTCGTGTGAAGAGCCACGGGATGTTTATCCTCCCCGCTTATTTCCGTGGTAGCACAAGAATAAATGACAGAAGTCACAGAAAGAGAGCAGCTGGTCGAGAAGAGAGGTGAAACAACGTATGTGGGGTGGAAACACTATGGTTTCGCCGAGTTTAAAGGTCCTTACACTGCGCATATCTTGCACTGTTTGTTCCAAGTCTGTGGCTGTGACAGGTGGGTCAAAACTCGCATCGCAATTCCGTGCTGTATATTCGCATCGCTCTTGATGTGTAACTGATGTGTGACGCGAATACAGCACGGAATTGCGATGCGAGTTTTGACCCACCTGTCAAGATATGCGCGGTCGTGGCAGCACCCCGCAACACGACCTCTCCCTCTGTTTAATCACTTGAAATCCACTCACAAAGTGGTCTATGACCAAGAAATAATGCTAAACGAACAAAAAGACAAAGCCCCATATAGTTACTCCTGCCACCGCAAAGTGTCATCGATTCAGGACACTCTTTACAATGTGACCGCATATTCAACAGCTAACGAGCTCACAGATAAACATTAACAATAGCCTATTATAAACCTAAACGTAAGTCGCTTTGGATAAAACCATCTGCCAAATGAGTAATTTAATGTAATGTAAACGAACGTTACTCAATAGCGTTCTCATTTGGTTAGATTTGAGGTTTAAGGACTAGTTCAGATGTTTACCAACATATTGAATGTAGATTAATAGTTGCAGTTGGTTGTGGCAGTTCACTGCTACTACATACTGTATATTTATTTTAGTTTTTATTTTATTTCTAAATCTTTGCACTTTCTATTTATTTTCACTTATTTATTTATTTATTTATTTATTTTCAATTATATCTAAAATCCAAAGACATCCAATGTTAAAAAGAAAAGCCAGTGTCAATGTTCAATAAATTCATGATGTTCTCAATGTCAATGAATAATCGTGTTAAATAATCGTGATCTCAATATCAATCAAAATAATCGTGATTATGATTTTTGCCATAATCGAGCAGCCCTAAGGTGGAGCTTCATATAGTCTCTAGTTTTCTGGCTGGGCGGGGGCCTTTGTGCCAACAAAACTGTTTTAAACATGGGGAATTCACACTGGCATGCGCCGGGGACACAAACAAACGCACCCAGCGGTCTGCGGACCTCAGTGAGGCTGTTTGACACTTCGTCCACTTCTCTCCTAATTTTCAACAAAGTGTGAGTAACGGTACACGTGTTTAAGTGAATTCAAGTCATTTTATTTGTTTATAACATTATGAACTATGAAGTAGCCTAGTAGCAGCAGTCAGCATGGACTCAGCTAGCCTTTAGCTGCTAACGCCCACCTGAATCAATTCACACACATCTCGTGGGAGTCGTGGCTAATAATATCCAAGCGTCGGACTGAGAGCAGCTGGATGGAACTCGACCACCAGGACAGATGGGGTTTTTGTCACGAGTTTATAAGCCTGGAAGCCGCGGCCCCGGTGAGCTGAGTCCTACTTTCAAAATGTGAGTACAGTAGCCTAGCTAGCTACAGTAGTGTAAGGCTGTGTGACTATGGACTGTGGTTGCCAACGTTACCGCGGGTTTGACTCTGCTGTCAGCTAAGCTGGAAGACGCGATTGCCTTACATCATGTAACCTGACATGTTTGTTTACCTGGCCACAGCGCTAGTGTCTGATATTCTTACTACACAGCGGCATCTCCATTATAGCTGGCCGAGAACGCGCAACGTTATTACCAGACCAGAGTAAAAAAAAATAAAAAAAAATAAAAAGATTATTATTATTATATTATTATTATTATTATTATTATTATTATTATTATTATTATTATTATTATTATATAATCGATAATTGATCGTTAATTTTCCCGAATTTCGATTATGGAAATTGTTCAAAATGAACATCCCTAGTATAAATCATTACAATTATGCTCCTGTGAGGTGGGGATGCTTTTTTTATGCAGGGCGGGGGTGCAAAACTCCTGCAATCTTCCCTCCTTTAAGGCACGTGCAAACAGGTGCGCAAGCGCTAATAGGGGATATCGCCTGTACGAAGATAGGGCCCATTGTCTCAACGCCAGACCCATGAGAGTTCTTACGCTGATACACTACGTTACTGCATGCTGCAGAGCTCTCTCTGGGTCTGGGACACTTTCCCTCAGAGGGCTGGTTATGGGAGGGAACTGTTCACTTGGCCAGTCATATGCCAGTGATGGATTCGGTCCTCTCCAATCAGCACCGACTTTGCGAGCTGATCAGACGACACGGGAGGCTCACGAGGAATCAACGCTGATTCACCTCGGTTACACTCACCCCCTTAAACTCACTCCACACTAGGGTTTAATATTTTTCCCGAAAATGAGGCATAGCGGGAAACGGGAAATGTAGAAAAATCCCGGGAAATCGTCCTTTTTATTTGTTTTTTTATATTTTTATTTTTTTACATAAATCTATAGACCCCTTATACGCCTACGTCACAATGACAACAAGCAGCATCAGATGCGCAAGACGGAGGCAGAAAGACAGACTCCGCGCAGCCCTGTCAAGTAGTTTTCCAGTGGCCCGAAAACTATTTGAGCAAGACATGTCTTCGTGTTTTGCAGTGCGATGCCAGAATCGGAAAGCTATTGTAGCGGAGTATTCGGGTCCGCCTATCCACACTTGGTTAATACGCAACTCGAGGGAACATACACAGCCTCGCACACACGCAATAGAACACAACACAACACTGAACAGTCTGTTACACTATCAACAAAGCAAGGACTAAAGTTTTACCGAATCCCGTCAACTCATACTGCTTTTAATGCTAACCGTAGGTGTCTTTGGTTGCAAGCCGAAAGAGGAAATCATTAAAAATGCCCAACTTTGCAGTGCTCGCTCATTTCATATGTATAGTAGTAGTAGGCTGCTAGTAACAGCCACATCGCTTGGTTAGTTAACAACCAAGTAACGTTAAATAATGTCATTATTGAGTTGAACTGATTGGAACGAGGACATCATTAAAAATGCCCGACTTAGTGCTCTTCATAATCAGGTAAGCTGCCTGAAACTGTAGGCTGCTCAGCCACCACATTGCTTGGTTAGTTAACGACCAAGTAACGTTACATAATGTCATTATTGAGTTGTGTGCATTATCAACATAACAATACCGTATATCTTTGCAAGTTACAGAATAATTATCTACGCTATCCCCAGTTATAAAGGAATGCACGATATGTAGGCTATTGCTGGCCACTAGGCTTCGCCAATTGACAGCGCCAGTGCGTATGGGTCTGTAAGACATATCCCATTAAACAACGTTAATTTTGATGCATAACATTGCTTATCACTAGGCGATAAGCTGTGGTAGTAAGCCGAGAACTGCATTTTAAAACTAAAATGTAACTGTAGTGCCTTTTAAACATGTTATCTGGATCATGTCAGGCTAGACAGAGCAGGATATTTTCAGGTTTTGCCTTCCTAAACATGAGGGGTCTTTGTTAAGAAACAACTGGATATGAGCCGTTTTTTCTGCCAGTGGGCAGAAAAATCAAGTCATATCTGACTAGTTTTAAATTTATTTCTCCCCACAAAAGTTTGATAGCCTATCAGTCAGTCAGCTCCTATCCTCTCCACAGTGTGGATGCACAGTCACACAACACTACCTGCCTCTATGGCTGCCTCACACAATAGAATTGGCTGCATCATGTTAGCGACAAATCTGGAGACTTCAAAAAACATGTTTTAACGGAGTCCATTCGACAACGAGGGGTACCGTGGCAATGTGCCAAAAATGCCTTTGTTAAGCTACATAAAGCCACGCAGTCAAAATAGTGGTCGGACTGTCGTCAATCACTGTGGGTGATTTATTTTATGACATTCAAGTCATATCTGACTAGTTTTAAATGTATTTCTCCCCACAAAAGTTTGATAGCCTATCAGTCAGAGTCAGTCAGCTCCTATCCACTCCGCAGTGTGGGCGCACAGTAGCGTCAGGGACGATGAAAATTAATTTGGGGATGGAGCCGTACGATAGCCTAAACACGCTCTGCTCGTTATGAACAGCGTTAAAAATGACATGCCACACACACACGCACACTAAACAGACATGCGGGCACTGGCAGAGAGACAAACAGGCAGATAGAGCGGCACGCATTGCGCAAAAAGTATCAGAATCTCGGCTGCTCTTTGTGATAGTTGTTTCATTTGCTTCAGTCATCCTGCTGCCTCGTATTCTCAGGAGAGCACGTTTCTGCTCCACTTTTCACTTTCCTTCCCCGCTGCCTCTCTGCAGTCAAGCCAGCCCTCACCTCGGAAAGCACGGTCATTCTAGCCCCCCCTTAACAATTCAAGCCGTTTTTGCAACACTTGAGGAAACAGTGAGTTTGCTCGTTGATATAAGCGATTGCCCGAACGATTCATTAATTAATAAACTAGCGAACGTGAAGTGAGTCAAAGAGCCACACCTGCCCACTACGGATATGCGGATAATAACCTGCCAGCTGTTTAACATGAGCCACGATTGCGTGGAAGCGGATCTTATACCGGTGGTCGAGGTAGATAAGATACGGAGTCGCGGGAGTGCGCGTAGGCTAGGTGCAGGTTATAATACGGATTCCACTGCATGTTAAGAAGTGGCTTGTGTGTCGCAGATGGGCACAGAGCAGTCCTGACAGCGGGGCTTTTACACAGTTCTCAGTGTCTGTCAATGCTGGGCGCCCGGGTTTTTGCCTACACGATGCGCGCGCAGCTCCAATGTTGACAGCTGTATAAGGGGTCTATAGGTTGCTAATTGGATGCTGTAGTGTCTTATTTGCTGATATCAATAATTATTCTCATTCTTATTATAGTGTAACGGGTTGGGTTTTGTGTGCTGTGTTGTGGGTTGTACTGTTCTGTGCATGGGAGTTAACTGTGGGATTGACATGTCTGTGGGGAGTTACGGGGGGTCTGTGAAGGCGACATGTAGCCAGTGGGGGGGGGTGAGAGAGGGATTCACCTGTGATTGGCTGGGGGGAGGGGAGCTGTGAGAGCGGGGGACAGCTCGGGAGTTGGTGTGTGGAACCTGAGAGGGAAGGTTGGGTGTGTGAAGAGCGGAGAAGCTAGGAGGAAGCTAGCGGGGTTTTGGGTGTGTGTTGTGGGGTTGTTTTGGCGTGGGCTACGGCTGACAGTGGCCCTCGGACCGTGTGTGATAAAGAATAAAGTGCGGTGACTAGATCCTGACTCGCCTCGTTCCTGACAATGCTACAATAGGATTAAATAAAAAGAATGAATTTATGTTAACAAACATTATAATTTAAGATAAAAACTTCATATGAAATGCCTGTCATTGCATGTGATCGTCTGCTGATAAGAACAGCCTCATGGAAATGTTATTTGACAATAAATAAACGGAATTCGTTACAGCACTTAATTTGGGAAGTGATATTGGACAATAAACAAATGAAATTCGTTAAAGCAAGTTATTTTGCGTGTTTCAATTAAGCTGAGATGGATTCCATATTCTGATAGCGTTCAGCAGCCTTTCTATAATAGCCAAACAATTTAATTTACTTTCCAAGTGACATTCATTGTTCAAGTGCAATTGAATCAATAAACTAATGCAAAATTCACGGCTTTAAGAATCCGTCATATGTTGCCATTTCTGACAGTATTTCGGCCACCGAGGCTTTTGGTGTTAAGTATGCTTCACTTGCGGGGTTTCTGGGGTTTTATGGTGCTGCGACTGCAAATGCAACCCGCTTGTTCCCAGCTAGCAATCTGCCGCTGCCGCTAGTGGCCCGTGGTCGCATTTTGAGCGGCCGAGCGGCGGTGGCATTCCTTCAGCTGCCATCCGGCGGCCCACTGGAGGAACGCCGCTACCTTCACTCTGGCGGAATGCCGCTGGAGGGCTAGCAGCGGCAGGCCGTCGGCAAGCCGCCAAGAATTTTCCCTCTCTAAGTACCACATCAGCGCTGGAGGGGCGCTGGTGTCTGGCCGTCGGCAGATAGGCCAAGATACTCCATCCATTAAACTGCATTCATAAGCATTATGAAACTATAGCTCTAATTTGAAACGATGGGCTAAGTTCTGTTCTCTTTTGTTTGAAAGAGACTATTTAATGGATTTCTGTTTTTATTAGGCTACACAAAGGCAAAAATACCTTCACAGCATTCGAAAATGAACTTAGCAAGATTTTCCAAAGCTCTATAGTAGGGGTGCACCGATCGATCTGCACGCAATCTGTATCGGCCGATTTGGACCTCAAATATGTGATCTGCTGTTTCCGATATTCCTTTAATTTTGCCGATCGCATAGCCGATCATGCTGCACGTGAGAAACATGAGGCAGCCCATTTTCATGTCTTCAATGTCTATCGTTTAACTTTCATATTTGTGCTCTAACGTTTATATCATTGTGTTGCAAAGCACACGCTTTGCTTTCATCAGTGTACTCACCTCCATGCACACACCGCACCAGACTGTCAACACACCTCTTGCGTCTTTGAATCACACAAATCAGCTGGTGATTACAGCAGACTCAGCAGATAAATTACCTCCAGTCCTCCCGCCTACCGAGGCATTTGCATGCTGTTAAATCCGTGTGTATTAAAGTCCCAGATTAACGTGGTAGTCGGGGTAGTGCACGCGCACACACAGACAATTTCCACGCAAGCATTGATGTTCCCGCGGGCACTTTGAAGGAAGCGAAAGTGTGCTGCTATGTGGATGTGCGCTCCATTCAGACGGATGCGCTAATTAATGCCACTACTCAGATGGAGTTTAGCTCGTGTGTAGCTTGTGATTCTGTTGTTTCTCCCGTCATGTAACCCTGTCACCATTATGTAGATCGCACTCATAGTGCTGCTAATTATAACACTGTAACTCGGCCTCGATGGGCGGGTCGTTTTGATGTTCGTTCGATGCGGATCCCAATGTATGACGGTTATTGTGCATAACCCCGGTTCTATGAGTGGGAGCTCTTTGGCTTTAGTCATGGTTCAAGACTGGTGTTTAAGAGTAACTGACTTACAGTTTACCTAATTATCATTTATATATTATTAGTTGTTAATTATCACTATAATTGGCCTATATAACAGCAAGCTTGGTTACTGACCTGTTTGTATATTTTATTGCCTCCTTTTTCCAGACCACACACAATCCTACTATTCCTGTCATAATGCTGTAAAAAGCCTATACTGCTGTACTGTACTGAAGAGAACTGACAACTAAACGGTTGAACTCCCATCTGTCTCATGTTGGCAGTTTCCTTTAGCCTACAAAATATAAAATAAATATATATATATATATCGGTGATCGGTAATCGGTAATCGGTGATCGGTCGATGATCGGTTGGGCAGATATTTCTCATAGGTGATCGGCAATCGGTGATCGGTGGCAAAAAACGTGATCGGTGCACCCCTACTCTATAGGCCTATGGATGAAAAACACAAATGCCCAAAAATTATACATTGTATTTGAGAAGTTTATTGTAGCCTATTTAATTTCTGTAGTAATTGTTTTGTCCGTGCAGCATTTACTTTTTATTTATGTTGTTCTCTCAAATTTTTGGGTTAGTCTTTGAATTAAAAAACATAGTGGACAAACATTTCTAATCACCTGTGTTGGAATGTTCTTTGAATACCAGAAATCAAAATCAATAGCTTATAAATTCACCTCGTTGAATAGTTCACGCCTGAGTCGTAAACCAGAGCAAATTAAAATACAACCGGATGGATGTTGGACTTTGAATGGTTTTGAATGACCAAGCAAAGTGGTCTATAGCTTATGTGCTTGATAGTGCATCCATGGCCTAGCCACTTGACTTGATGTCTAGTGCAGTGGTTCTCAAACTTTAAACTGACACAAATTAGACAACGGAGCCTCATTTGATAATATTTTGTCCCAACTGATATGATTTTTAGCTTTTGTGACTACCCTCCCATGTGTGGTCGTCACAATGTTTTATAATATAAAGTGCATGAAACCCATGACCAAAATACTCATGCATTCTCTCATTGTGTTACTTATCTTTGGAATTCTTCTGAAAATGAATTACTTTTTTTGCTGGGTACCCCCTGGAAGCCCCTCAAGGACCCCTGGGGGTACCTGGACCCCACTTTGAGAACCTCTGTAGATTTTTTTTAATCAAAAAGCTCATTTCTGGCAGTTTGTAAGTAAATAAATAAATAAATAAAATTACTGTAATTAAAAAAAAAAATCCATTGTTCTCAGGTGGGACAAGGCCCAAAATGATCACTGTAAGCGGAGTATTGATCACTATAAGCAAATTATTCATAACAGCATGGAATAATTCAGGACCAAGGTTTTTGATCAATATAAGCAGTTGATCACTATAAGTATGTATATATATATATATACACACAGATCCTTTCCCAAAAATTTTAATATCATGGAAAGTTTTCTTCCATAATTCCTTTCAAAAAGTGAAACTTTCATAGATTATAGATTCATTACACACAAAGTGAAATATTTCTAGCCTTTATTTGTTTCATTTTTCATAATTTTGGCCTACAGCTCCAGAAGACCCCCAATACAGTATTTCAAGAAAGTATTATAGTGTGAAGAAAATCAGCAGTTACTTCTCAGTTATGACTGACTCCAGCCTCAGTCCACTCCCTCTGAATCTCTGCCAAATTTTTTGAATCGTCTTTGCTTGACAATCCGCTGAAGTCCACGGTTATCCATGTTATTTCCATGATATTAAAAATTTTTAAAGGATCTGTATATGTGTGTGTGTGTGTGTGTGTGTGTGTGTGTGTGTGTGTGTGTGTGTGTGTGTGTGTGTGTGTGTGTGTGTGTGTGTGTGTACACAAAGGGGAAAAAATCATTTTAGGAGTAGAATGTGAATCTGTATGAATTTTGCAATACAGATGTGGAGACAACAGATCACTTTTTCCCCCTGCAAAATTACTCATAATTGGCCTAATTTTAATTTATGGATAATCTAGCATTGATGCATTTCTACTTGAACATGTCAAATTTAGAATGTTTATAGAAGATAGCAACATATTTTTGGCAAAATATTGTATAGGCCTACACAAAATTTAAGGCACAACAGGGCTGTGTCTACCCAGTTGTAGCCTAATTTAACCTCTGGAACAATTGTTTTGTCCCTGGAATATAAATAAATAAATAAAGTGCAAATAATAATAGGTAGATGTCCAAGAAGAATAAATGTGGGTCATTTATTCACTGGGTATGCAGTGTTATATTTTTCAGCCAGATGCAGGATGATCTCTCTCTCTCTCTCTCTCTCTCTCTCTCTCTCTCTCTCTCTCCTTTATTACACTGGTCAGGTCTGCAGTCTATATACCCCCCCCCCCCATGTCTCATCTGTATCCATTTGTCTGATGTTGTTTTTGTGTGTGTAATGTTAACAGTTTGAAATAAAGATTATTGGGAGGGAGGGGGGGGGGGGTTGAGAGTGACGATGGGAAGTGAAGAATTTTGGCACTTTTGCGTTGCCGTAGTGTGACGTTGTGTCTGCGTCCAGGCCATTGAGGCTACGTGTGTCCTGGCGCCATTTTATGAATGGGATTTCAGGAAGCAAACATGCGCCCAGAGTACTGATAGCAACAATCTTTGAAAAAGTCATTTTAAACCATGACTTGTCTTCACCTATCTACAAAACACAGGACTGATTATAAAAGCGATATACGGACAATAACAGACCGGTTGGTGGCGATCATCCGCTGCCTTCTTGCAACTTCATCACAAGAAAAACAAGACGTGCACGACAACAAAGAACACTGAAAACTTCGGGGCTCTTTGAAAAGCAGATCGGTAAGAATATTTAATGCTATATTTGTAAATCCTATTGTGCTCTGCTGCAATCTTACCATTAGCCATTTCGCTGGTTAGGCAGATAACAACAAGTTAGATGGCTAATAGTTAAATGACGTTGTGTAGACAGCTGTTTGTGTTACACATAGGCCTACAAGTAGCAGAGGCTAGCGTTAGACACTCTACCCAGTGAAGAAATGCATGGGCCATCTACATCTTGTTAAAAACCTTCCACGTTTCTTGGAGTAAAACGTAAAAAGGCATCGGTTGCAAACATCTATTTTGTGCTCATTCTGGATATATCAATACACCATTTAACGGTGTTATTCGGCCGTTTAACGTTAACGTACATAATTCCGTTTGCTTTCGCGGCTAACAGACAATTGATTAAACTAACAGAGTACAGACCAGTGTTAGTGTGTTGCTGCTCACGTTAATTTACTGCGTGCATATTCTTCTGTTTGCGTGCATGGCCATGTAAGATGAGATCAAAACTAACGTTACAGACCGTTACAGTCTGTGACTGTTAGTCTGTAAATCGTTTGTATTATTTATTTCCTTTTACCCCCACACTGATGCAAGCTCTATTTTGGACCAAACAGGCTTGAGATGAGCCATATGAAGCTGCTAGAGTCCAGCAGCTGCATAAATACAAAAATGTGAAATTATTATCGCTTATCGGACAAGAGAAGCAGATATTTGTCTCTTATAGGTATCAGCTCAAAAATCCCTCCTAGCAGCATCATAAAAGGCATTCAAATAGCTATTTTATTTTTCTAATGTAGCTCCCTTTGTTTGTTTCAGGTTGGGCCAATGGACAGCTTTGTCAGAGACACATTGGCGGAGTGGCAACTTCAAGACCTCGTAGATAGTTTTAAAGGTAAGGTTTCTATTTAATTTTTTATAAATATTCTTATGGAAAATTATTATTTCTTTAGCCGTAGATTGGCCTCGCCTGCCCTATTGGCACGCCCGTGTGTGTGTGTGTGTGTTGCTCTCACTAAATATTATTGCATCAGTGATGTCACAATGCCTCCATGTGTATGTGTTTGTGTGCCTCATTGTGTGTGTGTGCCCCCCGCCCCCCTTTTTGTTTTAATACATATAAAATTGTACTTCAACAAACTGTAATGACTAGTCTTCATGTCCTCAATCTTTCTTGTTCACCTCTCGTCCATCTCTCTCCGCTGCATAGCTGGGTTTCGGAGGAGCCGGCCTGTGAAAATCGGCCTGTGAAAATCATGCAGGCCAGCCTGAAGGCCACGTGCAACGCCGTCAAAGAGAAAAAGACCTGTGACTCCCTCTGCCTGCAAGTGTTCTCGAGTCCAGGAGTCCAAGTCCAGGACTCGTGACTCGACTCGAGGCACGCGTGACTCGGACTTGGCTATCCGCCTCTTCAATGAGACCCGAAAGCCTCCACAAGCCCATGCCCCCCATGGACTTATCCCACAGACACTTGAAGACACTTGACATCTTTCATATGGACATTATTATCCCACGGCCATGGACACAACCATTACACATCACTTAAGGACTTACTGGGCATTTTATGGACTTATTACATGCCACGGACATTTACATGGACTCCACTATGTCACTTTCAAGGTCTGTTACTTTGCACTTTAATGCAAATTAATTTGAAAATTGCCTTTCTGTCTGCCTGATTTGTATTGCTGCGCTGCATACTGCACAAAGACAAATTCCTCATTTGTAACATGTTCATTATGGCTATTAAGTAAGCTTGAATCTTGAGACTATTGTTTATTTATATACTAGACTCCCCCTGCTAGTATTGACTTACAATCATTACAGTCCTTGATAATTACCCACCTATAATAACACACAATTTTATATAAAATTTACTTTTTGGAACACGGTGGAAAAGGAATATGATGTGCTGCTGTGCGTGACTTTATGCCTGTTTTCTATTTGTATCTTTATGACTGTTTTATTTGACTATTGCACTATTTAAGGCAGATTTTGCTTTGCTTTGTTTTTTTTATACATTATTTTTGGCTTGATGTGTTTTTTTTTATATATACCGTAGCCTACATAATATGCAACATATAGCTACACAGTTGTCAAGTTTTTTGCTATTTGCAATGCACAGTTGTCAAATCATCATCCTTTGATTGATTTCTTATGTCCATAAATAAAATAACAAAAGTTCACGGATCTGTTCTCCTTTAAATTATTATTGTTGTATGAATACTCACATGTTATCATTTAAATCATTGTAATTATGTGCATTATTGAAGTGGTTCTCAACCTTTTTTAACCAAGTAGACTACCTCAGAAATTACCACCATATTTAAGTAGAGGAAGGGAGCCCTGCCAGTGGAGAAGCACTGCATGCATGCATTAGCATAACAATGTATATGGGGGCTGGGAGGTGCAATACCAGCGGCATGCCATCAGCGTGCCGTGCAAGGGCCGCTGGCTGTGTACGCTGGTGCCGCCAGCGGACCGCCAGCGAGCCACCCCGGCGGACCGCTGTTTCACCGACTAGCACGACCGCAGCGGAGCCGCTGCGGCTGCCGACGGTGGCCCGCCGAATTGGTCTCCGGCTTGCCGCCGGCGGCCCGCCCATGATCTGCTAGCTGGGTTGATCGTCCTCCACATCTTATCACTCGCTCACAGAGGTTACATGTGGCATCCTCGTTGTTTTGGTTGTTTGTAAAGTATCTCCACGCAAAACTACTGGCAGGCGTGGCAGCAGAAGACATCGTGGTGGAATCCATCAGCGTGGTGAGCGTAGTGCATTGTTGAGAGATGCTCTCAGTGTGTGACTCACTCAACAGGAAAAACAACGAAACTTTAGCGTGTGAAGCCATAATATGGTGGGGGCATGACACCGGCTCGCCGCAAATGTTTTCAGATAGGCTACACATTTCGGGAAAGTGAAAGTTTACAAACAAGTCGCCATGTTTTTCCTGTTTGATAGCCTACGGGAGCAAGCTGCTAATACAGAGTTGTTTTGTAGTAAACCACTGAAACATGCAGCGTGTGGTGGGATGATGCTCACCTGTCCTCCAGACAGACCAGCGGGTCAGTGTGGAGCTCAGCTCCAGCTTCAGGCTGTTGGAGAAGACGTGGGCGAGGCTAAGTGGCTCACTTCACTTAGTATGTTGGTGGGGTGGTGTGGGGTGGTGTGGTCGCTCTGGTAGTTATCCTGGGCGCAACAATTAGCTATCGTACAGAGGTCTGCAGAGACGGGGGGAGGGGGCGTTGCCTTTTCCCGCGGTGTGCCGCTTTGATGAAAACAATTAGGCTGCAGTAATATTTATTAGACGATAGGTGGCAGCATATCACTTGAATCTGCTGAATCACCTGAGAAACGTGTGTAGGCTACTCATCCCTTAACAAGTCCAGTCACTATCCATCAACACAACAATGAAGGTATCATATCTGCTTATGGTAGTAGCCGAACAGAAAGAAGATGATGTATGGGCTTGTTATCATTTTACTGTATAATGTTAAACTCAACTAGCTACTTGAGGGATCTCGCATCTGATTGGCTAACATGCGCAGGGACCATTGGCATGCAGTGACGTCATGTGAGTGGAGGTAGTTTAGCTCTGAGCTAATATAATGTTAACGTTTAATTAGGAGCTGCAGAGCGCAGTTTGTCATATGAGTCTGATGTCAGCCTGAAGAAAGTCGCTGCATTTGCAGTCGTCATGTTATTGTTGGGACAAAACGTAAGTACTGCATCATAACTATTTTCCATGTTCTGGCTGTGTTTTGCTGAAATCGCCACTTGAAACATATTTAATGTAGCTAGTATGTAGGCTAAGTAGCTCTGCAGGTATATTTGTAGTTCATTCATGCAGGTGGTTTATCCAAATTCACGTTAGTGCCTTTACATGCCTTGTAGTCTACCTACATGTCGTATTGTGTGTGAAGTTAGGTCATATCTTAGTTATAGTCCATGTCTACAATCGACCCATTTTATCAGGTGGGGCAAGTTCATTAGCTAACATTGCTACAGCATGCTAACTTGCTAATTAAAGACCACATGAACCCCACTTTTGATGTGAAAAAGTGTGAAAAACTAAAGAAATTAGATTTTTGTGATTGTTTTGAAATATGTGCACAAGGCTGTTAGTTGCAGTGTAGATACGTCAGTGATGTTCTTGTGATTAAACTGGCATTAGATTTCCGAGTCATTAAGCTGCCTGTCAATGTTTATTATTGTATTTTAATTCTCATTATTTGCTCTAATGTTTATGTTAATTTAATATGACAAAGGCAATGCAATATAATGTTCTATTTCTCCATACCAACCATTTGCCAATAATAAAACCCAGTAAACATCTAAAAGCTCCAAATATTCATGTTCTAACTGACATCTGAGGGGAATGCAAAGCTACCTACGACCTCATCCTAGCTGCCGATGCAGGTAACCCCTCTATCCTGCTGCTCCTGGATCTCACAGCCGCCTTTGACACTGTGGACCACGAAATACTTTTAGCCCGCCTCGAACACCACGTAGGCATCAGGGGTGTCGCCCTGGACTGGTTCCGGTCCTACCTTAGCAATCGGTCTTTCTCCGTGCAACTCGGTGACCTCTTCTCCTCTGTGGCCCCCCTCACCTGTGGTGTCCCCCAAGGATCAATTATGGGCCCCGCCCTCTTTTTGCTCTACATGTTACCCCTGGGTCAGATCATGGCAAAACACAACATCTCCTTCCATTGTTACGCCGACGACGTCCAGGTCTACCTTCCCCTAAAAGGGGTAACTCAAATCCAGCCCCTGCTAGACTGTCTGGCCGACATAAAGGGCTGGATGTCAAAAAATTTCCTGACCCTAAACGAAAAGAAAACTGAGGTCATTGTCTTTAACAAGGTCCCCCCAGCCCCCCTCGTCGAAGCTCTCGGCCCCTTGGGCTCAAACCTCTCGACCTCAGTAAGAAACCTTGGAGTCATTTTTGACAGTGTTTTTAAATTCGAAAAGCAAGTCAGCGCTGTGGTAAAAAGCAGTTTTTATCATCTTAGGCTCCTGGCAAAGACGAGGGACTATCTCTCCCAGAAAAACCTGGAGACGGCGATACATGCTTTTATTACCACCCGCTTAGACTATTGCAACGGAGATTATGCGGGGATCGACCAGTCCCTGCTCCGCCGCCTCCAGATGGTCCAAAACGCGGCTGCGCGCCTCCTCACGGGCACCAAAAAACGTGAGCACATACATCAGCCCGGTTCTGTCCTCACTACACTGGCTGCCTGTGCGCTTCCGCATTGATTTTAAATTAGCCCTCACCGTTTTTAAAGCACTAAACGGAACGGCCCCTCCCTACATCTCTGAGCTGCTGCACCGCCACACCCCTTCCAGATCCCTTAGATCAGCAGACCAGTCCCTGCTGGTGGTGCCCAGAACCAGGCTGAAAACTAGGGGGGACAGAGCCTTCTCGGCTGCTGCTCCCAAGCTCTGGAACAGCCTCCCCCTCCATGTAAGAGCCGCCCAGACACTCGAGGTTTTTAAATCACAACTAAAAACCCACCTGTTCTCCCTGGCCTTTCCCCCCACTTAGCCCTCAATAGGTCCCTGGCTTTACCGTTTATTGCTTTTATTGTTTTACTGTTTTTATTGTTCTATTGTCTTATTGTCTTATTGCCTCTAGTCCTTCTCCCTCATTTTTAAATTGCCATTATTTCTTCTATTGTGTCATATTTTATTTAGTACTTTGCACTCATCTGTTTATTTGTACCTGCCTATACCTGTGAAGCACTTTGGTTCCAGCTGCCGCTGTATGGAAATGTGCTATATAAATAAAGCTGACTTGACTTGACTTGACTACAGTACCTGAGTCAACCCTAGCTCAGAGTTATTCCCGTGTTACAAGTGTGTTGTTGGCCTCAAAGACTTGAAAGCCACTGCATCATTTAAAGACTAGCAACCCACCATGTGTCTCTGACTGTAGACCAGGGGCCGGTTGCACCAACTGGTCTTACACTGGTCTTAAGCTAAGTTGGTTGTAACTTTACGACCTAACAGCTACGCCGGTTGCACCAAGACGGCTTAAGCCTTCTTTTCACTAAGCCCAGGCGTAAGAGTTACACCTGGTCAGGAGGAGGCGTAGCGCCTGCCTGTAACAGAGATCTCCGTGTCTTATCAGCGGAGACCGTTTTGAGTCCTTACCCTCATCGTCGTAACACAGCCAGTTCTCCATCTTTTGAAGCATGATGTTAGATTACCACGAGCTAGTTGTGTGGCTTAGCCTTCCAAAATGTTGGCGTTAATTTTTTAGAATGTAATACATAGAATTGGGAACGTTACATTCAATTTCATTCAGACTGTCTTTCTGGCTCAATCGCCGCCATTTTTCCCCCGGAGCGAGGGAGGGTGAGAGGAGGGAGGGTGTTTTACAGTAGTGGCTGAGAGAGCGTAGTGGCACAGTGCTCCAAGCAGGTCGCGAGGCACATTTTTTGCAACATCATCCAATCAGGGTGCATTCCCTGGCAACTCACATGGACGCGCATTGCTACGACCAGCATAGTTAAGACCAGACGTAAGCCGTGTTGGTGCAACAGGCGTAAGTCCATGGTCTTAACTAAGACCGACATAGGAGTTACGACCAGGCATAGTTAAGACCAGTTGGTGCAACCGGCCCCAGGTCTGGGTGTTGGGTGCTTGGCACTAGAGTGCTGTAGGATGAGTGGTGTGGAGGAGCATTTGGTGGAGACATGCTGTTTTGTGTAGCACTGTATTGAGCAGGGCTACATGGAGACATGCAAGGAGATACAATGAAACAGCATTGACTATTCACTTGCAACCATGTCATTAACATCAAAGACAAGTCCTGCAACTTTAAAGCTGTTAGATATAGATGTGATCAATAATATCCTATCCTGTACATGATGTGTTTGTTGTCAACCTTTGCAGCCTTGTACTGCCGATGTTGGGGTTGATGTGAGCTGGCAAATGGGAGATGCAGAGACCTGGAGGACCTATGTGGGATTAAAAACACAAAAAGGTGCGTTTCAAGTGTGATGTTGGCCTCAACGACGAGTAAATCAAAGCCACTACATTATTTGAAGTAGGGGTGGGTGATATGGCAAAAATATCATATCACAATTTTTTTCAGGCAGGATCACGATCCACGATCTTATCGCAATTCTTTTTCATATTGGTTTTTAAGACTATT
Organism: Poromitra crassiceps; assembly: GCF_964638095.1. Classification (NCBI taxonomy): domain Eukaryota; kingdom Metazoa; phylum Chordata; class Actinopteri; order Beryciformes; family Melamphaidae; genus Poromitra; species Poromitra crassiceps. Next base: position 995,889 of record NC_139642.1, read on the forward strand.
TTGCGAGTTACTGAACAGTACAACTACAAGTGCATCCAAACTAATTTCAGGGTCCGTACGGTCATGACAAACGCAGCACGTCTCGCTCTCGTCGACTACCAAGCAGGCAGCGATAACCAATGCTGTAATGAAAAATTAAGTCTGAACTGTGGAGGCAACGCAACGTTGGCCGCTGATGGCGGTAATTATTATTATTATTTCACTCGTTTGAAGGTGCCAGCCTGTGTGTGTGTGTTCACAATCACAAGTCAAACCAACTCCCCCTCTGTGTTGTTGTCCTACATGCTGCTTGCACTTTGCCAAGTGAATAGTGAGTGACGTTTGCAAACGATCCAAATCTATTGAACGGCTCTTTGCTATGAATGAAGGGAACCGAGTCCTACTTGAGAGCCGTTCATTTTAATGTTGTGGCTAAATTTCAATGCCTGCCGCTGCCCACCACACACACAGGGTAGACCTCCCTCCCTCCCTCTGCTAGCCCGCTGAGCAGGGAGGATAGGTGCACTCGTTAATTGCTACCAGTGCATGCTGTAACTGGCCTGGGTGGGCGGACTCTGCATCTGCCGACTTTCTGGGCAGTGAAGTGAACACATTTCATAGAAGAAGTAAATTCACTGACTAAGCAGATGGATATGGTGTCACCTTGTGTAATGTTTACAATGCAGATCATTGACATTAGGTCTGGAAATACTGTATGAGAAATTTAATGCTGCTGCAGTCCACAGATGCAAAATTAAATAATGGTGGGTCTAAGATAACATCTGATCCAAATCGTACCATATCATTATCCTAGTGATTTAGCCGATAAACAGTAGTCTGGTGCCCACCCCCCTAAAAAAAACGAACGAGGAGCCGTTATTTTGAACGGCTCTCACAAAGGAACGGAGCCATAAGATCCGGCTCCCTTCAAAGAGCCGTAATTCCCATCACTAGAAAGGAGGGGGGGACTTTGGAGGTGTCTTTCAGACATAGAAATGCAACTGATAGAATGTGCACTGCATGTAGCACGATACTAATGATCTGTCTGGAAAGGCAGATTGTGGAGCCATTCTAATCGTTAACTATCTAATATCGTCATATCGCCCAGCCCTAATTTGAAGAATATAACAGCCCACCACTGTCTCAAATACATAATGAATGGGACGTGTGCAAAAACACGGACATGTAGACATGCACCTTCACACTGTCTGTCAGTCTGTCGCTGTTTGTCTGTCTGTCGCCGTGGCCCCTACATGAACAAACAGCGCTGTCCATGGTGCTGAAACAACTGCTCCTACATTATGTAAGTCAATGCAACCGTGTCTACTAACGGCGAACCTTCACTGAGCATCAATGCGGTGTTAAGTTTTTTGGACCACTGTCGATTTTTCAGAAATTCGTGTCCGACGTGTACACATCTGTTGCTGTGATTGACAGGTGGGTCAAAATTTGCATCCCAATTTTGTGCCATATATTCCCATCGCTCTTGGTGTGTAACAACCTTCACTCTGATTTGATTTGATTTTTTATTTAACCTTTATTTAACCAGGCAACAATGCGACCTGATAAAAACAGAATAGATCAGTTGCATCGTATCAGGGAACAGACTTAACAATCATTTAAAAAAATACATCGGTAGTACAGTAGGCTAAATAGGACTAGGGCCAGTGCTCACAAACGCACAGCTCAAACAAGTAATTCTCAGATGTTTATCTTAAATCAGAAGCGACCAGAGGGGCCTAGGGTCTTGTGTCTTTGCTTTCTGTCCTGTAACCCAGGATGTTGAGGGTGGGTGGCCGGCTTTGATCCAAGATGATACAAAAGTTAGAGGGTCAAGATTCAAGATAATTTTAATTAGGGCTGGCACGGATCAGAAAACCCACCGTTCGGATCGCGTGACGGATTTTGAGCCACGGATCACGGATTTTTCGGATCAGCAACAAAAAAACAAAAAAGACAATAGACAAATAGTTTATTAGTTTAGTTGTACAGGGACAATGCACATCAATCAACATTGCTGCAAATGTGCCAGTTTTAGCTGGGTAGCTAATTTTCAACTGCAGTCCCCTGTGCAAGGTGTTGATTGCCGGATAAAAACAGTAAAAAAACAACAACAAAACAACAACCACAACAAAAGACAAGCAATTAATAATAAGCAGTACATAATAAAAGCACATCACAGCACAGCACAAGGTTAGGCTTCATGCATGCAGGCGAACAAGCAGATAAAACAGTGGATGACAGTAAATACAGGCAGTTAATAATAAGCAGCACATAGTAAAAGCACAGGCACATTACAGTACAAGCATATGCTTCATACATGCAGGCAGACAGACGATGCAGCCAGGCAGACACACAAGCAGACAGACAATGTGGCCAAACAACCATACAGATAAACAAAGCATCCATGCAACATCACGACAAGAGAGGAGAAGGGGGGGGGGGGGGGGGGGCAGATAGGCAATAACAATTATATGCAACATGTACACTTTAGCAACATGCAGGCAAGCAGACAGACATGGGCTAGTTGTGTTCACACACCTGATTGTCTTTTAACCATGTTTTCATGGTGTGTTTGAAAGATTTGAATGTGTTGATATTGCGAATGTGTGTCAGTATGGAGTTCCAGAGGTGGACAGCTCTCACCGAGAAGGCTGACTGGCCAAATTAACTTTTCCTGAGAGGTATGGTGAGGTTGCCTAATGCAACAGATCTAGTGTGTCTGCTGCTCACTGAGAAAAAGTCATTAAGTGGAGGTGGAGCAAGACCATGGAGAATCTTGTATACCAGACAAGCATCACAGAGCCTTGTGATGTTGTCCCAGCTTAACAGGCCATACTTGTCTAGAATATTGCAGTGCTGATGACGAAAGGGTTTCTTGTCGAGCACCTTGAGTGCCTGCTTGTAAACTGAATGAATTGGAGTTAGTGTAGTTTTGCATGCCTGTGTCCAGCTGGTGAGGCAGTAGGTGAAATGAGGCATGATCATTGCGTTAAATATAATTTTGCTGCTTCGGTGCTTAAACAGCTTCTTGTGTATCTAAAGTTAGCCAGGTTGTATTTGATTGTTCGAGTGACTTTCTTTACCTGTTTTTTGAATGTGAGGTTTGAGTCGAGAATGATTCCAAGATACTTAAATTCAGAGACCACTTGGAGCCTCTCACCTGCAACAAACACATCTGGGTCAGATGTGTCGGATGTTCTTTTAGTGAAAAACATGCATACAATTTTTTTCACATTCAGGTGGAGACAGGAGTCATTAAGCCATTTAATACATGCATCATGGTTGCAGAGAATTTTCTTGCTGCTTCTTTTTTGTCTTTGGCATGTACATATATTACCGTATCTTAAAGATATCGTAAATAATACCGTAAATAATAGACTTTGTTTCCCATTTATTACTTATGAACACTTTAAATGAACTTTAACCCATCGTATCAACATTCAAGATGTCCAATATTTAAAACTTAACGTAAAAACATTCAATACTCTTTCAAAAAGGAAAAAAGAAGGAAAGAAAGGCAGACCTGAGCTTATAACATAAAATTGCCTCTGTGCCACATCTTCAAAAAATAAAGGCTGACCTGAGCTTATAACACAACAAAAACTTTCAAGGATTTCAAGCAGCCAAATTAGAAGCTCAAATTATTTTTCAAAAATATTAGAATGACTCCATTCTCTGGGCTGAGGCAAGACCTCTTTGCAGTCACTATGTCCCCTGCTGTGGTCTGTTTATCAGCTGAATGTCTAGAGCCAGCTAACCCAGCATCTATGACCAGACATCGCCTCAACCTAGAATGCTGCATGTTATCCCAGCACCCAAACAACATTTAATGCATCAAATAAAGCTGAAAACGAAAACCAGATTTCTAAATAGCCCTTATTTTTGATAAACTGAGCACACAAGGGTAATCTAAATGGTTACTTAGACGTCTACATTCTTTTCTAAACCTATAAAATGACATATTAACCTTTACGGCTGTAGAGCAGAATGGCTCTGCTGTAAAACCCTCATAGACATTTTTTTTTGTCAAGTTAAAACCGTCTATAGGCTATGTTAATATTGGGGTGGGGGGGTCCGCGGACCACGGATGTTCCGAACCGTGCAGGCTGATCCATACGTGATCCGTGCCAGCCCCCTAATTTGAATAGGCATAGTGAGTAAACATGTTACAAATGAGGAATGTGTCTTTGTGCAGTATGCAGCACAGCGTTCACAGCAATAGCAGAAAATGGAGCAAACAGAAAGACAAACGCCGGCGAGACTGTCTTTCAGAGACTGTAGCGTAGGGCAAAGGTAGGGCTATCAATGAAACTAGACAACCTAAGGTTTCCAATAGGATCAGGCTTGTCAGGCTAGCTTGTCGGTAAGGGGGGGGTAAATAACTAAATACTTCAAAGTTAGGCTACATTTTGGCAAGGAAAAAACGACCATGACAATTTTCCAAATGGTCCCTTGACCTGTAACCTTAATATATCTGAATGAAGATGTATTACATGGGTACCCACAAGCCTTCCCTGTATAGACATGCCAGATTGATGCATTCATGCAGTCTTGGGCAAGAACCATGCAGTTGTTTGCATCAGTAGGCCTAGAAAAGTGTCATTTCTGCCTATTGCAAAAATGGTGTATTTGATCCTTTCTGCATACTGGGGTCCCTAAAAAGTCTTGGGATTGTATAAATTGGGTATGACTGGAGGGCTGACACTCTTGTGCATCCAATGAGCCCAATTGTAGGCTATGTATTAGGGGTGTCAAAAATAATCGATTATAAGATGCATCGTGATGCAGACCTGCACGATTCTGCATCGATTCACAAATGTCAAAAATCGATTATTATATATATATATATATATATATATATATATATATATATATATATATATATATATATATATATATATATATAAACAAATAAAATATAATGGAAGTACATGCAGTTGTTTATTTAAATTATGGATCATAATACAATGCAATTCTAAATGCACTTTTACTTTAAAAGTAGCCACACAGTGAGAAAAAAGAAAGTGAGAAAAAATAAAACATGTATTGGGGGAAAAAAGTGATGCATCGATTTAAGATGCATCGATAATCGTAATCGAATCGAATCGTAGCCCTCTGAATCGTAATCGAATCGAATCGTGAGGCCAGTGAAGATTCACAGCCCTACTATGTATGTGTTATCTTAGTCCCCAGAGCAGCTATTTCATTGTAGTAAGACACTTTTTTCCCACTGTATGAAAATCAATAACCTATGGTGACCTCTAGGATATTCATAGCATCATGAACCTTTGCAACCACAGACTAGAGACCTGTAGCATTCAGGGAATGTCTGACTTTATTGTTTCTGAGCAATTTCCAAAACAGAAATGCTCTAATAGAGGAAGCTTTAGTTCTAATAGTCCTCTTCATCATCATTCAAGTCAGCCTCAATGGTCTCATCTTGATCTTCTTCCTCCTATTTCCTTCCTCCTCTTTGCTATCTGCCTCCTTATCTAGTACAGTAGGTCAACCAGAGATGGGGGCATGATTGGTCCGGCGGTGCATATGGGCTGGAGGACTCCCTCCTTGTTCCTCTCCCATCCCCGGTGAAAATCAAAGTGTAATTTATACATCTTCTGTTTATAACTAAAAAAGCAAACACAATTAACAATTGAACCATACTTACCTGATCTGGGTCATATGGCTTGGCCCGCTCAAAGATATGTGTAGATGCATGCTTATAGCCTGCCACCCTATGTTTGCAGCAATCAAGATGGGGTGAGAGACAGCACTCCGGTGGTGGGAGACGTCCAAGGTCCACGTTCGACTTATCTCCAACCAGATAAGTATATCGGCGCAGACAGACGGACAGAGGCTCGGCATACGGAGGTAATATCTGAGGGAACGTTTATTGTTATTAAAAACGTCACAGGTGTTATTGCTTGATTTGCGTGTTTTCATGCGCCCATGCCAGTTGCTTTACAAAAGACAGTCTAGATGCAGCTATGTGTGGGGAAAAACTAAAAACAAAACAGAATCCTAATTGCTAGATAAAAGTCCCACATATTAATGCAAAGTGTTCTCTAACCTGCACTATGCTCTTTAACTCATTGAGTGCCAGCCACTTTTGGAGAACGGACCAGAGTGCCAGAGTTTCAGAGCGTTTTCAGTGATTTCTCGAGGCCCACAGAATATTGTGTGATATTACTATGTAAACACCGAACACGCACAAAGAACGACGAGACTCTATTGTATCAGCAGCAAAAAAAAGTGTATTGATATAATTTTCCGTTCTTTAGTTATCAGCCGGAGAAGATAGGTAAAAAACAGCAAAATCAGGCGTTTCCATCTAGAAGCTGAGTTATTGAGCCTTTTGTGAAATATAGCATTTCAAGCAAATCACTGACTCTGAAACTAATATTTTCTGACCTGAAACATCTGAACAGTAATTTCCTTCAATATAACAGCACCCCCACCCCCCTCTACTGCAAACTCCTCCTCCGTGGGTGTGTCTCTGGTGGCTTTGCTCGCTCTGCTGCTTGTCAGGCGAGTCTCTGCTGCTTGCGGATCCACATTCGGATGGCCACCGCTCGTCGGGGGAGTCTGGATCGGGCTCGCCTCGCTCGTTTCTGGGGTTTCGGTTGTGAGCTGGGATGAAGCTGCATCCGACGGGAGGTTCTGGTACTGCCAGACATCAGTCTTCTGCCATGGGGAGGACCCTGAAGAGTTTATGTTCTGATAGGTGGGCTTTAGGGTCGGCACGATGGACGATGGCATCGACCATCGTGATGGGCCGACCCCCCATCGACCTCTGAGCCCTCTACATCGGATCATCACAATTAATTATCTGTTAGAATTAAAATTTTGCAGTTTTAATAATAAAAAATACCAAGTCAACTTACCGTGACGCATGGGGGATACCCCGGCGGCATTAAACGAGCGCACCCAGTAACTTCACGTTCTTTCGTCTTCACGTCTTCCGGTGGCGCTGCTCTGCTGGCGACCCGGGCTCTAGTGCTACTGTGCTGATTTCGCTTTTTATGTCTACGTTTATGTTTGTTTATCGTCTGGTACACGTTCTCTGCATTGCGCTTTTCATGTGGAAGTGTGGGACAGCTGGGGTCTGGTTGTCACACGAGAAAACAGATTCGACTGTCAGCGATGCGAACAAAAGCTAACAGCTATTAGCCAAATAGCTAACAAGCTTAGCCTAGCGAAACAGGGACATCCACTGAGCCAACAAAGGGAGGTTGTTTTTTCGCTTCAACTGAGCAAAGAGGCTTTTCCTGCTTAAACTGAGCCAGCAAAGGGAGGCTGGTTTTCCGCCTCTACTCGGGACATGGTTCGATTTGTCAGCGATGCGAACAAATGCTAACAGCTACTAGCCAAACAGCTAACTAGCTTAGCCTAGCGAAACAGGGACATCCACTGAGCCAACAATTGGGAGGTTGTGGTTTTTTCGCTTCAACGAAGCAGAGAGCCTTTTTCTGCTTCCACTGAGCCAGCAAAGGGAGGCCGGCCTTTCGCCTCTACTTGGGACATGGCGGTTCTTATGACTCTGCTGCTGCTTTCCCTGGTGTTTGGGGAACTTCTGTGCAAGAGCGGGCCAGAAACCCTTACATCTTGCTCGGAGATGCATCGCGTCTACACGAGAGAGGCCCTGCTCGCCCTACGGCACACCGGGGACACGCCGCCTGCGAACCTCCCTGAGGACATCATCGGGAGGACGACTGTCGGGACCAGACGAAGGAAGAGGGGCCAGAGAGGAGGTGTAAGGCAACGTCTCCGCAGAAGGGGAAACAAGCCCCCACTACCTTCCATCATTTTAAGTAACGTGCGTTCCATACGCAGCAAAATTGACGAGCTCCGTGTAAACACAAGATTCTGTCACGAGTACAGGGAGTCGAGCATGATGGTGTTTACAGAATCGTGGCTGCGTCAAGACACTCCTGACTCCATGCTGGAGCTGGAGGGCTTTTCCACCATACGGGCCGACCGGGAGGCTTCGTCTGGGAAGACGAGAGGCGGAGGCATCTGCATGTTTGTGAGTAACAGATGGTGCAGCCAGTACACTGTTAGAGACAAATACTGTGACCCAGACATCGAACTGCTCTGCCTCTCCCTGCGACCGTTTTATCTCCCGAGGGAGTTTGGGAACATTATTATTTGTGCTGCTTATGTTCCTCCCAGTGCTAATGCTGCTAGAGCAGCTAAACGTCTGGCTGACTGTGTCTACTCGCAACTGCTACGTACTCCTGGGGCCCCTGTGTTCCTGCTGGGGGATTTTAATCATTGTAGACTTGAGCCAGCCTTTCCAGGTTTTTACCAGTATGTCAAATGCGGCACGAGGAATAGCAGTGTATTAGACAAATGTTATGGTACCATCAAAAGCGCTTACAGAGCGAAACCGCTTCCTCCTCTTGCTAACTCTGATCACTCCACTGTTTTCCTCTTGCCAACTTACAAAACGGTGTTGAAGTCTAGCAAGCCGCTGCCCAAAACTGTGCTGCAGTGGACAGAGGATAGTGTGGAGACACTAAAAGGGTGCTTCTCATGCACGGACTGGAACATCTTCAATAACTTGGAGTTAAATGAGGCAACAGAGACAACCTCCGACTACATAAACTTCTGTATCGACAACGTGGTCCCAAAAAAGAACATTGTCCAACAACAAATCATACATCACAAAGGATGTTAAAGCATGCATCAACAAAAAGAAAAATGCTTTCAAAAATGGGGACAGGGGGGGTGTGGCCGCAGCCCAAAAAGAACTGAACGAGATGCTGAGGATGGCCAGAGGGCGTCACCGGGCTGCTCTGGAGGAGAGTGTCTCCACTATGAACTCTAAGAGGTTATGGGAGTGCATGAAAAGTATTACAAATATGAATCCTAACCGTAAGCACATTGTCACTTTAAATGATCTGGAGAGAGCTAATGAGTTGAATGATTTCTTTCTTAGATTTGATTCCGACTCGGCAGCGGATCTTAATTCTGATTTTAATTCAGTTGCTTTTCCCTCTTGTAGCGACTCTGACCGTCTGGTTATTGACCCACTACAGGTACAGAGCATCTTTAGCGAGGTAAGCAATAAGAAATCCACAGGGCCTGACGGCCTGCCAGCTTTCGTGCTAAAATCCTGTTCTGAAGAGCTTACAGCGGCCTGGTGCCCGATCTTTCAACAGTCAATAGATAGTCACACTGTTCCTGCTCTGTGGAAAAAATCATTGATTATTCCTGTACCCAAAGTATCTTGTCCTGCTGTGAATAAGGATTTCAGACCTATCGCTCTCACATGTGGGGTTATGAAATGTTTTGAAAGAGTGATAGTCAAACAACTTCAAACAGAAATGACTCCCTGTATGGACCCCTTACAATTCGCTTACAGGGAGGGACGAAGCACAGAGGATGCTGTTGTCTGTGTGACTCACTTAATTAGTAAGCACCTAGACTCAGACCCCAAAGCTTATGCACGCGTTTTATTTGCTGATTTTAGCTCAGCGTTTGACACACTCCGACCCCTGCTGCTAGTTCAGAAGTTAGTTAAGATGAACATAAATCCGTTCATCATCAAATGGTTCTATTCTCTTTTAACAGATAGGACTCAACAGGTCAAGGTTAATTCCTCCCTCTCCAATGTCAAACACTGCAGTACCGGCGCCCCCCAGGGGGGGGTGAGCTCGCCCTTTCTTTTTACTGCGTATACAAACGACTGCAGAAACTGCGATCCTAGTAACTTTGTCATTACGACACCATTATCTTAAGTTTGTTGAAGGGAGACGACTGCCCTTCTGTCTACCACAGTGAAATTGACTCCTTTAAAGACTGGTGCGAGAGGAATCACCTCATTTTAAACATAAATAAAACCAAAGAAATGATCTTCGATCCGAGAACAGTTAGGGTTCATGACCCCGTGGTCATAGGGGGCAGTGCGATCGAGCAGGTCAGCTCGTATAAATATCTGGGGATCCAAATGGACCACCTGGTAAAATGGGACGTCCATGTAGACTACCTTTGCGCCAAATTAGCGCAACGCCTGCACTTCCTACGCAGACTCAGACTATTTGGTGTGAGCACAACTATCATGTCCACCTTTTATAATGCTGTGTTGGAAAGCCTGATTAGATATGGCATGGCGGCTTGGTTTGGGTCTCTGACCGTCCAGCTCAAAGCAAGAATTCTAAAAATAGTCCACACAGCCTTGAAAGTGATTGGAAAGAATTAATCGGCGACGCTACAGTCCATCTTTGAGAAAAAGGTGATCAGCCTGGCTCACAAAGTCCTGAATGACCCTTCTCACATTTTATTTTCGGAATATGAGTTGCTACCATCCGGGAGAAGATTCAGAGCTAGCAAACACAGGAGCAATCGCTATAAGCTCTCCTTTCTCCCCACCTCAATTGCACTGTTGAACAAACAGCCTGCTCTTCCCCCGGGTGTAGCACTCCAGTTAGGTTAGGTAGGTAGTCTGGTAGAAGCGGTATTTATAGTCTGGTTTGTTTGGTTATGTTTTTTACCGCTCTTTCCTTGGTCTTATTCTCTAACCTCTTAATACAATTTTTATTGGTTTATTCTTTTACTCTTTTATTATTTTATCAAATCCGCTGCCGATTTTGATTTGTTTTAATTTTAATTGATTTGATTTGATTTTTATTGATTTCTATTTGTATGATTTTTATGGTATTATGGTTTTATTGCTTATTTTATTCTTCCCTTATTAACTGGTTTGATGATTTAAACACACTATGCAATAGGGCATGTGCAATCTTCGAAATAGTGCAATCTTGTGTCTAGCTGGCACTCTTTCTGTGGTGAAGTGCAATGCTGTGACTGTGACCGTGTTTGTTTTTGTTACTGTGTCTGTAACACCGATGTTGGTACTAGCACTTTTTGCCCAAGACAAATTTCCCTCCAGGGACAATAAAGTTTATCTCATCTCATCTCATCTCATCTTTCCTGTTTTCAACCCAAAGTGAGTACAAGTCTTCAACTCTGAGTTTAACTTGCCTGTTTCCAAAGTGAAAGTTGAAGTCGCTCCATTACATACGATACAGCACTACCAGCAATATTGAACGGCCCAAAACAAATAACGTTAACATTACAGATCCTGACCAACAACGTGTGTGTGTGTTGAATTTAACTAGCTGGCAGAAAACTGACAGCAGTTTATGTCCTGATATGTGGGCTTGGACATAATTTTCTGAGACCGCTTTAGCATCCTGGTGTGTAGGTCCTGAATGGATGGCAGGCTGCACCCGACCACCTTTTCGGTGTGATGCGCTGCAGTCTTGGGATGTCCCTGCGGGCAGCAGCAGCATGCCAGAAGTTTATTTTATTTTATTTTATTTAACCTTTATTTAGACAGGCAAGTCAGTAAGAACAAATTCTTATTTACACAGACGGCCTGTGGACTACTATACTATATATATACTCGAATGTCAGCATGACATTCGAGGTCGCAGGAGAGTCCCCAGCAAAATGAGTAAATTGTATGATTTCCCTAGGATTTCAATGTTACATTGTTCAATTCAGATTCAGATTGCAATCGGTCTTCAATGTGTCTTGGGGGCGTTTACACCTGTACACAATCTGATTGCAATCTGATGGCAGAAAACGCATGTTATTGCTAGGTGTAAATGGCCTCAATAACTCATTACCTCATAACATGGATCCGTTCACAATAATGCAGGTCCAATGAGGATGAATGAGCCCGATTTGAACCTATGTGACAATATGAACATCTGAGCAACTGCAGACATTTAACCTCAATGTACGATACAGTACAATCATTTGAGAGATTTCAAACTGCACTTTTATCATCTGTAGAAAACTGAAAAATGACCTTGGCCTACTTGTTACCCAAAACACCAGTCCTTATCACAAATTACTTCAGCCCATTTTAAATGTCTGATTGCCCACCATGTTGAAAGTAAGGGAAAGGTGTTTGTGATGGCTTGTCGTTTGAGAGGATGAAATGAAATATAAACACCCATTATATTTCTGGATGACTAATTAACACATGGCAGTTGGTCACCAAAGCCCTGATCAAACATAAGCCTCAATTGTCAACCTCATTTCTTTGGCACTTTGACTTAAGTGTTGATTTCTTTTGCAGAGTGGACGCTACAAGCTGTGGGCAGCAAGGCAGCTAGTCAAGTCTGATGGTAAGGCCTTTTCAACAACTCATTACCTCTTACATCTAACCTGGTCAGATGGATCCCTTCACAATAAAGCAGTTGGAATGATGATTATTGTCTTGGTTTTAACCAATATGATGAGATGAAGATCTGAGCAACTGCATACATTCAACCTAGACAATGTTGCATTATAGTATAACTTGAATATAAAGAATCCAGTAGAGGTCATCTAGCAGATAGTATAAATACATAGGAAGAAATACAGAAAAACATAATTAACAATAAGTAACAAGAACAATAAACAATATGAGAAATACAGGGTCTTCCAAGACTAACATAAACATGGCAAAGACTAACTATAAGAAAGAGACCATATCTATGGTGTCATTCAGGCCTGGAGTCCAATCCATCTACTCTCTAGCTGGTTGAGAGCTCTCTCCCTGTCCCCTCGTCTAGAGGTGAGAGGCATAGGTGTAGTGCTAATGTAACGCGGGGGAACGGCGTTCCCACACTTCTCCAAGGGGTGTTTTGTGCGTTATTATTTACGACAGCATGAAGAAGAGTGCAACTGCGATGCGTTATTATGGAACCCACCACGGTTCTTTCCAAGGAAGAAAAACAACAAACACCTGAATAATGTCATGGGCAAACTGGAGGAGTGCAGAAATGCCCGTTGAGCCGTGGGTGGCGGCAGTACAAATCAATTGGCAACTTTGATGATATTTCATCTGTGCATTGAAGCCGTGGTCTCCCCCCTGTGCGTAATTGGGCAGCGCCAGCTCACCTGATCCAGCCACTTTGATCGCTGTTACAGCTCCCGATTCGTACGCTACAAGCTGCTGTGAACTTATATTGCTACAATTAACGCATTAACAGTGTGTAACAGAATACATTCAGTGTGCAACAGAATAGCCTACATTCTGACTGTGTGTTATGGAACGCATCTACCAGCGCCCACAACGCCAACTGGGCCAATTTAGAGAAAGCGTGTTAAAGGGATAGTTCGGTTTGTTTGAAGTTGGGTCCTATCAGCTAGTCACATACACTAACGTAATTCGGTACAGTGGTCTGGAAGCGAGGCGCAGTGTCTAACGAGATCCGGCACCCAGAGCAGCAGCCTCGCGCAGACTCACCAGCATTTCCTCTCGCAGTACTGGGGGTCAACAACTAAAACGTAATTTAGCCACCAAAAAACAACGCCCACCTAAACAAATCGATATCAGTGTACATGCACGCTCTATTTGAGAATTTTCAGCGCTTTACTTTTCCGCCAAACAGTCATTTCATTCGGCACTACTTTTTCTCCCAAACGTATCACTACCGTATTCCTCCGCTCAACTCCTGCACAGAGCCACGGTGCTGGATCACTCCGCAGATCCGCTGGGATCAGGCTCATTTTTCCTGTTTGTTGTTCAAGAAGACACAGCAAGTACGATAGCCTACACGAATGAAAATATGAGTGATTTTGATAGCGACGATGATATGCCGTTCACCATGGGGGCAAGAGGATACCTCTATGAACCAGAGTATACCGAGGAGGAACTTTTGCAGAGAGACATTGAACGGGCAGAAAGAGAAAGACAAGCTGATGTGGAAACAGCTGACCAAGATGAGGGGCCCGAAGAAAGAGAACGATTGCAATCTACCTGGTGGTGCAGATGTGGAAACTGTGAGGCCATGCCCACAGAGCCAGAGAGCTACTGCTGCTATGAGTGGAACCTGGTAGCAACGCAACTTGCCGATCTTTCAGAAGCAGAGGATCCTCCAGATACAGTCTGCATCACCAACCACCCAGAGTATGCTGCCCTACTGAATCCCGGTGTCTTGCGGACTTTTTTCACCATTCCAAAGATAAATTGGGGGAAACGTCCCAGAGCAGAGGGGCCAGATGACGAGTTGTCTCCAAAGTAAGTCTTTTCTCCTTGTTCTAGGCCTGCCTATTTTGTTACAGGCAAGGCTATATCTCACCACCTCCAGCTGATATGAAACGTTACAATATAGACTACAATAGCCTATTTGGCCGACATGTTCCCACCCTAAACTTCTACACGTATTGTGGGAGCACAGCACATATCAGTCGAGTAATTCATATAATTTGATTGTTTTGTCATCCATATATATCACACTGTTATGACGATACTGTATATCGCATATAAATTATACATATATATCCCATATATTATGTGAAATAACACCACATTGTAGGAGGCATATGGGAAACCGTCCTATTATGTAGCCTAAACTTTTTATGACACAATAATGACAGTGGTATACTGTATATTATTTTTTGTAATAACAACTGTAAATATATAATAAATCATATAATTTGATTGTTTTGTCATCGATATATCACACTGTTCTTACGAAACTGTATATCGCAAATAAATTAGACATATGTATCCCATATGTTATGGGAAATAACACCACATTGTAGGAGGCATATGGGAAACCATCCTATTATGTAGCCTAATCTTTTTTTGACACTATGACAGTGGTATACTGCATATTATTTTTTGCAGTAACAACCGTAAAACATTTCTGTTTGTTTTTGTTGTGTTTCAGGCAATTCAGGCTGGTTGCTTACCGGGTAGTGCTGGAGTGGGCCCTGAGAGGAGAGCAGCTTGGAAAAGGCAATAGAGCGGTGTTACCATCATGTGTTGTGGATACAATTCGAAATGCATATCCATCCCCCAATGGACAGTACATTGGCTTCAAAGAAAACCAAGATGCACTGGATCTTTTTTAATTTTTGGACATCAATCAATCATGACATAGAAAACTTTTTCTCTGGTGCGACCAACCAAACATGTAAAGCAACAAGATGTAAATAAAGTGAAACTTGATGTGATCAAATCTGGATTTATTTATCAAATAACACTCATGCAACAGTGACCAAATATATGACTCTTAGGGGGATCAGTTTCATACATTTTATGTGAAAAAACACACATCTAAAAGCTAAAATCTGGTGTTCCGGAGGACCATGGGACAAAATGTTATCATGGGGGGGCTGAGGTCTGATTTGTTTCAGTGTAGGAGTCCTTGGTGTGAATGTCTTTTTTACATGCTGGAGGTAACAGGACAGTGTGACATGATGGATGGGGGAAGCTTGGCAGAGTGGTGTAGCTCAGAGCTTTGAAGCTGCTAGCAGGGGGGCATGCAGATGTGTGATGAGGGTGGAGTTGAAGGAGACAGAATCTAAACTGGAATGGCCTAAGAGTGTAGCTCCAATGTTAGCTGCACCAACAAGCCGGCCATGCAGGAAGGAAGCCCCGGGGATGATGAGCAGACAGCCAGGAGAGCAGGACGAGCTGAACCAGGAGACGGAGGAAGAGAGTGCACGATGCCTAGACACAAACAAAGCATAGACAGGGAGATAGACAGGTGTGCACTAGTAACACATTGCAGGGGAAACACTATGGAATAATCAGGGGTTACGACCATGGCTGTAAGAGTAAATTTACCTTTCATGAACATCTGCATTAGAAACGTGGTGTATGTTGTTCCACCAACGACTCTTTGTCTGGCTTTGGAATGCGAGCAATATGGGCTGGTATGGTAGCAGGTGGAGGGAGGCTGAGCCGTGGATCATCCATCCTTAGCCTGGTGTCCAGTCTACGCTGGATGACACGCTCCACAAGGTCTTTTCTGAAGTCTTGACTGGTTGGCTCGTATACCTTTCTCACCACCCACTGACTGGACAGCTTCGAGTGAAAGACATTGTATCTCTTTGCACCTTGGGTATAAACAAGATTGATTATCATGTTAGCACTTTTCACTCAACCTCTCAATGAAAACATCATAGACAATGTCTTATTGATGCATTTACTGTCATTTTACTGGAAATAAACTTTGTTGCTTCCGAGTAGAAGGAAGCATTAGCCTTTGCAATAGAGGTCAATGTCACAAGTCCATAATAATATTTGGAGACAGATAATTTGACATCGACATTCAGTCACTCCCAAATAGCAATGATGACTTGATGTTCTCACCCTCAGTGGTAGTAGCATGTTCCCGGCCAACATTGTAGTTGTGGTCCATTACGCTGAGTTGAGTCCTGGCCTGCATGGATGTGTATTTGAAGTGCCTCCTCTTCTCTGCATACTTCAGCATAGAGCTGTGGTAAACCTCCAGCTCCCCTGAAAGAATATAACTTATATCACAATCTTTATACATTTTCAGCACATAGTTTGACTATGTTAGCTCCAGTGTTACTGGGTTTGTCACTTGCACATCCTCACACCCCCACAGGGCATTCCTAGTAGCTGTCTACTAGTACTCATGAATGCAGGACATACATCAAATCTCTGTTGTTATGATGCAGTGTATAGTGCTTACCTGTGTGTTTGAACAAGGTCATGTGACTCAGGTCCTTCAGGAGTGTCTTGTCCATCACAATGATCTTTAGAGCATTGTATGCTGCACATCCCTTCACCAGCCACTTCTTCTTTCTCTGGGTGTCTTCATTGATGATGTCATGAAGACACCTGTAGTCCTGCCCGTTCTCTTCCCAGCGGTGCACACCACATATGTGATGCAAGATCGAGGTCCATATCCGTCTCAGTTCCTGTAATTTCCAAAAATATAATCTTATATAGAACATAGAGAACCCTGGGATGTTAGTTTGGAAATAAATAAATAGAAAAGGACTAGCCAGCATCCTTACATCACGTGGTGTCACAGAGTTTGAACCTGGCAACTAAAAGGGCTCACCGTTTCATCGCCGCCACATGTGTTGCAGGCCCACCAAAAGTGATTTCCAATAGACTTGATCCAATCTTCCAAATCCATGTTCTCCTTTTTTTTTGCCGCTGCTCGTGCCTTTTTTTTCAGACCTATATGAATAGTTACAGAAAAAAAAAGGGTATGGGCAAACTTGCATGACAAGGTCCACGGACAGACAATATGTGCTTACAAAATATCATGACAGACCAACTCAGAAAGGTGTACGTGACAGATCTTGTATGACACCAATCTCATCAATTTTCCTTGATGTATGAATGTTTGTGTGTGTGTGTGCGTGTGTGTTTGTGAGTTATTTTAGTAACCACTAACTATACTTCATCACTAACCTTTTGCTACATGCCATGGATCAAACTGGTGTCTGAGGTCAGGGTAGGACTCCCTCAGGATTTTCCTGATTGAAGGGTGACGGTCGGTAGTAACGATGTCGACAGTGACTCCAGAGGCTAGCAAACGATCCAACCCCCTGCGGAAGCCCACTGGCTCCATCATAGGTGAGCTTGTAGTCTCAGAGACCTGATAGATAAAACAATCACAATTTCAAAAGACATCAGTAATGCACATCATTTGATATTTTACGTCAGCATCCACAGATCGCTAAGTCAAAATGCACTGATTATTACCTGAACCAGATCAGACATAATAATTTTCTTAGTTGCGTCGTCCATGAAGCTGTAGCAGGAATATTTGGCACAGAAACCTGGGGAATCTGATCTGGTTGGGAGAAAGAGAGAAAACATATTGTAGTTCGACTATAACTCGAACAAGCACAACATGATGCTTGCAAGCAATATTGCTATTACCTACCTTGCATCCCCACAGACATCAAACTTTGCTCCGGCACTTGACATTTCCCATTATGTCATCAGCTCTTCCTGCATTTCTGTATAGGCTTCATGAACCACTGGGATGAGATATGCTGACTGCACAGCATAGTAAGCGGTCTTCTTCGGCAACTGTAAGTTCAAAACTTGTGCCCACTCTGAAATTTCTGTCTCTGTTGTGCCAGTGAAAAGGATGCCCGCCGAAGAGATAAGATTGTTTTCAGGCAGTCCCCTGACATCAGGACAGGATTGCCACACTCCACTGTGCCCATCCAGACAGCTCCACTCTATCCTTATCCTAGAACCCATTGTTGTGATTTTCTTCTCATCGATGGCAAACCCACATTGATGACAAGTGCAAAAAAGTTCTAAAATATTGGGCTCATTCACAATCCACCTCCTGCTGTTGAACTTGCTGGGGTCTCCAGCTGTTGCAGCCTCCAAATCTGAGCTGGATGTTTTTGTGGAGGTGGATTTGCTACTGGGTGGAAGAAAGAGGCTGTCATCGTCATCTGGAGCCGGGGCGTCGTCTGAACTGCTCCCCATCTCAATAACAATGGATGACATGCTTGTTTCTAGCTGTTCTATTGTTTCGGCAGAGGGCTGGAGACAAAGAAGGGGAGGGGGGGAAATTACAGATGAAGGTCAAAATAATATTTTTATATATTTTACATAGTAGATATGCAGCAAATAAACTTACACTCTGGTGATTTTATAAATCCGATAAATATGTTGAAAAGTGGAAAGACTTTAGTTTCACCCGTATGTTTACTAAGTGTGTGTGTGTGTGTGTGTGTGTGTGTGTGTGTGGATAAACATCTAACTCCATCACAAGTTTGATGCTACGACAAAGTACTGCAGAGCAGACAGCACCTATCAACTACTTACCTCAGGTTCATTTGTAACAGCAGGGAAGGCAAGTGTGGCTGCAGATGTAGACGGTTGTTCACTTGGATGGGGGAGGGTCTGGGGACAAAAAATCCTAAAGTTATGTAACTATATAGCTATTGTGATGTAGATTTATTGGAATACTTGCCCCAAACTTATTCTGACTGGTCATAAGGAGTACTGGAAGCTTGAAGTGCTAATATTGCATTTCACACACACACACACACACACACACACACACACACACACACACACACACACACACACACACACACACACACACACACACACACACACACACACACACACCACAGATCTCACCTCTGGTGGAGATCGCACAGCAGGGAAGGCTAGGTAGGCTCCAGAGGTGGATGGGCCGACTCTGGGTTGGGGGAGGGGGTGTTGAGGACTTGATAGTACAAACTGTAAATGCGATGATAATCTGAGATTTTGGGTCGGGGTTAGATACAGCCTCTTGACTGGTGTCTTCTTGCGGGTGGATTCTCTTGGGACAGAAAACATTTGCTGTTCTTCCTGCATTGGGCCCGGTGATGTACATGCCTGTGAAAGTAATATTGCGCATAAATAACGTGAAAACGTGCCGATTTCGTCATGCATTTAGACAAAAGAGAAAAAAATTGCGATAGTAGCCTACAAGCATGATGTGATTCCTATTTCATATCTCACCTGTGGTCTAGGTACAGCATCGCTCTTCAGAAAGTGCTTGTCCTTCTTATCTGCTATGGGTTGTTGATAATCCTCTTCAGAAAAATGGGCACTGCAAACGCGAAGTTCTGCCAAACTTTCGGGAGGAGTGCTGATGTCTCTATTCAGTGCAACAAGCCACAACTGTGTAATACTTTGGTTCTTCAAAGGAATACGGTGAAACCGATAACCAGACCAGGATCTTTGTCTGTTTGAACAGCCAGGAAATACACAAACACGCACCATCGTTGAATTATTGATGGGAAAAATACTCCAGACGTGCTGTCGCGATGTAACTACTTTGTGAACTGAGATAACCTGTGATCTGCGGAGTGATCCAGCACCGCGGCTCTGTGCAGGAGTTGAGCGGAGGAATACGGTAGTGATACGTTTGGGAGAAAAAGTAGTGCCGAATGAAATGACTGTTTGGCGGAAAAGTAAAGCGCTGAAAATTCTCAAATAGAGCGTGCATGTACACTGATATCGATTTGTTTAGGTGGGCGTTGTTTTTTGGTGGCTAAATTACGTTTTAGTTGTTGACCCCCAGTACTGCGAGAGGAAATGCTGGTGAGTCTGCGCGAGGCTGCTGCTCTGGGTGCCGGATCTCGTTAGACACTGCACCTCGCTTCCAGACCACTGTACCGAATTACGTTAGTGTATGTGACTAGCTGATAGGACCCAACTTCAAACAAACCGAACTATCCCTTTAAACCAGAATACGGGACTATCTGGAGAAAACAAAACAAATAAACAATCTGAGCTGGCGATGTTCTTTTGTTGTGGAATGCGCAGTGCATGGAGACTTGCACGGCTGCCTTAATCGAATAGAGGTGAGCATTGCTTCTTTGTGAAGAAGGAATGGAAAAGTATCTCAATTTGGCCATACCAGTGATTTTGAGCATATTATGCATCATAATGTATTGTTTTATTTCATGGCCAGATGTGGCCTTTCTTATCTCATAATAGTGCAAGTCGAGCTGTTTATGTGCTTTTGTCCCATGCGTGATGCCCTCACGCTGCCTATGATTTTGACACTGAACATTTGTTTCACAAGCGAAAATAATTTTGTTCGGGCCCGTTCATGAAATCGCCGGGCTGGGCGCAGTGTTTGTGATGTGGGAGATCCACTGACACTGACACTGGCTTGTCTGTTTAAAGGGACCTGGCTGTGATGGGACATGATGGTGACTGCAGGACGCGTGCACGTTCAGGATGGTGCAGTGATCTATGCTCCAACTAAGGTATCTACCAAGTGATGTTTGACATTTAATTGGGAATAGGGATGTACTGTATGATATCGATCCGATAAATTATCAGCAGATATGGGACATTTTACCTTATTGTTTTTTATTAATTAAATCTTTGCCGATAATATGAAGCCAACTTTGCTTTGTTTTGGCTTGGCAACGCCGCATGTTGTTGGCAGTAGCAGTGTAAAGTAGAGACTAGAGGCAAACATTTCAACATTGATCACAGGTCGACTCAACGTTCGATCTGATAGGCTGATATGAAAGTTTATCTGACGTCGTTCTCTGATCAACCATCATTTTAACGCCTCATATACTAGTCTATCTATGTCTATCCACATGGTCACCACAACGAGGATATTCAGCTATTCTGCCTGGTTTATACACACAGTGTGCATTCAGCAGCGTTATACATCATCAGAATCAGAATCAGAATCAGAAAGACTTTAATGATCCCCAGGGGGAAATTGGGACAAGTTACAGTTGCTCGTTCACATAACACAGATAGCATTAAATAAAATAAAATAAAATACACAGTAGTAATGCGATAGTAAAATAAGCAGAATGAGAAGAAGAAAGAACACAACATAGCATGGAATAAACAGTATAACAGTATAAACAGTAAACAGTATTAAATGCAATAGGAGCAAAAAAAGTGGAGTACGTCTAAGTAAGCAATACGTAGAGTAAGTATACCTTACGTGCCAATTGTCATTATTGCACACTGAACTTATATTATTCGGCCTGCCCCATACGTTACACGTGGCTCAGCCATGCACTTTTCCAGTTAGCCTATCGGCTGGCTCAGTCTCAGGGAGACTGAGCGTCTCCGAGGTGCTCTTTTAAGAGAGGCATTAAATAGACCAATGGCCACAGGCAGGAATGACTTCCTGTGCCTCTCCGTGTTGCATCTAGGTGGAATCAGTCTCTCACTGAATGTACTCCTGTGTTTGACTAGCACGCCATGGAGTGGGTGCGAGTCATTGCTCATGATGGAGCGTAGCCTGGATAACGTTCTCTTCTCTGACACCGCAGTCAGAGAGCCCAGGTCCAGCCCCACAATGTCCCTGGCTTAAAAAAAATAGTGCTACATTAAAATTGACGAAAGCAAGGATCACTGGAATTATACCAAGCAAGCACGTCTCTGTTTGTTGCTGCTGTTTGTGCACGCCTGTACCACAGGCTAAATGATCAGGTATATATTTTATATCATGTAAGATAATGTAACAGACAATGTTGACTGTACTACTTCCTGCAGTAACTCAATTCCTTATTTTACAGTATTATGCTGGCTAAAGTATTAACCATTATGGTGTCCTGGAAGTTTCCTGCTTACATACACGCATACAGCTCTCCAATTAGAGTTGTAGGATGTCTGGTGGCCTTTGAAAAATCCTTCACATGGTGAAAATTCAACATTTAATTTTTTTATATATATATATATATAAAGGGGAGGGAGAGTTTCCATAAATTAGAAACTCTCCCTCCCCCTATGTATAACCCCCCCCCCCCCCCCCCCACCCTTTTTTATCCCTATTTTATCGCCCATTAGTGCTCATTTTAATTTATTTATCCTGGTTGCTGCTCCACCCTCTGCCGATCTGGGGAGAGCCGAAACTGGCTCCATGCTTCCTCCGAGACAGGGGCAGTTAGCCAGCCACTTCCTTTCACCTGACAGGGGAAGCTTCACCGGTAGGACATAGCACGTGGGAGGATCATGCTATTCCAACCAGTTCCCCTTCCTCCGAACAGGCATCCCTATTGACCAGAGGAGGCACCACATATTGCCACCAGGATATTGCATGTTTTGGTGAGGGGTTCCTATATGAAGGAAACCCCCAGGGGGCACGGGGACAACATACAAACTCCACACAGAAAGTCCCTTTTGACGACCCCACCCGGGCGATGGGCACTGGAGGACATTCGGACGGGCACGCACTCCTTCAGCACTCACAGCGTCCCAGGTGGGAATTGAACTCAGGACCTTCTAGATGTGAGGCGACAGCGCTTACCATTGCGCCAGCGTGCCCCTAAACATTTTGAATAACTGAGATAGCTCTCTTAGATCAAAAGCTATGACTATTTTCATCTGTTGGGTGTCTAAAAGTAAAACGTGGGAAAAATGCCTTTAAGGTCCCATTCCGTGCAAAAGCTGTTTTTACTTGTAAATGCATATATACTGCTGTCAGCCCTCCCTGTAATGAGTGGTCACACGCTCAGAACTGCCACAGTTGGATTTGTCCCTATCAAGCGTCCCCCTGCAGTCTCCTCCAAGCCACACCCCCAAACGCGTTGTTTGCCCAGAGGGGAATCTGGGGGAATTGGGACGTCACTAGCTTCCTCCTGCATACTGCGCGGGTCTGTCTCACACAAGCTACCTGCACCATTTAGTCTATAGCCACAAAATTAACACTTCTAGCTGGAGCGACGCCAACTGTACGTGATCCAGCAACTGCAGAGGTGCATTCGGTAAGTCTAGGCATTTTGAGATGTCCTCTTTAGCGTAGTACCGTTAAGTTAACGATAACTCGCAACCTAGCGTGCTGGTCCACAGACGCTAATTTGATTGGCCGCTGGGAGCCTGGGGCGGGCTCTCCCTCAGCGGCCAATGGGAACTGTTAGTTCTGAATATATTATAGAAACAGGCCATTCTTTGGAAGCGACGAGATGAGGAAGTGAGAACTCCGTCACAACAAACGGGGTTGCTATATTTTCGACAGATTAATCCAGAATCATGTTTTATGGACCAGAGACACACGTTTTTAAGAGGTTACAGCTGCACGAATTGGGACCTTTAAACATTCCACAACATTCCATTTTCTACAGTGGCATTCCACCAAAACAATAACAATAAATCCAGTGGAATCCGCTTACAGTGAATCATTCTGATACAAATGCTGTTTAAATAATTCACTCATAGTGATCAATACTCCACTTACAGGGATCATTTTGGGCCTTGTCACAAGTGAGAACAATGGATTTTTTTTTAAAGCTACAGTATTTTTATTATTTTTAACTTAAAAACTGTCAAAAATGAGCTAACGAGATACGGCAGTGATACTCGGTGCATGTCTGTCTGTATATCAAGAGATCACGGCATCTCTGTCTGCCTGTCAGTCTGTGCAAAGATGGCCGCGTCTCTGTCTATGCAAGACTGCTGTGTTTGAAACAGCTGGAGGCCTAACTTACTGTATGTATTTTTAAAGTCAATAACATTCAGTAGGCTAAATAATGGAGCTGCCAGTTTCATTACCTTATATGTACTGTATTCATGTAGTGAGGTTTCCATACCAAATTTCAAGCTGAGTCATATCTGTATTACCTAATCAGCCCGTGACGTCAGTCAAGCCCAAGCGTGACGTCAGGCATGACATCAGTTGTCCTCAGTTCATGACGTCAGTCATCGTCAGTTCTTCCTAGTATATATAGCGAGGGTTCTACGTCACCCCCCACTCTGGCGGATCATAGCAGCAGCAAATTTTACTATTCTTATGAATAGTCCCATTTTTCTTTTCGTTTTTTTTATACCCCCTGCCACCAGATCTATTCATCTGTCATTCATGCTTTAAAGCCCTAAAAAATAACATGATATATGACATAGTTGATCAGAAATGCAACACTTTCCTTCCTCTTTGTGTGCAAGTAACCTACTGTATAGAAGGAAGAGACATCACTATCATTACAGCGTTCACATTTTTCATTGGGGCTAGACTGTGGGGACAGTTCTATTGAAGTGAATGGGGCAGGCATGGAAAGTCCCACTATAAAACATCATACAGTATTTGTGTGCTTCCACAGATTGCAAATTTGAACGCTCTGATATGTGATGTATTTTCCTTCTTTATAGGTTCCTTGTCTGTTTGTCAATCAAGGCTAATGCTGAAGCTTGGGGACTGCCTGGAAAAATCTCAAGGACCCCTGGTGGTCCCCAGACCCCACTTTGAGAACCACTGATCTAGTTTTTCACTATTCATTTCAAATTGCATCACTAAAGAGGGCTGGGCTAAGCCCCCAAATGTCTTGAGACCCTAGAAACTCGCCTGGTGAAATGTATTAGGGTAAATAATTTAAATAGAAAACGTTTTTAAAGTAACACAAATGTACTTTTACTTGAGTACTTTTAAATAGGCTACTATTTTACTCTTACTTGAGTAATTTCCTGGACTAGTACTTGTACTTGAGCTAATTTTCACTAAAGTAACAATACCTACTTGAGTAGGATTTGTAAGTACTCTTTTCACCTCTGCCTACAGTTACAGCAGTGTGTCCAGTGGTAACCGGGCCAGTCTATGCACTGCTCATCATGTAACTCTTGAGTGAGCAGTTTGACAATAATTTTATTAAAAAGTTGCTGCGTACGCACTGTTACAAATGCATGCCATTCTGCAGCAATTGTTGAATTTTATTTCATGTTCCTTTTTGTGAGACTGACTTTGTTAGCGCTTGCCTCCCTCTAGTGGCAAAAAGTAGTATGACCATGTTGAGAAGGGTAAAAATGGCACCACCATGACAACTGATTGGAGCCTTTTCACTCATTGCAGCTCTCTTTGGTTTCAGCTGTGCCTCCCATCGGCTGCCTGTCAAGTGCTTTAAACAGACTAGACTCCTGGGATCCTGTTGCAGATGGAATCAAATGAGTGGGTGGGTATATCTCTGGCCAGATCGCATCATTGTGTTTTCTGTCTATTTTTCCTTTTCTACTGCATGCCTTCATCACTGTGATGCTAGAGAGCCAAAGTGAACATCACTTCCTACAGCACTGTACCAGAGATTTTCATCCGCCATTTATTTTCCCATAGACATTTCGTAAAATGCTTATACAAATAGTTTTACTTGGTTAAACCAAACGGTTCAGATATATTTAGAAACAGGAGAAACAACATAACATTTCACTCAGACCAAAACATTAAAATCTTTTTTCGACAATATTTTTTTAAGTTTTGGTCCGAGTGAAATGTTGTATGGTCTCTCCCGATTCTAAATGTAGCTGAACCATTTGGTTTGACCAAGTAAAAAAAAATTATAAGCATTTTACGAAATGTATATGGGAAAATAAATGGCGGATGAAAATCTCTGGTACAGTGCTGAAGCAAGAAGTGATGTTCACTTTGGCTCTCTATATCGGATCAACTGTTAAACCACCATCCCATCTGCTAATGGTGTCATTAGGCCTTGTCAGATTTACAAAAGCATCCATAGAATAAAGTTCATGCACTAAATGTTGAAATGTGTTCATGATGTATAGGTCACAGTGGCCCATTCAAAAAGGCCTGCTGAAATATTTGCATTTGCAATAACGTTGCTGCATCAGTTGAGAATTATGATCTGACAAACAGTGTTAATTTTGATAGCAAATCTTTATTTCATTCTAGTCATAGTCTTTTGACTAAAATGCCATTTAGTTTTAGTCATATTTTTAGTTATCTGAAATGTTTTAGTTTTAGCCTAGTTTAGTCAACTAAATCTACGGTAGATTTAGTTGACTAAAATAGAACGGGCTTAGATTAAGTGTAATGCATTATTTACATGTTTCTCTAGAATTTTCAAACTCATTGGAAACATCTATTAATCTGTTATTATGGAGTATTAAGGTTTGAATGTGCAATACAGACACATATTTAAGTGTTTAACTTATTCTTTTTCTCTACTGATTGGATCTCTTCCCAATTCGTCCCTCCCTATACATTTTCTTCTAGTTTTTATTTGTTGACGAAAATATCAATAGATTTCCTCATAGTCTTTGTCATCACAACTTTGTTTGAGTCAGTTTTAGTCTAGTTTTCGACAGTGAAAAAGGGTAGTTTTAGTCTAGTTTTAGTTGTAGTCAACAAAATTAACACTGCTGACAAGGTACACTGAATGAGTGTGGCCAACATTAGGCTCGGCACAGGCCTTGAAAATCCTTCATTTAGCATTTTGAGAAATGAAATGAAGCCTTCAGTGTTGGAAATTGCTGTGGGAACGAATCAAATGTGGTTGTTGAACTTTGTTCCTAATGAGGGAAATCTGCTCCTTTTCAGTCCTCTGGCAGTTCATGAAGGCATCACCTGTACTGTCCCACAAGGCTCCTGTGCTTCAGCTCAGCCACTGCTGCTGAGTCATTGAATGACAGTGGTGATTTTCTATGTGAGGTCTCACTGCGTGGGACTGTTGACATCTCCAATGAACGCATACCAAGTCTTTGAGCAGATATGAAGAGTTTCCATTTATCACTCCAGCATGAAGATTCAGGACTGATTGATGTCCCCTATGATCAAAGCATTTCCTCTGTAACATCAGAAATCCCCCCCCCCCCCCCCCCCCCCCCAATACACACACACAAGACAGCATGTGGCCGGTATAGACCTTTTTCACAGGGGCCATTTCCAATCATGGAAGTTGGAACCCCTCATTAGTGTGGCCTGGAGGCCAGATTTTTCCCAGGATGGTGAAGGCATGACCTGCCCTTCTCTGTCTCTGATTGCCCTAGTGTCAAACGTTCATCCAATCACATTCGCTTGGTTATCCTGCATCTCCATTTCTTTCTACAGTCTGTGGTCAGACAGACAGCAGTTTACTGTAGACTGTGTTTATATGTGTTCATAGTCTGGTCTATGGTTTATAACGCTGCCACCACTCTGACAGTGCACGTATGTAGCCTATTCACCTTATGTTCCAAGACAGGGGTGAGCCAGTTACTTCCTATTGTGTTTACACTTCCTGTGACAGTACAGTACCAGTGACCAGATAAAACAGACTGTATTTTGAACAGGAAGTCATAACACAACTGGGTCAAGTGGGCGGTGCTACATAAGGTGAATAGCCTAGACAAATATTTGAAAAATATTATAAAGATTCATGAGAATTGATCAAGGGTGATATACCATAGTGATAAAAAAAATAGGGTTAATATACGCATTTACAGTGAACTTTAATTCATCTTATTGTAACACCAAGAGTGACATTTGAATTTAATAATTAGAGGAAACAAAGTGATGAAATTTAGAGTGACAAGAAAAATACGCATTCATTTCTGTGCAATAAGTAAATAACTCACAAACTTATACGTTTTGCAATTGCAAGTTCAACTAGCCTATATGAAGTATGATCTCATAACCTTTGATTTTATATGCTGTCATCTGCAATCTCATGCTTGTTGATTTAATGGTTGTTTTGCATTTGCTGACATCAGGGTTATGAACAAATTCTTAGATGACCCACAGTAACGTTATAGCCTCAGCTATACTATAACTAACTGCAGTCATTAATAGAAAAGTATGAATGTCCAGCAAACACAAGTAGCCCACTGTTTTTTGATTCCCCCATACATGTAAAATGACCATCTTGTACCATGAAATGAAATGGTTAAAAACTTTTTGGCAGAAAATCTGATGTTGGTGAAGTCATCATCAGCGATTGCTCCTCCTCTGTCCCTTTGCTACATGTTCTGCACCACATGTGCACCACGCTGGAACAAATAAAACACCTATTGTAGCGGGAACTACCACAGAAGCCATTTTGAGTACGGCCTCACCCGCAGCTCGGGTGCTGCATGGCCTCGCCTGCCCTATTGTGTGTTGCTCACAAAATGTTATTGCCCTTAAGTTTACATACGTGTGGGTATGTGTGTGCCCCTTATGACATCACTAATGACATCATCAGTCTTATGACATCACTAATGACATCATCAGTCTTATGACATCACTGATGACATCATCAGTGATGTCACAATGCCTCCTTGTGTGTGTATGCCCCCTTTGACATCACTGATGACATCATCAGTGGGACAAACATTTAACAGAGAACAGACATTGCCAAATTTATATATAGATATTGGACTGCACTTGCAATGTTGTGACTGTCTTTTTGTTGTTTTTCCTATTTCTTTATCTCTGAATAGACAAATTGTGATCTTGTATACTGTGGCAATAAAAGTCATTGTGATCTGAAAGTTATGGTAGTTGTGTGCTACTATGTAACCCAGGACTGAGATTCTTCTTTCAAACACTGCTGTCACTTGGGCTTGGAGATATAAAGCTTGATAAAAAAAGAAAACATGAAAAACAGGTTGTCAGACAATGACCCAGCATCAGTGTGGTGAGGCCATAAGCAATGGCGCTGGAAGTGGAGAGCTGCAGCCCCCCCTGGTGGCGGCCTCAGCCCCTGCACCTTCCTGACGCAGCCCCCACCCCCAGCCCTACATTTTCACTTGGCGAAACTCCCGTGATCTCCCGTCTGCCGCTGCGCTATTCTAACAGCTTTAAAGTTGACGACTACAGACTATCGATTTCAGCACCACGGACAGCGTCACTGCCAAAGCCCCTTTTTTTTGTTTTGTAGTGTTTGGGGAAACTTCAGCACCGAGGACAGCGCAAGAAAGCTTTGAATCGAATGTATGAGAGTGTGTGTGAGATAGAGAGAGAGACTTGAAACTGGAGTAAGATACACTCAGAATGTAAATCCGCTGACTGAAGAGACCGAGTTAAATAAATAATAAATAAAATAAAAAATCTATAGTTTGTGGTTCATATCAACTGTCTGGGTTCTCTTCTCTCTTCAAATTCGTTCTAAATGTGAACTTAACTGTGTGGTTTTCTATAAAATGACAGTTTGAAATGTCCGCTAAAGGAGAAAAGTGGAAAAGTGAATAGCCATGTGTTTAGCCTACCGTATTTTCCCTTTCAGTGCTAATGCATGATGTGTGGGATTCAGTGGGAATGTTTGTGATAGATGGAATAAAGCATGATAGCTAATAGGCCTACAGTTTGTGTTTGTTAGTTACAATTATGCTGACCAAGATTTATTTAGAGCCATTGTGCTGTAATATTAGGCTATTCCTTGCAAGTTTTAAGACAATGTGCAAGTGCCAACCTACTTGCCGCAGCATGCTCGCACAAGGTGCGTGCACGCGCAGGTCAGGGTATATGCTTCAGCCCCCCTTGTGGGAAATAGGTTCCTGCGCAGATGGCCTTAAGGAGATCACCCACTACAATAAACCAACACTCTCACTGCAGAGAGCCCTCAGCTTGCAGAACAACTGAATGGATTCTACTGCCGGTTTGATAAGTCTTTCACACCCCACTCCCCTCTCCCCCCCTTGCCACCACCTCATCCCTCTCTGCTACTCCGGCCATCCCCTCCCCCGCCCCCCCTGCCACTAGTCCCCTCTCTCCCACCATCACCCTGCCATCCTCTCCAGCTCCTGCTACCACCCCTCCCCTGTTCCTCCTAGTCCCCTTCCCCTCTCCCCTGACCCCCCCCCCCCCCCCCCACCTGCATTGGAAATCTGTGAGGATGTGAGGAAGCTGTTTCAGCGACAGAAGACTAGAAAAGCTCCGGGCCCTGATGGCGTGTTTCCATCCTGCTTGAAAGCCTGTGCTGACCAGCGAGCCCCCACTTTCCCAAAGATCTTCAACAGATCACTGGAGCTGTGTAAAGTCCCCTCCTGCTTCAAAGCTCCACCATAATCCCAGTTCCCAAGAAGGCCTCCATCACAGGATTAAATGACTACAGGCCCGTCTCTCTGACGTCTGTCGTCATGAAATCCTCAGAGAGGCTGGTGTTGGCCCACCTGAAGGACGCCACAGGACACCTGCTGGACCCCTGCAGTTTGCCTACCGGGCAAACAGGTCGGTGTGGATGATGCAGTCAACATAGGATTGCATCACATACTGCAACATCTCGACTCCTCAGGGACATATGCAAGGTTCCTTCAGTTCGGTGTTTAACACCATCATCCCAGAAATCCTCCGCTCCAGACTCACCCAGCAGAGCAATGATGCAAAATTTAGATTGAAAGGAAACGCCTAGTTTCAGCTCCCATACTGACAAATAAATGTTGATTATGAAAATGTCATGTCATACAGTATGTGATCACATAGGCTATGTGACATAAGCGTATATATTGGAATTCCATATTAAAAGTGTAGGAGCGTAAATGCAATTCATTAATGGGTGACTAATTAAAAGGCAATAATTGAAGTTGATAATTAAAATATCAGTAAGTTAGACTGCATTGTTTTAAAAGTAATTTGATTGATATTTGCAGTATTTACAGTTAATGTATTTACAGACGTTGCTGCAGTAATTTCATAGAGTCTGTGGATAATTTAAAAGGCATAAAGTTACATGGTTGAATATTGCTGTTGTTGTGGAGTAACCGTACACTGTCACTTTAAGTTGGGTAAATTGATGCTGGTGGGAGGAGGGGGTGTGGCAGTCAAACAGAACAGAGAGTGGAGCCACACAGTTTTTTGACCTCTCTCTCTCTATCTCTCTTTTTCCCTCTCTAACCGAGGATTTGGAAATGGACATATTTTCTGTACTGTTTTTTGTCCTTTTCGTCTCAGTAAACAGTTAAACTTCATCAAATGGTCTTGTGGATTATTTTTCGGTTGAGGAGAATGAGGGGAGTTGTGGGAAACAATTTCATAAATGTCTGAGAGCTCATATTGTACCCGTTTTCATTTCCACTTATACTGTTGTAAATCCAAGTTGCCTGATAGAAAATACAACTATTATGCAATATCCCTATGCAGTGACAGCGTGCGTTCTTCAAGCTGGAGTGTCTGACAATAATAAACATCCGACTGGTCATCAGATGTTGTGAATCATATGCAATGTTGTGAAGAACTTTTTTTATTCAATGATAACCAAAACACAGAAAGATTAATACTAACTAATCTAAACTAACTAACTTTAAGTTAATATTAACTTAAACATTAAAGCATTACAAAACATACCTATGGCATACAAGATTAAACTTTTCTCAAATGTACATCTTTACAAAGTACTTTCATGTATTAGTATGAAAATGAACTACTAGGCCTATTTAACAGTAGGCTACATGATAGAAAACTATACATTTTTGGGGGGATAACATTCACACTATTGGATTCAAATTTTGTGAGTGCCCCTAAATTAGAATAAAAGCGTCCATTAACACATTGACTGCCAGCCTTTTTTCAATGCTGTAGGTAGGTTCTGCCAGGGTTTTTTTTGAGGATTCTAGGCTCATTTTACAAGAGCCGAGGATTCTTTTCTGTTAGGACTTCGTGAACACCAATCATCTAAAAATAACTAATAGAATGTGTGCTTTCTCTGTCTAAAAGAGTTAGTTTGTAGAGTTAGTAGTTATGTAAGCATTAGCAGTTGAATACAGCATGGTTTCAGCGTCAGAAAAAATATTCAGAGATAAACGGCTTTTTGTGAAATTCGATAGAACAGTCACTTTAACCATTCATTTTTGGCATCAGTAAGACCTAAACAATAGTTTTGAACAGTAATTTCCTCCATAACAGCAGGAAACTTCCCTCTGCTTCCAACTCCTCCCTCCGTGGGCGTTCTTCTTGGCTGCAGCGCCGTGTCACAAGCACTTTCCTACCTGTGCAAATGCACTTTCTCATACTCTCGACCTCTCAAATAAATTTCTGAATAGAAATTAAATTACTCTAAATTAGAGCGAAAAAGAAACAAAAAAGAATGGGTTGAAAATCCCATTCTAAAAGCCTTTTATGGCTGTTTCCAATTTGGTGCTATTTTGCAAGGCAAAATGGCCTGCTGCACCACAAGCTTGTCACCAGTCTCACTGCTTTGCTGCTGCTGTGCGGCTGTGAGCCTGTCTGCGCGGCCGCTCTTTGAGGAAGTCTGGTTGGACTCGCTCGCTTCTTGGAGTTTTGGTTGAGAGCTTTGATAAAGCTTTTGCGATTCTGGTCATATTTATGCTGCGTGTTTCAAAGTGTGTTCCATCCGTAATATATTATGCAAATTTGCAATCCCGCACTGCCAGCAATCAGCGCGAAAACGAAAGCGTTTTCGCCAATCCATTTTCATGAGAATGGCTTCGTCACACTGCTTTTTGCTTGCCTTCCTCCTTCCTTGTCGCCACTTAGTGGGTCGGTGGAATGGGTTGTACACGTTGTACACGTCCAATACTTATATAAGAGATGTAAAAGGGTTAGATGCACATCCCACCGTCAAAAAAAAAAAATCGATTCTGACGACGTGTTAACACGTCGTTGGCAGTCAACAGCTGGATTCTGAAAACGTGTTAACACGTCGTTGGCAGTGAACGTGTTAATATATGCTTTACTTTCATTGACAAACTGTCTGTGCTTGTGGCAGTGATAAGGGGCTAAATAACAGGGATGCTTTCAAATCAATACGTAACTTGTTCCAAATGTGTGTTGCAAATACAGGAGTTACTTCGAATGCCATGCATTCTCACCCCTTTCTGTGATGTAATTACAGATTACCGCCACATGGCGGTGCTGCTGAATTACTTTAGCCCTATTATGAGACGGCTCAATGTGCAAGATCCCTGCAGCCTTCTCCCTTCCCCCCCTCTCTCTCTCTCTCTCTAACTGGGCTGTTCTGTCACAGAGACCTTCACTGGTATTACCTTCAGAGGAGTTCCATGAACCCCAGTGGTGAACAATGGAAACAGTCTGTCAGTGAAGGCGTGTGTGAAGGTGTGTATGTGTGTTTTAGTATCACGATCTGAGAATGACAGCTCTCCTCTGTTCCAGTCCAGACTCACGTGGACCCTCTGGAGCTTCTTCATGGTGAGATCAGTGTTTGGACCCGATGGGGAGATTGCTCTGTATTTACCATCATAGAACCATATTCCCCATAATCCAGACCATAGGCCTCTCTTCCTGTGGACAGAGTCTGCTAACACACCCAGCCCCCATAATGGACTGTCTCCAACCTCAACATCCCAGCTGTGAGTTCCTGAGTTAAAGCCCTCAGAGGCCAGGACTGATATATCTCTGTCAAACCTCTCTGGATTGTCAGGAAGCTGCTGTGTCTCTCCCCATCGCACACTGGTCAGATCTTCGGACAGATTGAATGCTGGATGGGCAGTGTTTGGGTCCAGAATCACAGGAGTGTAGGATACCATCTCCTTCATCTTGTCCCAGACTGTAAAGCTCAGGTTGCCCAGATGTTTGGCCTTGTCTATCAGAGCTCCTGAGACCAGCTGTGGATCCTCCAGCAGGGGGCGCTGGACTCTTTCCACTGTAGCCTTGTAGTTCTGCAGGACAGAGACATTGTCAGCTCCCAGCTCCTTCTCTATAGCTTTGACTGTGTCTGAAAGAGCTGCTATCTCTCTGTTCAGACCCTCAATCTTCTCCTTCATCGTCTGACTCTTCTGCTCCTCTTCCTCCCTCAGTGCATTGATCCTGGCCTTCTCTTCCTCTTGTAGAAACCCTTGAAGGGACTGCTGAAGCTTCTTAAACTCCTCCTTAATCTGCTTCTCTGTATGTCGGGCCTGGACCTTAATGTGTGCTGCTGTTTGATCACAGTTTCCTTTAACTTCATTAAGCATCTTCAGTTTCTCCTTTAAAGTCTTCAGATATTCCTGGAGTTTATTCTTGTGATGCTGTGCAGCTCCATCAATGGATCTGATTGTGTGGTTGGTGTGTGTTTCTGAATCCAGACAGCGATGACACACAAACTGCTGATGGTCCAGACAGAAGAGCTTGAGTTTCTCAGAGTGCAAACTGCAGAGAGGCTCAGACTCTGCTGAAGCTCTCTGATCTCTCTCCAGTAAGAAGGCCTCACACATGTTCTTCAACACCAAGTTACACGGTGGTTTTCTCTGTGAAGATGTAGCCCTACAAACTGGACACTCACGCACGGGTTTCGTTGTCCACCATCTCTGCAGACAGGCTTTACAGAAGCTGTGGCTACATTTCAGGATGACAGGATCTTTAAAGATGTCACAGCAGACAGGACAGGTGAGATGCTCCTCTGATGTGGAAGGCATTTTCTCTCTGAGTGAAGCTGAAAACAAACCAGACAGAGATAAGATATGTTAACTCATTGGAGTACGGACGCTTCCAGTGCCAGAGTTTCAGAGCGTTTTCAGTGATTTCTCGAGGCCCACAGAATATTGTGTGATATTACTATGTAAACACCGAACACGCAAAAAGAACGATGAGACTCTCTTCTATCATCAGCAAAAACAGGTTTATTGATATCATTTTCCGTTCTTTAGTTATCAGCCGGAGAAGATAGCTTGATTTAACCAAAAACAGCCGTTTTTTTCTAGAAGCTGAGATAATGAGCCTTTTGTGAAATTAAACATTTCAAGCACATCACTGACTCTGAAGCTAATATTTTCTGATGTAGTCACACCTCAAAAATAAATTCCTTCAATAAAACAGTGAAGGCCAGGGAATTTTGTTTGGCAGAATAATATTTTTTAGCTGCAACCAGCAGCGCTGGCCCCTGCGTGCGCTGCTGGTTGCAGCTTCTTGCTGGTCTTGATTTGCTGCTGGTGGGCATCGGATATTCTGGCTTGCGTTTGCCAATCCTGTCCTGCTGTCTGGGTCTGTCTGGGTCAGTGTTGTGTGCTGCTCTGCGTGCCCCCCCCCCCCCCCCTCAACTGCAAACCCCTCCTCCGTGGGAGTGTCTCTGGTGGCTTTCTGCTGCGTTTGCTGTGCACAGTGAAGGGTGCGCTACATCCAGCTTTTTTACAGCGTTCCACGTGTGTTTGTCACCAGCTCCCATGCTTCCAGTTGAGAATAATAACAACTCCACGGCTGATCATGCGGATGGGCTGTCGCAGCGGACACGGAGGAGCTCAATTGTGGCAGCAGATTGGCTGCTGCAGGCACAGCTAACGTTATGCTTCATGCATATCGATGCATACGGATGCGATGCGATTTCCGTTTCCCCAACGACTTCTTCTCTGTTTTTTCCTCGCCTTTCTGTAATCTGGAGAGCACTGTCGCCACCTAAGGGTTCTGTAAAATAGGTTATACACATTCAACATGCCCCAAATATATATATATATATTAGGCTTTGATCCACGTCCCACCGTCAAAAAAGGCAATTGACGACAATCGTCGTCATTGGCACTCTACGTTACTAAAGCAATTGACGACGATTGTCGTCATTGGCACTCAATGAGTTAAAGTCCCTGGAAACCAGAAATATTTTTTTTATTAATTAGCATTTTGAGTTCATCACATCACAGGAACCTATGTTAATAAGCCACCAGCCAAATTTGAACGATGATGAATGTCGCAAAGTATATAAATTTAGGTTTGACAGTCATGACAAAAGTCATGAGAATCAATTCGATTTTAGAGTGTATTTTCTCCCGCGGACTGTGTGGGCGTGTCCCGTGTGTGTGCGTGCAGGACTGCAGGTCTCCTCCGAGAGAGAGAGAGAGAGAGAGCGAGAGAGAGAGGGAGAGAGAGAGAGAAGGAAAGAGAGATGGAGTGTGTGTGTGTGTGTGTGTTCGCTCGTTGCTCAGCGCATACTGACAGAGAGGAAGAGAGACTGCCGCTGCGAGTGCACAGCGCTACTGTGTGTGTGTGTGTGCGCGTGCGTGCGTGTGATTCGATTAAATCGTATGACGTGATAAGATGATTCATTTTAGCACCGCGCGCACCGCTCTCTTCAATGAGGAAGTGGAAATCCAGACCTTGTAGAAAAGTGGCGATTTTGGGGGTTTGGGTTGAAACTAATGTCTCCTACTTTCTGAGGCACACAATTACTCACATAAGACCCTAAATTGAATAGTTAGAAGGTTTTTGTGGGTTTTTGTTTCCAGGGACTTTAAATGATAAACAAAAGGTCTCCACTCCTCCTCAGAAAGGCATCTAACTCTGTGAAGGACAAAGTCTTGCCTAAAACATTATGAAGCTAACATCTCACTCATTTAAAAAAAGGGGAAGGATGAAGCTGATCCGGCCAGCTACAGACCTCTAGCGCTCCAGAATTTTGACAGAAAGGTAATCACTAAAACGCTGGCTACCCAGCTAAATAAACATTTGTCATCCATTATTCATCCTGATCAGACAGAGTTCATCCTGAATAGGTTTTCTTTCTCTGTCCTGGTCCTGGTCACTGCACTAGTACCTCCTCTGGTGGGTCGGGGGGCCTGTCCGCTGTGCCCTAGGGGGGGAACTTGGGGGGGCTTACCAGTGTTTAGGCATTATTACTGGGCTACCAATGTTAGGGCTCTGGGGCCCTATCTTCCGACAGGCGCTATCCCCTAATAGCGCTTGCGCACCTGTTTGCGCGTGCCTTATAGCAGGGAAGATAGCATTCCGCCTTGCGCCATCTGCCAGTGTTCTGCCGAGTTTTGCTCCCCCGCCCAGCAGCAAAAAAACAGCATCCCCACCTCACGGGAGCGTACTTGTAATGATTTATACAGAAATTTAACTGTTTAAAAGTGATATAATTGTCTGTTAGACGTGACCTCCCTGATTTCTAAGTTAAAACAGCCCCGAAATATGTTGGGGATGCAATTCTCGGCCGGGATGCGGAAAGGTTCACGGCACGTGTCGCAAGCGCAAATTAGAGCCGTGCCAAAATCATCTGCGCCCCAAAATGCCTGCGCAAATGGGATTTGGGCGGTCTTAACTACCAGAACTATTCACAGGCGTGGCCAGGCAAGGCTGGGCATTACGTCAATCAAAACCAATCAGATTCCCGTCTCGCAATGGCTGTTTGCGCGAGGCGTGCAATATGCTGTAATTCTCTCCATGCGTAATAGAGTGTACTCACTCATGCGAGGACAGAGAGAGCTTATTGACAGATCGTCTGTGGTGCCAACGACCCTCCGGGTGGTTATGAAGGTAAATAGCCTATGTCCATTGTCCAACAAGTTTTCTCAATTAATTTCCCTCTTTGCGATGTGATAAAAGTTTCTCAGTGAGTTATAGTTGATTGCCTCACTGAATTATCTGCCAATACCCAATTTTAGCAGCATCATTTGATGTCCTGGCATGTCAAGGCTGTGCGTAATGACATATCCAAAAGGAATTATTTTTTGCACTGCGCTGCGCTGCACGGAGATTATGGTGCGCGACCCAGCGCAGAGAGGTATTTGCGCATAAGAGGTCCTTTTCAAAGCTTAGTGCAAAGTAATTGCGCGCTGCTGACGATAGCATAATGCCATCTATCACCACATTTTAGCGCTGAAACGCCTGCTTTGGCTTGTGGCAGCCAATGCCCAGTACAATTATCACAGGCATGCGCTTGTGTCCGCCCCTAATTTGCATTGCGCACGGCGTTAAACGGGCGCAAGCGCTAAATTAGCACATTTGGGAAGATAGGGCCTCTGATGTTTTGGCGACAAGGGATTCCTGGCAATTTAACTCACGGGGCCCGTTATTTTTGTTGTCACTCTAAACTTTGTTTCCTCTAATTATTTATTCAATTCAAATGTTACTCTTGAGCCAATAAGCTGAATTCAAGTTCACTTTGCTTATTGAGCCTATTTTGTTTTATCACTATATCACCCTTGATCAATTCTCATGAATCTTATATCATAAAAAATATATATATGTCTATATAGGCTATAGGCTACATATATGTGCACTGTCAGAGTAGCGACAGCGTTATTAACCACAGACCAGACTATAAAAAAATATATAAACACTGCCGTCTTTCATGCATGCTAACAAGTGAATCTGTCTGACCACAGACTGTAGAAAGAGATGCAGGATAGCCAAGCGAATGTGATTGGATGAACAACGTTTGATGCTAGCCTAGGCCAATCAGAGGCAGACATGGGTGGGTCATGCTTTCGCCATCCTGGGGGGAAGAAATATTGCGGCCCTCACATCCGAAGGAACAGGTAGGTCCATGGACCTGTATGCCTGAGCGATGGCTTCCACAATCCATTTGAAAAGCCCCTGTTTCGACAAGGCGGCGCCCTTCCTGGACCCGCCCAAGCAAACTAACAGGCAGAAGCCTTTGTAGTGACAGAAGCCCGCCGTCACCTCCAGATACTGAAGAGTCCTCACTGGCCACAGCTGTGCTGCTTCAGGCAACGTGCCCGACACATTACATACATTACATTACGTCATTCAGCAGACACTTTTATCCAAAGCAACAAACAATATCACATTCTGTCAACAGTAGAGAAAGCAACTATGCAACACAATCTATGACAGCTATGAGTTTTTGAAGGAATAGACTAGCACTTGTAGAAAGTAGTTTGAGAAGGAATAAGTCACATTAGTTGGATTTTTTTTTAGAAGAGAGAGAAAGATGTTAATTCAAGACGGGCGCAGGTGGAGCCTGAACATAGGCGGAGTTTGACTTTTATACTTGGGGGGGCCACCAGACAGGGCTGCAAGGAAGGGGGGGGGGACTTTGCCGGCCAGGGAAATGTTTTTGCTGTTTGAAAGTTTGAAACCAGATTTAGAGGAATTATTACTGTACAATAATTACAACAATTAGTCTCTGAATAATAAAGTAGTATTATAAGCTGCTACTACTACTACTACTACAACTAATAATAATAATAAAATAATAATTATTGTTATTGTTGTTTTATTATTATTGTTAGTGGTATTAAAGCAGCTACGAGCAAGATTTTCGATTGTTATTAAACAGTATAATTATAATATTGATGCATCACATCTTACCTATAATTTTAGCTGAGACCAAAGCCGTGTGAATCGGAGATTGCTCTCTTGATGATTATAGAGTCTGTGTCTGTCTACCGGCGGGCTGGATAAACCCGGAAGTGAAACGAAACGGCTTACAGCAGCTGCCTGCCTTCAACCGTTTCGCTCTGCCTAGCAACAGACCATAAACACAGAGAACGCCATGCAGGGGCTTGCTACTCTCGCGAACATCTCTCGTTATATTCTAAAAGTTTGTCTGGAAGTAATTTTGTTATTTTGTGGTTATGGCCGAAGTGGCTGCCGCAAACC
Organism: Poromitra crassiceps; assembly: GCF_964638095.1. Classification (NCBI taxonomy): domain Eukaryota; kingdom Metazoa; phylum Chordata; class Actinopteri; order Beryciformes; family Melamphaidae; genus Poromitra; species Poromitra crassiceps. Next base: position 1,035,056 of record NC_139642.1, read on the forward strand.
GTTTCATTTCACTTCCTGATCTGCCCCGGCCGCAGACAGACTAATCGTCAAGACAACACTGGCCGATTCGGGAGGTACGGTGGTGCAGTGGTTAGCACTATCGCCTCACAGCTCGAAGGTCGTGGGTTCGATTCCCACCTGGGGACGAGGTGAACGCTGAAGGAATGCGTGCCCGTCCACACACCGCATGTCCTCGAGTGCAAGGACTCGGGGTCGGCAAAATGGCCTTTCTGTGTGGAGTTTGCATGTTCTCCCCGTGCCTCCCGGGGGTTTCCTTCATATAGGAACCCCCTTCACAAAAACATGCAACATCCTGGCTGCTAATGTGGTTCCTCCTCTGATCATTAAGGGCGCCTGTTCAGAGGGAGGGGAACTGGTTGGAATAGCGTGAACCTCCCACGTGCTATGTCCTACCGGTGAAGCTTCCTCTGGCAGGTGAAAAGAAGCGGCCTTGTGACTGCCCATGTCTCGGAGGAAGCATGGAGCCAGTCTCGGCTCTCCCAAGATCGGCAGAGGAGAGAGTAGCAACCAGGATTGAGATAAAATGAGCACTAATGGGGGATAAAAAATGGGATAAAAAATCGGGGGGGGGGGGGGGGGAAACACTGGCCGATTCACTCGGGGTTCAAGCGAGACTACTCGGCGTTGGTCTCGTCTACTATTAGAGGTAAGATGTGATGCATCGATATTAAATTTAGACTGTTTAATAACAATCGAAAATCTTGCTCGTAGCTGCTTTAATAAGAGTAATTATTGTAATTATTGTTAAGTATAAGAATGGAAATATAAGAAATATTAGAATATGAGTAGAATTACAAAACATCAATACTCATTATTGTATGTTTAGTAATATAATGATGTACACTACATTTACATGTAATGTACATTTAGATTATATAGCGCTTCACTGTTGCTTTTGACCCAAAGACACTTTACAAACACACGATAAAGCAACTTTAATAAAGAGAGAAATTATTAAAATAGATAAGGGGGAGAGAGAAAAAAGATTATAGGTCAAAAGCAACAAAAGGTGGGTTTTGAAGGCTTTTTTGGGGGTGGGGAAGATGACATATGAGTATGAAAGACAAGGGCCTATCGTCGTACGGCGCTATCGTTTGCGCTGCGTTTGCACGCCTCTTATTGCTATCTTCCCAGTGTCTTAACCCAGCAAGCACGGACGGGCCGGGACGAATCGAGAGAGCCCCATCAGGGCCAGCTCAAGTCATATCATGACGAGTCAGATCTGGCCCAGATTATCACTGTATCACTATCCAACTAATTTCACTCACCACTGAAATATCCATGAGGATAACTACCGTAAATTCCGGACTATAAGCCGCGGCTTTTTTCCCGTTTTTTGGCCCCTGCGGCTTATATAACGGTGCGTCTTATCTATGGATTTTTTCAGAAAAAAAAAAAAAAATACAAATAAAATCTCTCTTTTTTAGCACTCTTTCTAACTATAAATCCACTTCTGTTTTAATTTCCTCTCTTGCCCTCTTTTCACCACACCGCGGACACTGTGTGCACTGTAAAAATAAACAACGGTGGTGTTGTGTTATGTTGTTTTGTTGAAATGTTACGGTAATACGGTAAATGGGAGCTTCCTCAAATAGCCATCTCTTTCCCGACAATCCCCTCTGTGCGTGACCACTTACATATCGTCGGTGTCGGGCCAGGACCTCGAATGTCACTTTTTTCACTTTCTTACTTTTTGTCATGAATCAATGCCATTGGTCACCCTTCACGTCTCTGTGTGGTTTTTAACAAATGCAACCAATGGAAAAGCATTAAAACGAGCTTGTGAGTAAATCTCGTAACGCCATTCGCCCTCAATCTGTCAGTCAAACCACGAAATTCCCCCCCTACCTCCGTGTGTACCCCCCCACGCAGGACACTAAACCCGGAAAAGACACACGGCAGACGCGCTGTGTATTTCTCATATCGTTTTGACTCATCCTGGCTTCCTCTGACGTTAATATATCAATCAAATGTTTTCCAGTTATTCCTAGGCTGCAAACTTGTTTTAACATGCAAATCGGAGTGCTTTCTGACGAGAATAAAGTAACGTTTACGTTAAGTTATGTCAGACTATTTCTCACCCCATGCGAAAGCCCCAAATCGGCCATGAGAGGCGAGGGGCAATCCTGCTGCTCCTACGCGCGCGCCCGCGGCCTGGAGCTTGGGGGCTCGTGCATGAGGATGCGGCTGCCTCCCGCTTGACTGGCCATGAGAAATCGCTTCCAAGTCGGACTGATAATATAAACAACATCATTTGAGCTTATCCAGGTCAGATATTTATAAAGTAATGACACATTCAGCGGGAAACTAACTATAATTAAGACATGTGCCAACTTTGACGACATTTGGTTCAGTAGTTTAAGAGCAAACAGGTTTTTTTTACTTCCTGAAAAGTTTCTGTTTTGGAGATTCAAGGTCCTGGAACGACAGCAGCGATATGGTAATTACGGTAAGCAAACGGCCACTCGGCCATCAACTCCCTCCCCCGACTACCAGGAGAAAATCACAAACTTCGGCGAATTCACACAAAGGAAGATCAAGGAATATTCCATCGAACCGGAGCAGATCATAAATATGGATGAAGTGCCTTTGACGTTCGACCTGCCACTCACTCGGACTGTTAACAAGAAGCGCCCTGGAGGATTCTTTCACCAAAAAAAAGCTTTGCTCGTTCTCGACAGCATGAGAACGAGCAGTAGAAGCAACACTCTCACTTACCATGGGGAAGGTACGCAGAAATTCACACGACGCAGCCTTCAAGTTGAAAGCAGTCAATCTCGCATTAAAAGAGGAAAACAGAGCAGCCGCGCGTAACCTGGGCATCGATGAGTCAATGGTGAGGCGTTGGACGGTGCAGCAGGAGGAACTGTCTCAGCACGGAATATTATAGGAGTGTGAAAACATCCACAATCACCAACGGGTTCCAAAACGCTGGACTGCTGCGGGATGAAGAGGATACGCCGCCACAGCTGGCGCTGAGGGCCGTCAGAGGCTTCAGAGGCTGTTCGATGCCGACAGTGACGAAGAGGAGTTCGTTGGTTTTGAGTGACAATGAAGGAGAGAGGAGAGTGGTTGACGAAGCCACCCTGAACCTGTTCGTTTCCGACACTGAAGATGAGGACTTTGGTGGTTTCAGTACGCAGGAAGAAGAGGAAGACGAGGATTAGTGACTTGACTTCTCTGGTTACAGGTTTGCTGCACATATAGCCTATTGTTGTGTGATTTTGTCTGGGGATTAGTGACCTGACTTTTGTTTTGTTTTGTTGAAATGTTAATAAATGGGAGCTTCCCCAAACAGCCATCTATTTCCCGACATTCCTCTCTGTGCACGAACCCTTTCATATGGTAATTAAACATCAAAACACCCGCGGCTTATAGACCGGTGCGGCTTATAGAAGAAAAAAATAGTCAATTTTGGTCCCGCGGCTTATAGACCGGTGCGTCTTATAGTCCGGAATTTACGGTAAATGGTTGCAATCAATCACGTATTTCTCATTCTGGGCTATTTTTTATTTTATCCAAAATCAGAGAGATCAGCACTTGCATGTAGACACTGGACAATCTGCGCTGATTAACAAACTGTTTATTCGTGGAAGTGGGACTACAAGGAGATGAATTGCAGGGGAATCCAATTGTCTCACTTGCATATCGTGTTGCCAGATTGTTTTGAAAGAGAGAAAATACACTGCGAGGCGTAAACTATACATTTGAGTTGGGAGTTGCATGCTGTAGCATTGTGCGTTAATGTGTTTCGGGGTTCTGTTTACACAGATTGTAGACGGTTACACTGTGATGTGCGATCCACAAAGACTTGACGCCAACGTTTTAAATAAAAAACAAGTTCCAGATTAAGGTTTGAATTAAATTAGCTTTCGTTTTTATTAAAACTGTCCCGACTCATACCGGTATAAAAAGAACAAGGGGTCCATGTTTTGAAACGGTAGGCTATATTACTCCAACGTACAGCGGAATCTTTCAGTGAACAGATAGTGTAGTGGTAGAAGCCGGCCGGAATCCCACTCACGGCAGTATTATATTTTTTGAAAATGTAGCATGAATTGTTAATCTGGACATAATTATAGCTTTACATATAAATCTGCTGAATATACACTGTGTACATAGCAGAATAACTGAACATGCCCATTCATGGTAATGGTCATATTTCAACGTCAGCTTGACGTTCCCGCGTAGACATCTAAATCATCCCCAAACCAGCATGTGATTTGGCCATGTCCTGGACGTCACTGAAATACGTCATCACAACGTTACCATGACGTAATTTTGCTTGCTGGGAAGCTATCGTCTGCCTCCACCGTCCAGTTTTGCGCTGGGATGACACAGGTGTAGGCGTGGCCCAGGCGTGTCAGTGGGCCTCTAGCCTATCATGTGTCTTGCGCAAGTGTCATTTAGCGCTGTGGGGAAGATACCGTCGGTATGTGCCGAGCGCAAAGAGAGGTTTGGGCCTTGCCCGTTCCAAAATAGGCGTTCCAGCGCAATGTGTTAGAAAAAGGGCCTTGGGTGCTCTCAATTTTAACACCAGCAAATAGCTGGTCTTAGCGCAAACAACCCCACTACGCCAGGCGTACGCCTGAGCGCAGACAGTATTCTCCGTGTAGTGCAGGAAATCCTTGCTTGGATACATTTACGCACGGCATGGATGTCACTCTCCTCGCGCCTGCACACACTCTTCTCTCCTCGGAATGCCATGTTGATTTTCGGGATTTTCATCAATTATCGAAAATCGATAATTGATCGTTAAAGGATTGGAATCGATCCTGTGGCATTTGGATTGATTTTTTAATTAGGTATTTAAAAAAAAAAGAAAGAAAAAAAAATTGGACTGGGTTTGGCTGGAATTCGTTCCTCCTCGCCCCACTCCATTGCACAGCCGACTAACGTGAGGTGGAGCTTCATATAGTATCTAGTTTTCTGGCTGGGCATGGGCCTTTGTGCCAACAAAACTGTTTTAAACATGGGAAATTCACACTGGGGACAGCAGTGTTGGAGAGGAGACACATTGAAATAAAGAGTTAATTGAGGAGAACACGTTGTCTTTCGTATTTTCTGCCATAGGCATTCATTTTGTAAAAAAATATATATATATATATATATATATATTAGGGCTGTGCCGATTCACTTATCTCCCGATTCGATACTATCACGATACTTTGGTGCCGATTCGATATATATTGCGATTCACGATTATTGCGATTCTACGATTATTGCGATTCGATATTACGATTTATTGCGATTTTTGTTTATTTTTTTCTTTTATTTTTTCAGTTTGTTTGCTTTTTTACACTAGATTAGAACATGGGAAAAGTTGAATCATACACTAGAGACTGTATATTATATATCATGAGTAGGGCTGGGCGATATAGTTAAAAACAGGGGCGGACTGGGATCATAATTCAGGCCGGGCATTAGATACCAAGCAGGCCAGGCCGATATGGGCCAACGCACGTGAAATTTGGGCCGTTTGAAGCCAGATTTGGGTCCAATTTTACAATGAGATGCACCCACTTTAACCCTGAAGTGTAATTATTACTTCAGACTAACTAATAAAGTAATAAAACCACTAGTAAACCAGTAGGCGGCGCCTGGCCTGCTGTTCAGTGAGTGGCCTGACTGCAAGCACCCAAAAAAAAAAAAAAAAAAAAATTTTTTTTTTTTAATTTGCGATTATCGATTCTGGAATAAAAGATCGATCCAAAAAATCGTGACATTAAAAATCGCGATACTTAGGTGAATCGATTTTTTCCCCCACCCCTAATATATATATATATATATATATATATATATATATATATACCGTATATTGAAATTTTTCTAAGTATTAATATGATCGATAATCGATAATTGATCGTTAATTTTCACCGATTATCGATTTTGGAAAATTTTCAAAATGAACATCCCTATTTTCAACTATAGCCTACATTGCAGAAAAAACACACCTTGATTTAAAAATGAGAATTCATTTGTCATGGTTTTATTAGGCTACATAATTCCCGACCATACAGGTTTGTGGTGTGAGGTAACAGTAGATTGCTTTTGAGAAAGTTGTGAAGATGTTGTGCCAAGCTGCCTCTGCCCACCCTGGCCGGCCCAAAGCACCCAGGGCACCGACCCGTAGTGTCCGGCCAGTACAGTAACCTCTTTCCCTGCAATTGCACGCATGCAAGACCAGCTTCTCCACAGCGCGGATGGCGTGACCGCAGTCGGCTTAACCAGAGTGGACAATTCTGACACAGGCTATTGAAATAGGCTAGAAGTAAAATCTCACACATTCCTACCCTATTAAAGAAACAAATATTTTTAGATGTGTAGGCCTATGTTATAGCCGATATGAACGTATGGACATCACTGCGTAATTGCGCGGCGGCCTTCTCTCTCTTCCCTCTCTCGTTCTCTCTCTCCCCGCCCTCTCTCTCTCGCTCTGTCTCTGTCTCTCTCTCACCCTCTCTCTTTTCTCTCTCTCTTTCTCTGCTTGCTCTCAGCAAGAAAGAAGCTGGTGACGTGATGGCGATGACGCTGTGGCTTTTAAGGGGAGTGATCTCACCTTGTGAATCCTTTATGGGCATAAACACGCCTATGGACGTTTGCGCTGAGATGACGTGAAGCGCAGCGGGGCCGACACGCCCACAATTAGGGCTTTGCGCCGGGCCCGGCGCCACGAGGGGGCACCAGGGGGCTTTGCACCCTCCGTTCAATTTTCTGCCCCCTCACTTTATTATTATTATTTTTTTTTAGAATAGTTAATCTATAAAGGCCACTTAGGCAATGTTTGTACCTGACATGTTTCGGCTGCTGTTTCTGCAGTCTTCATCAAATTTGATCAGTTTAAGTTGATGTAGGCTACCCCCTATAAACATAGCTCTGTTGTTTCAGAATTGGCAGTGAAGCGCTATTTCCTGTGCTTTGGTGCCAGAGATGTAGCTATTTATTAAATTTGAACCTCACTGCATGTTGTAGTGATCATGACGTGATTAAAACACACACACACACACACACACACACACACACACACACACACACACACACACACACACACACACACACACACACACAGAGAAATCAGCTGCACCCAAGCACACAGCATGCCATGAGCAGAGACGGAGACAACGCATCTGATCACTTTATTTCTTTAATTTAATGAACCTGGCACTGACTGGCTATTATTTTGTTGTATATTTTTGTATATTTTTGCAGCAATTGTTTATTCTATGACTTTTCATAGACATATATGTTCAGAGTGCTCCAGACAGATCCCGCATTTCACGTTATGCAAAGCTCAGCTCTATTAATGCCTTAATCAGCTGCTGTGAAATAAATGTTTTATTTGATTTTGAATAGTAGTCTTTCTTGTGTTGTTATTGTGCTTTTCAGAGGTTATTATGGTTAAAAACTCCAGAAATAGGCATAGCGGGTATGTAACCTATGTTTTACGATATAAAAATATCAGCCCCCTCCCCAGTTATAACCCCTAAGTAATTTCATCCTGGCGCCGGCCCTGCTTTGCGCGGCGCTATTCCAGGCCAAAATGGGCGCTAATGCAAAATTACCGCTGTTGGAAAGATAGAGCCCAAAGAGTTTTGGCCTGTCAGTGGCCCCCTGTCACAGCTTTAGCAAAGAGATACCTGTGATGCTTGTCAAAGTGGATATAATTTTTTTTATCATATTCAGCCAGACATTGACAATGACATGACATTTTTTTTACTGGGTTCTGGCCTCCCTGGACCCCCATTAACTCCGCCCATGAGCCTGAAAAGGTGTTTTTAGTCATCGCCGAAAGATGGGCAGTGATTCGGCCATCCTTCCCGAAGGGGGGAGCTTGTTCCAGCATTGTGGCCGCAGGGACGAGAAGAGTCACGATCGGGATGAGCGACTTTTGAGCCCACGAGGCTGCAAGGGTGGAGGAGTTTGGACCCCTGGCCGGGGTGTATGCCGCTAGCTCAATGCCCTGATTGGCAAAAGCAGGGCACAGCATCTTGGATAAAAAGGAGGGTTTGGGTCAGAGGACCACTCCTGACCCATCGGGTCTCCAGCGCATACAGACCAGGCCTGTGTGCTGAGACGAGGGTCAACAACAGCGCAGTGTTAACTGACAGCCATTTCAGATCCACCTGTCCAAGAGCCGTGAACGGGGGCTGGCAGAAGCCCTCAAGCACCTCAGCAGCAAGTCCGATGAAGGGAACCTCTTTACCTGCTGTTCCCACAGAGCCCCCCTCAGGAAATGGTCCACGATGTTCAGCGCAGCAAAGGTTCAGTGACCTTCCCCAACATGCTGAGCCGATATCACGGCTACATAAACCCTAATGGTGGCGGCCGCTCAGCCAGCATCCAGTAGGGACTATAGAAACAACATTGCCATTGGGCAAAGACTACCAGTTAGGATCTGTGTTCCAGGCTTCACACCACTCGCTTAAGAGTTTCCATTCATTGGCATATGCCTGTCTGGTGAAGGACGACCTGGCATTCAGGACGATCCACACCACCGCTGAGTCATACATACAGCTTCATGCGCTCTGGTCATGGATACCTAACTGCGACAGTAGGTCTTGCCTCCTCGGGAAAGCCCACAGCTCCCTATTGAGGAGTCTGAGTAGCACAGGAACCCAGAGTGCTCTGGACCAGTACAGCAGCATGCTGTGGCCGTCCCTCTGGACCCTGCATAGCATCGGCCAGCACATGTTGCCCCAGCGGCCCTGTGAACCACAGACGGCAATGAGTGGAGGCCTCTGATGCGAAGAGGTTGACAACCCTGGTGACTTACGTAGCAGACTGCTGAGGTGCTGTCTCACCTAACAAGGACACATTTGCCCCAAAGGGATACCCCAAAGCCCTGTGTGAGAGGCGAGCCAGGAAAATGGCGCAGAGTTTGAGTACATTTATGTGCTCCTGTCACCATTGTGCACTCCAGAGCCCCCTCGCCACCGTGTGGCGCCAAACCACCACCCTCCATGGTTACCTTTCTCTCCAAGAGGTGATTGCCCCTAAGGGGGCACTCTCGAGCAGATATTGCCAGCTCCTCCATTGACTGTGGCTGAGGGAGCACCGTCTGGACACAGGAACCATCCTGTGACTCTGCCGGCAGGGGTCCAGGCACAGGCCGTGCAGGAGGCCCAGCGGGACCACCGTTGATGCCACCGCCAGTATGGGTCCAGCCTAACTGAAAATATGTGCATTTCAAGGTTGATCGAGGTGAACCAGGCATCCTGCCCGATCGCCCTCAGGACGTCCATGGTACCCAACATGCGGAATGGTAACACCTTCACAAACTGGTTTAGCCCCCCCCCCCATCCAGTATGGGCCTCATCCCGTCACCTTTTCTGGGGACTAGAAGGTACATGGAGTAAACCCCACCTTGCTGTGTCCGCTGATCCAAGGTCCCCCAGGAAGGTGGCTAATTTTTAGAGGGAGGCCTGCCCATGAAGGGTGGAGCCCCTACTCAGATTGGCAAAGTGTCACCTGAAGTCTGCCACATGGACGCTGTGCTCCAGCGCCTGCTGGACTGCCGGTCCAGACCCCCCTCCTGGTATCACAGGGAGATGAAGGAGGGTCCTCCTGCAGTTCTCTGATAACCTAGTCTTTTAAATTGACAAAATCTTTATGTGGACCATGGCACATGGCACATGTCACATGTCACATCATGTGGACCATGGCACAATTCAAACGGGATCAAAAATGTATAGTCTCTCGCCGTTCACATTGTTTTAATACCTTGGTACACATGGTAAGCAGTGTTGGTGGTCGTTACCATTGACTGTAAATACATGGACATAATGAGCGTGACGGCAAAATGAAGCCTTGAAGCTCGCGCTAACTGGTAATGTTTGATTGGATGAATGGATTTTCCTGGAGCATTGTGGGATATCTGTTCAAATCTGGAGCGGCGAAGGGGCGTGAGTCGGGGGAGTGTCTGAATTGCTCTCCGAAAAATGTTACCGCCATCTTGTTGTCCGCTTATGCTGCTGTATGCTATGCTGCTGCTGCTCTGGACCATGGATCTAGCTCTGGACGACTGGTTACTTGCTAGCGTTCTTGCTCAGCTGTTGCTACAGTCTATGCTAGCTCTTGCTACACTACTGTACTACTAGGGATGCAGGGGTCAACCGGTTTGACTATTAACCGTGATTTAAAACGTCACGGTTATATAACCGCAGAGGCTCCGCTACACCGAGTGTTTTGTTTCACAACAGTCCGTCAGGTTAAACTCCCGTGCGGCGCAGACAGCGCTGGAAGGAGAGGAACCTGTCTCTCTCACTTCGTTTCCGCACGGACTATTTAGCGGAAGCACCAAACACAGGCAGCTGCATGTCTCCCAGTAGTAGCCAGTCTGTAGCCTAGCCATGGACACCAGCCCAACATAAATGTTGCAATACATGTCCCGCAAGGTTTCTGAGATTAGGGGAAAGTCTGAGCTGGTGTTATGTTAAACCAAACGTGGGGAGGAGGCAGCGGATTTGTTTAGCGTTAACACACAGTCAATGGCGTTAACGTTAGCTGTTAGCTGGCCGTGGCCTAGCGTACATAGTTCAACAGGCAGCGGTCCTCAACTCGTTGTGACAAAACATCCCCCATTTAAAGCACTTCATACTCCCAGAGCTGGCGTAAACCATAGAGAACCTCATGCTTTACCTGAAAAGAAACGTCCAGGGTTTGTGTCTTAACTCCAAAAGCAACCCGCTGACGTTACATGTAGGCCTAAGCTAATATGAAGCTAACGTAGCTAGCTGCTTGGCAGTCATGATCTGACTGAGACCAATAATAAGGAAAACAAATGCGTACATTTACATAAAAAACACCAGTCAACATCACAGTGTTGTTTCTTTAATCTAGAGGGAGCATTTTTCACTAAAAAGTGAAACAACACATGATGGCTTATAGTGAGGCTTTCCATGCCTGCCCCATCACTCAATAGAACTGACCTCAATGCAAAATTCAGACGGCCCATTTAGTTAGTCTAAATTACTATGCCTTTTGTGTTTTATCTGCAGACTAAGCAGCTATAGGCTTTCGCTTCTATAAAAGCCTTTATTTTTTGTATTGAATATTGAGTGATACACTTTACTAAAACAATTATATTATATCAGAAGTGTTGTTTGTTTTGTGTTCACAATAGTGATGTCAGTTAGATTTGGTTAGGTCAGAGCTATGGAATATTAAATCATCTTTGCTCACTACATCTGCCCTTTCTTCCTTTCTTTTTTTTTCTCCCAGGTGTGCGTAAAATAGGCTACAGGTTAAGAACTTATTTTTTTAAAGACAAACATGTGAAATCGGTTTATCGTATCGGTTATCGGCCAGGAGAATATTTATCGGTTAGCGTATACTATCGGCTGTAAAAATCCATAATCGTGCATCCCTAATTAGGGATGTTCATTTAGAAAATTTTCCAAAATCGATAATCGGTGAAAATTAACAATCAATTATCGATTATCGATCATATTAATACTTAATTAATATTTTTTTTTAACAAAATGAATGCCTATGGCAGAAAATACGAAAGACAACGTGTTCTCCTCAATGAACTCTTTATTTCACTGTGTCTCCTCTCCAACACTGCTGTCCACGGTGTGAATTCCCCATGTTTAAAACAGTTTTGTTGGCACAAAGGCCCGTGCCCAGCCAGAAAACTAGAGACTATATGAAGCTCCACCTCACGTTAGTCGGCTGTGCAATGGAGTGGGGCGAGGAGGAACGAATTCCACCCAAACCTAGTCAAAAAAATAAATAAAAATAAAATAAATAAAAATAAAAATCGATCCAAATGCCACAGGATCGATTCCAATCCTTAACACGTTAAGTGCCATAGCCGAGATATCTCGTCTTACATAATCCAACGCTTGAGTGCCAGAGCCGAGATATCTCGTCTTACATAAACATTTATTTTTTTTGACGGTGGGACATCAATCAACAACTTTTACATCTTCGAGATCACTATTGGAGCAAGAGAATGTGTATAATCTATTTTACCGACCCACTAAGTGTTGACAGTGCTCCCCCAGACGAGCGAAATCAAAGAAAAAACTGCCGCGGGAGCAAGCCATTCAAGGAAATGGCGAGGCGATTTTACAGTAATCCATTCCAGACTTGTCTTGCCCGAGAGCGGCCGCGCGCAGGCAGCAGCACACAGAGAGCGGAGAGCGATTTGCAAAATAGATTATAGGTGAAACACACTTTGAAACACCTCAGAAAGGCCAGAATCAACATCTGCCCATCGCCCACGCATTCCCCGGCCCATCTTGACTCGCACAAGGAGCGTCCGCACGCAGGCAAGCAGGCAGGCAGGCACGCAGGCAGGCAGGCAGGCAGCAGCAACGCGCTTCTGACACGCCCGCTGTAGAGCCAGGAGGAAGGAGGAGAAGACACACGGAGGGAGGAGTTTGAATGAGAGGGGTGTTTCCTGTTGTTATGGAGGAAATTACTGTTCAAAACTATTGTTTAGAATGTCTGACGGTCTTACTGATGCCAAAAATGAATGGTTAAAGTGACTGTTCTATCGAATTTCACAAAAAGCCATTTATCTCTGAATAAATTTCCAGACGCTGAAACCATGCTGTACTCAACGGCTAATATCTACATAACTACTAACTCTGCAAACTAACTCTTTTAGACAGAGAAAGCACACATTCTATTAGTTATTTTTAGATGATTGGTGTTCATGAATTCTTAACAGAAAATAATCCTCGGCTCTTGTAAAATGAGCCAGAATCCTCAAAAAAAAACCTGGCACAACTTACCTACAGGATGAAAAAATGGCTGGCACTCAATGTGTTAACGATCAATTATCGACTTTCGATAATTGATGAATATCCCTATCCCTAATTTTGGTTACTGTATTATTAGTCTTCCGGAAGGCAGCAACTGTTAAGATTGTAGGGGAAATACAATAAAACGTTAGGGTTGTACTACAACCCAGGTTTTACGAGTGAGAACGAGAGCTCTCACTCTAGTGCCTAGTTCGCTGCTTACGCAGCCAATGGAAGATTGTCATTTTGCTCCACAAAATTACTTTACATTAAAACCGTCCACCCACCCGTAGGTGGCGTGGTGTCCCCTGGGGCTGACGTGGATCCACGTGACTACGTCACGTCCTGTCATCCCAGGGAAACGTCACTCATTCTTCCAGCCAGCTGAGATCCGACGCAAGCAACGACGCATCGACGCAGCAAGGCTGGGTAGTGAGAGCTCTCGTTCTCACTCGTAAAACCTGGGTTGTAGTACAACCCTAACGTTTTACTTCGTTTCGAACTCAAGCTCTCACTCTAGTGCCAAATTCAACCGCCCTTGCTGCCGGGAGCACCCTACAGGGCGACCCGAAAGGCGTCGGTGAACCACGGCCGTATGGCAACGTTCATGCCTGACCGTCTGACATAGAGTGGCAACGATACTACTTCCTTGCCACCGACAGCACCGCGTGCGCGAACCGCGAACCGGACACGTCGAGACTGTAGTACCTGACAAACGTGTGATGAGAGGACCATGAGGCCACGGCACACATGTCCTCCACCGAAACACCACGCAACAACGCAGAGGATGTCGCAACACCTTGCATAGAATGCGCCTTGATACCCTCCGGGGGTATCTTACCCATGGCAGAGTATGCCAACGCGATCGCCTCCACTATCTAGTGCAAGGTTGGCCAAACTACGGCCCGCGGGCCAACTGCGGCCCGCTGCCCGTTTTTAAGTGGCCCGCCATGAATTTAGGGATTTTTTTTTTTTTTTTTTTTTTTCTAAAAAAGTTTTTCCGTTTTTTCTGTTTCAAAGTTTAAAACGAAAACGAAAACGAAAACGAAAACGGGGGAAAAATCGGGAAAACAAAAACATTAAGAAAAATAAACTGAAAAACAAACAACGGATTCCCCCCATTTCGTTTTTTCAATTTAAAACCATTGAAAATGGGTTATACTTGGGCACCCTGACATTGTCTATTTATTAAAAAACAAAAAAAATACTGAATTAATGTTTAATACTAATGTTATATTAAATTATCTCTGTCTTAACCTGTTGGCACAGGAAAAGAAAAATTTTCTGGGTTTTCTGGTCCAATTTTTTTGCCGCGAAAACTACCGCACTTAATATTGTTTGGCCCGCGACTCCTTATATTTTTCTGTATGCGGCCCACAACCAAAAAAGTTTGGCCACCCCTGATCTAGTGTGATAAGCGATCCTTGGAAAGGGGCCCACCCTGGGCCTTCTGCCCAAAGCAGACCAACAACTGGTCTGTAGTGCGTGATGAACGCGTCCTGGCCACATAGGCCGAGAGTGCCCTTACAGGGCACAGCATGTGCAAGCGTCTCCCCTCACCCGAACTGAGCGGCGGGGGACAGAATGCTGATAAGTCTATGACCATAGACCTATAGCCGGCATTAATACTCTTGGGTTGGTAAGCCGGGTTAGGTCGCAACGTAACCCTGCGCCCATCATCCCCAAAAACCATACAGGCCTGCTGCACCGAGAGGGCAATCAGGTCACCAACTCTCTTTCCTGACGACAAGGCCAGCAGCAGCGCGGTATTTAAGGACAGAACCTTTAAATCGGCGGAGTCCAAGGGCTCAAACGGATGACCCGTTAGCCCGTCGAGCACCGTAACCAGGTCCCATTTCGGAAAAACGCCCGCGACGGCGGCCGCCGTTTACGCGCCCCCGTCATGAAGCGCAAGACCAAGGGCACGCCCCCACGGGGCTCCCTTCAATTCCCATGTGGCAAGCAGAAATCGCGGCTACGTACACCTTAAGCGACTGCAGGGACTGACCCGCGTCAAGCAGGCTCTGAAGGAAACAGAGAACTGGTCGCACACTGCAGTTCACTGGATCCACACCCTTACTTGTGCACCAACGCGAAAAGACCCGCCACTTGTACGTGTACTGAATGCGGGTCGAAGCAGCCCTAGCACTCTGAATAGTGCATACCACCTTATCGGGCAAGCCCTGGGCTAGCAACTGGTCCCGTTCAGGAGCAGGACCGCAAACCGAAAACGAAAACGAAAACGAAAACGGGGGAAAAATCGGGAAAACAAAAACATTAAGAAAAATAAACTGAAAAACAAACAACGGATTCCCCCCATTTCGTTTTTTCAATTTAAAACCATTGAAAATGGGTTATACTTGGGCACCCTGACATTGTCTATTTATTAAAAAACAAAAAAAATACTGAATTAATGTTTAATACTAATGTTATATTAAATTATCTCTGTCTTAACCTGTTGGCACAGGAAAAGAAAAATTTTCTGGGTTTTCTGGTCCAATTTTTTTGCCGCGAAAACTACCGCACTTAATATTGTTTGGCCCGCGACTCCTTATATTTTTCTGTATGCGGCCCACAACCAAAAAAGTTTGGCCACCCCTGATCTAGTGTGATAAGCGATCCTTGGAAAGGGGCCCACCCTGGGCCTTCTGCCCAAAGCAGACCAACAACTGGTCTGTAGTGCGTGATGAACGCGTCCTGGCCACATAGGCCGAGAGCGCCCTTACAGGGCACAGCATGTGTAAGCGTCTCCCCTCACCCGAACTGAGCGGCGGGGGACAGAATGCTGATAAGTCTATGACCATAGACCTATAGCCGGCATTAATACTCTTGGGTTGGTAAGCCGGGTTAGGTCGCAACGTAACCCTGCGCCCATCATCCCCAAAAACCATACAGGCCTGCTGCACCGAGAGGGCAATCAGGTCACCAACTCTCTTTCCTGACGACAAGGCCAGCAGCAGCGCGGTATTTAAGGACAGAACCTTTAAATCGGCGGAGTCCAAGGGCTCAAACGGATGACCCGTTAGCCCGTCCAGCACCGTAACCAGGTCCCATTTCGGAAAAACGCCCGCGACGGCGGCCGCCGTTTACGCGCCCCCGTCATGAAGCGCAAGACCAAGGGCACGCCCCCACGGGGCTCCCTTCAATTCCCATGTGGCAAGCAGAAATCGCGGCTACGTACACCTTAAGCGACTGCAGGGACTGACCCGCGTCAAGCAGGCTCTGAAGGAAACAGAGAACTGGTCGCACACTGCAGTTCACTGGATCCACACCCTTACTTGTGCACCAACGCGAAAAGACCCGCCACTTGTACGTGTACTGAGTGCGGGTCGAAGCAGCCCTAGCACTCTGAATAGTGCATACCACCTTATCGGGCAAGCCCTGGGCTAGCAACTGGTCCCGTTCAGGAGCAGGACCGCAAACCGAAAACGAAAACGAAAACGGGGGAAAAATCGGGAAAACAAAAACATTAAGAAAAATAAACTGAAAAACAAACAACGGATTCCCCCCATTTCGTTTTTTCAATTTAAAACCATTGAAAATGGGTTATACTTGGGCACCCTGACATTGTCTATTTATTAAAAAACAAAAAAAATACTGAATTAATGTTTAATACTAATGTTATATTAAATTATCTCTGTCTTAACCTGTTGGCACAGGAAAAGAAAAATTTTCTGGGTTTTCTGGTCCAATTTTTTTGCCGCGAAAACTACCGCACTTAATATTGTTTGGCCCGCGACTCCTTATATTTTTCTGTATGCGGCCCACAACCAAAAAAGTTTGGCCACCCCTGATCTAGTGTGATAAGCGATCCTTGGAAAGGGGCCCACCCTGGGCCTTCTGCCCAAAGCAGACCAACAACTGGTCTGTAGTGCGTGATGAACGCGTCCTGGCCACATAGGCCGAGAGTGCCCTTACAGGGCACAGCATGTGCAAGCGTCTCCCCTCACCCGAACTGAGCGGCGGGGGACAGAATGCTGATAAGTCTATGACCATAGACCTATAGCCGGCATTAATACTCTTGGGTTGGTAAGCCGGGTTAGGTCGCAACGTAACCCTGCGCCCATCATCCCCAAAAACCATACAGGCCTGCTGCACCGAGAGGGCAATCAGGTCACCAACTCTCTTTCCTGACGACAAGGCCAGCAGCAGCGCGGTATTTAAGGACAGAACCTTTAAAGCCCCACGGGGCTCCCTTCAATTCCCATGTGGCAAGCAGAAATCGCGGCTACGTACACCTTAAGCGACTGCAGGGACTGACCCGCGTCAAGCAGGCTCTGAAGGAAACAGAGAACTGGTCGCACACTGCAGTTCACTGGATCCACACCCTTACTTGTGCACCAACGCGAAAAGACCCGCCACTTGTACGTGTACTGAGTGCGGGTCGAAGCAGCCCTAGCACTCTGAATAGTGCATACCACCTTATCGGGCAAGCCCTGGGCTAGCAACTGGTCCCGTTCAGGAGCAGGACCGCAAACCATGTCTGCCTAGGCCAGAACGGGGCCACTAGAACAAGCCGGAGGCGTTGTTCCTTCACCCTGTCCAACACCTGACGGATCAGGGGGATTGGTGGAAACGCATAGAGCCCCTCCCGTGGCCACACGTTCGCTAGTGCGTCGTGTCCCAACGGGGGGCTGTCCTCCTGGATCGAGAACCACAATGGGCAGTGCGTCGCGCGCCGCGATGCGAAGAGATCGACGTGGGCACGACCAAACCTGGCCCAAATTTGTTCCACCACCTGGGGGTGGAGGCACAACTCCGTATGACGGGGATAGCCTCGAGACAGCAGGTCGGCGCCGTAATTCAGCCGTCCCAGCAGATAAACCGCCGAGACTGACAGGAGACGGGGATACGCCCACAGGTGAATCCCCGCCACTAACTGGTTCAGCGCCTTTGACCGCACACCGCCCTGTTTGTTCAGGTGGGCGATCGCCGCCGTATTGTCCGAGCGAATCAGCACATGGTGTCCATGTGTGAGCCGCTGGAAGTGTTACCTCCGCAGGCTGGGGGGACTGCGGAGGCAACGTTCTCCTTCTAGTCCGACCGCACGCGGACTTGTCCGGCAGTGCGGTCCCCCGGAGAGCTCCCAACCAACAATGGGCCCACGGCACCATTGATGGCGGGCTTGTCCTGAAACAGAGCCAGGCGAATCGCCTTCAGCTCTAGCACGTTTATGTGGCGAAGCTCCTGAGCCTCCCACCGGCCGTTCGCCGAAAAATGCCCGCAAATCGCACCCCATCCCCAGAGGGAGGCGTCGGTGCGAATCACCATCCTGAGCAGGACAGGGCCCAACAGAGTACCTCTCGAGAGGTAACGGGGGTCCGCCCATATGGCCAGCGCCTGCCGGGCCTGACCTGTCAGAGGAACCCTGCGATGACGGTCCCCGGCCGGGTCCAGGCGAAGCCTGAGGAACCAGATTTGGACTATGGGCGCATGTGTAGCCTCCCCAGTGGGAGCACATGCAGTGCTGAGGCCATTAGGCCCAACATCACTGTGCACTGATGCACTGACACCGAGGGCACAGACCTAACGTCCTTGGCTTGCTGTCCGCACTGTGCGAGCCTGTCGCTCTGGCGAAAGGCTCGCAGGAAGTCTAGCTCGAGCCCCGGGAAGGTCGCCGCCTGTGCTGGGACGAGGCAACTCTTCTGCCAGTTCACCAAAAACCCTAAGGTTTGCCGGTGATCGGTCACCACCTTGGTATGTTCCGTGGCACAGACCCTTGAGTCGGCCAACTCTATGAGAGCGTCGTCGCGATATACAGTGGTAGACGGATCAATAAGCGTGCCTTACCGCAAGCTGTGTATTGACGCGCGGCGGCATTAAAACTAATTGAGGTGTAGTTGCACCGTTGACCACCAGGTGTCATCTGTGAGCATCCTTGAGATCAAGTGTTGAATGTGACACAATAGGGCGCGCCGGGAAGAAAACAAAAGGTAATTACGGCAGCTAAATAGGCCCCAATATAGCGTTAAAATAAAATAAAAATGTAGGCTATCATGCAAAAAGTAGCCTGTAATGTTAATTTAATTTCGGACCGTCTGAATATGTTTTATTTATAGAGAGGCGAACCAACAACAAGCAGAGAAAGAGAAACGGAGATCTGAGAGTTTCTTCATTGCCCAACCGTGACAGCAGCGAGAAAAAGGGAGCTGGATATATCATTTTTCAAAATGATTTACATGGACTGCGGGCGCTATTAGAAAAGGGTGATGGATTTGTCTTGTCAGCTGACATTTGGACAAATAGGAGAGGGCACAGCTTCCTGGGCATCGTGGCCAGTTTCATTGACGGGACGTTCAAGGGGCACACCGTTCTGTTAGGCTGTGATCACTAGGGTCACCATACCGCTGATCGCATTTACCAAAAGTATGAAAGAATTGGAACGTGCAACGACGTGTTATTCGTGTCATATGCGGGGCAGGTGTTGAAACCGAAAGTAAGACTAGCGCCATCCAGCAGAGAGAGGGAAGGAGGGGATGGTGGGCATGTCTGGACATGTCTGGATGCATGCAGGGGCAGGTGTTGAAGCGAGTCATCCTGGAGCAGATGCAGCAGAAATATGACACTATGCAACCCAGAGGATTATGCGGAAAGCAACTCTTCTGGACCCAAGATACCGGGCGGAAAACATGGATCCCACCGATCTAAGTGATACCCAAGCTGAGCTGGTAGCAGAGATTGTGGCAGCAGTCGGCCCCGCTGCACGCGTGAGAGTGGAGGGTGAAGAACACGAGTCAGGTGCTGGTGGAAAGATAACCAGGCACGGCTTCCACTCATGGCCGGCTTGGCAGGGAAATATTTGTGTATTTGTGCCACCAGTGTACCATCCGAGCGTGTGTTCAGCACAGCAGGGATTGTTGCAATGCCACTCCGAAGCAAATTATTGCCCGAAAAGGTAAAGCTGTTGGTATTCTTGGCCAGAAACCTGTAATGGTAAAACGAAGCAAAAAGGCTAATGGCTAAAGGCCTATAGCCTATTTAACCAAGCCCAAAATGTTTAATTTCGAATTCCTTTAAGTTTATAAGATCGTGTGGTGGGCTTGTGTTGTTTAAATCCCTGAAGTTCGTTAATACAAGCTTAATTCATTTAAGATAATTGCATAATTCGTTTTGTATTTATTTTACACAGCAATATCTACTGGTTAATTTTACCAGGTTAATTTATTTTTATTTTTGTGTGTGAAATGATGAAGGTTTTCCCAATGTCCCACTGGGTTGTGTTTTTGCAAATAAAAAGTGTTGTACGGAAACAAGCTTGTTTCTTTTATTTCTGTTTATTATAGTAACATTTTTATTTGTCTTATATGGCTATTATTAGGAGGGGGGGGTTGATTAAATTTTATGAAGTCGTTGCGGTGCTGTTTGGCTGCCCGGCCCGGCACTGCTGCGAATGCGCATTCACAAACATGTCATGTACGGAGTCAGGCGCGACTCAAACTGCAGGCTAGTAGGCTGCTCAGTTAAAAACAACAATAAATATGCTGGTCGGTTACTTATTTTATTTAGCCTTCTATATTTTAGAAGCATATTTTTATGTTTACATTTTCTCAGTTTCTGGGATAGTCGGACAAGTGAACATGAAGGAAGAGTAGAGACTTATGGAACCCTGACTGAAGACGTTTGTTTATTCATGTAGCCTAATTAAAAACATTTTCAATGATAGCCTGAGGTGTCTGACTGCTGAATGTAGCCTATTAAAGGCCTTTGGCCTAACTGCAAAGTGCAAACTCAGCAAGCAACAATAAATTAAACAAATAGCCTATAGCAGCATTATTGGGCACCTAAGTAAATACATGCACTGTCTGGCATGCCTAGAATGTCTCTAGAACGTGAAATTAAATAACTTGAAAACTAATAAATGAAGAATCACTTGTAAAAAATTTTTTTAATAAAGTGGCTGGCTGCTCGGTTCTGCCCGTTTTCGTTTAGCATTTATTTGCGTCGGGACTTCACTGCATTGAACTGCTCCGCTGCATGTGCAAAGTTGAAGGCCTCCAAACCCTTTCCACAACTTGCGATCTGCATCAGCCTTGTGACTTCTGCAGGGACACTGGAGACTGGAATTGGGGGAGGGGGATGGAGGGTGGAATGTTTCACCCCTATTAGACCATATAGACCCTGTCTATTGTCTCATGTGGCCAACCTATTGAAATGTAAATAAAGGAACGGGGGCAGTCCGGGGGGGCAGTCCCGATGAGAATAGGCCTACAGTAGCCTATATTACAATAGGCTATATATAAAATCTGTGGCTTTCAAGGCTGGTGTGAAAGAGCCTACATAACCAGAGTAGGCCTATATTGTTTGATAAAAATATGTTTTCAGACAATGGGCACGGCGCGCGCGCGCGCACACATACACACACACACACACACACACACACACACACACACACACACACACACTGCTCCCCTACGAGAACCGCAGGCTCTGCGCACGCTGCTGTGCCTGCTGAGCGACATGACGGGCGGCCAGCGTGGCCGAGAACCAGATGACAAATAAATAAAGTAGCTACTCTCACCTCTTGATTAAGGTGTAGGCTATATGAGTTATTTATTTTATTTATAATAATACAGATATTTATAATAAAACATATATTATAGTTTTTATGGTAGCCTAGCCTATATTATTATTATTATTATTATGGATGGCCCTCTGCAGCTGTACTAAATACGAATAAAGCAAGGCCATAAAAATTAGTTCGTATAGTCTAGAGGGAACAAATAAAAGGAGCTGAATTGCCGTGGAGTGCGCAGTAGTTTTAATGTGGTTGATCATAGACTTCTCTCTATTATAGGCTATTGCTTTAAGGGATGCGGCCGCGCGCCGGTCAAGCCACTGCTGTTATTTGTAGTAACAATGTACAAATACACACACAAAGGATACTGTTGGCAGAGTACATGAAACATTCCACCCCCCATCGCAAGTGATTTTATTCTGCATGTAGAATATTCAGCAGGAATGCACAAATGTCACACAAAGGAATAATAATAATAATAATAATAATTATGACGTGATAAGATCATTCATTTTAGCACCGCGCGCTCCGCTCTCTTCAATGAGGAAATGGAAATCCAGACCTTGTAGAAAAGTGTCGATTTTCGGGGTTAGGGTTGAAAGTAATTCTCTCTCTTTTCAGAGGCACACAATTACTCACATAAGACCCTACATTTAATAGTTAATTTAATAGTTAGTTTGTGGATTTGGTTTCCAGGGACTTTAATCATCAAGGGGAGACAAAACACGATTGATTTCGTAGGCTGAGAGCGAGAGCCTCCCTGCTTGCTGCATATACTGTACTGTAGGTAGTTGTGCACTGCCGCCCCCTAGTGTCCCACTTTGATACCACATACTAACGGCAAACAGAATTAACGCCGCGTTGCGGTAAAAGACGCTTATTGATCCGTCTACCACTGTAGGAAGACGCGGATCCCCCTCGCGCGGAGGGGAGCCAAGGCTGTCTCCACGCACATTGCTCTTTTGAAGGTTCGCGGGCTTAAGACATGCCGGATGGCAAGACACAGAACTCGTAAGCCTTCCCCAGGAAGGAGAACCTCAGGTATTTCCTGTGTCTCCTGACCACGTGGACATGGAAGAATGCAACTTTCAGATCCACGGAAGTAAGAAATCCCCCTGTCTCAACGCGTTGAACAGGCGGGGAAAAGAGAGCATTCGGAACGGGAACTTCCTCAGCGCCTCGTTGAGCCGCCGAAGGTCCAATTCTGGACGCATGGAGCCGTCCTTCTTGGGCACGACAAAGTACCTGTGGTAGAACCCAAGCGCACCTCTGCCTTGGGAACCGAGCGCATCGCCGCTTTGGCGAGGAACGAATAACCTCCTTGTGGAGTATGTCCATTGACTCCCCCTCCACGGCCGTATCGGGGGTCCCGTCGAACGTGGGTGGGGGCCTGGCAACTGTAGAGCGTATCCCTTCTGGAGGGTGCGCCGTTTAAAGGGGACGGGGAACATAGATGCTCCCAGGCATCGAGCCTGTTGGCTTACAAAGATGGTCTCTTGTGGCCAAGGAGCGGAACCCGTCCTGAGTATATTGTTGGGCACCAGGACTGATCCGGTACCCTGATGGGGGGGCATGCTGTGCATGCTAGGCATGGGCATTTCTAGCAAAAACACTATTCGAAATTCGCTGGCCAAAGTCGACTTTTAATCGAAATTCGAAAATTAAAATTAAAATGTAAAAAAAATTAAAAATGTAAAAAGAAAAAAAAATCAAAATCAAAATTCAATATTTTTTTTTATTTTTTTTTGTGGGTGAAATGTTGCATTGTCTCCCCTGATTCTAAGTATAGTCGAATCGCTTGGTTTGAGCAAGTACATTTTTTTTATAAGCATTTTAAGCAAGGTTTATGGAAAAATGAATGGCGGATGAAATCCCATGAAGAGGGAGAGGTTGCTTATAAAAATTGTTTTACTTGCTCAAACCAAGCGATTCGACTATACTTAGAATCAGGGGAGACAATGCAACATTTCACTCAGACACAAAAAAAAAAAAAAAAAAAAAAAAAAAAAAATTCAATAAACGAATTTCGACTTTCAATAATATAAGTCGACCTTGATAATAACAACGATTATTCGAAAATTCGAAATTCGATGCCCATCCCTAGTGCGTGCTGGGGGAGAATTTCTTACGCAAGCTCCGCCTACTGACGCGCCCCGTTGGGTGCGTTGTATCGAAGTAATCCCCCCCGCCGTGCGACTTTCGCAGGCTGGGGGGGGACTGCGGAGGTAACGTTCTCTTTCGAGTCCAGCCGCACGCAGACTTGTCCGGCAGTGCGGTCCCCAGGAGAGCTCCCGACCAGCAATGGGCCCACGGCGCCATTGATGGTGGGCTTGTCCTAGGAGCCTCTAGCCAAGGCCAGGCCTTAGCCATGGACCAACGGCGAGCCTTGATGACGGGTATGAGACCCTGGGGGAGCTCCCGACCGAACTCGGGCCTTGGGCACCGAGGACGGTGGGCCTAAAGCTACAAGCCGCAGGCTGGGACTGAGCCCAGCCTTGGTGAGCCAACCGGTGAACTTGATCTGAGCGCTGCCAACCGAGGCCAGGCCGTGGCCATGGACCAAGGTGCGCTGTGCCCCCTGTCAGGCTCCCTGCACTTGCAGGGGACGCCCCAACAAGGGAATGCGTGTAGCGGAGGTAGCTCGCGCCCAATGTACTTAGCACACAGATACTAACTGCACGGGTGCACGCCAGCTATCTGCAACAATACTATCGTTCTGCGCTAACAGTACTAATGCTATCTGCACGTATGCAAGCTAGCTCTCACACTCTCTTGAGAGCGGACGCTTTAGCTGCGGCCCTGGGCATCGCCCCACGAACTGCTCCCTTGGAGGGCTCGCTCGTGAAGATAGCCCAGCAGCTGCAAGACCGAGGGTTCAAAGCGCTTGTGCAGCGTGCTCATGCCCAAGGCAGAACACACACTTATCGTGCCGGTTCATACTCGGCCAATGTAGTTTTACACACGGCCCATCCCCTCGCTGACTTTCCCTGCTCAGTAGCAAGAAAAGCAGGAAGCTAATCACTAAATAGCAAGCTCCCGCAGGCCGCACCCTGTTAGCGGGAGTACCGTTTGAGCAAGCTAGCAAACTAGCAAGAAGCACAGGCTAGACAGTAAGCAACCCGGAGGCTAGCGAACGTGCGCGTGCAACGGTAACGTAAGCGGCAATAGCCCAGCCCGAAGGGAAGGCAACAATACCCACAACATGTTAACCCGAGAGAACAGGCGTGAACAAGCCACTAGCTAAGCTAGCATAAGCACTGAGAGACAAGCGTGCGCTAACCCAAGCCTGCGCACAAGCCGGTGCAGCGAGTCTCTACCCTGAGTAACACGGGGAAGCAAGCGTGACCGCAAGCTGAAGCCAGCGGCCCGCGAAGCTAGTCAATCTCAGAAGAAACTCCTCAGAGGGAGTTACAATCTAGTAGATGCTATTTGCACGAGGCAAGCAACACTTAGCAGACAAGCAAGCTGGCTAAGATGGCGTAAGTACTGAGAGAAGCGGCCAACACAATGTTGGAGCGAGCTCACCTAGCTAGCGCATTCGCTCAGCTAATATCTCAGAGTGGCCCCTTCGGGGCCGACGCCAGTAATAGCTACACTACAAGCCGTATGTAGGTCCCAGCAATGCCTGTGCAGCGTGCTCATGCCCTTAGGCAGTGCACACATTCATTTCATTGTGCCGGTCGTAACCGGCCAGCGTAGCCTCACAGCTAACACAGCACCTAGCTGTTCCCCCCTCTCTCTGCTAACAGGAATTAACGGGGTTACCGTGTAAGCTAACTAACAGTAGCCTGCAACGGTAAGATAGCTGGAGTGCTACACAACGCTAGATACTGGCTGCACGGGAGCAAGCCAGCTATCTAGCTAACTGAAGAGCATGGCTTCTAGCTACTACTCTCGCTTAAAGGGATAGTTCGGTTTGTTTGAAGTTGGGTCCTATCAGCTAGTCAGATACACTAACGTAATTAGGTACAGTGGTCTACTTTTTCTCCCAACCGTATCACTACCGTATTCCTCCGCTAAACTCCTGCACAGAGCCGCGGTGCTGGATCACTCCGCAGATCACAGGTTATCTCAGTTCACAAAGTAGTTACATCGCGACAGCACGTCTGGAGTATTTTTCCCATCAATAATTCAACGATGGTGCGTGTTTGTGTATTTCCTGGCTGTTCAAACAGACAAAGATCCTGGTCTGGTTATCGGTTTCACCGTATTCCTTTGAGGGACCGAAGTATTACACAGTTGTGGCTTGTTGCACTGAATAGAGACATCAGCACTCCTCCCGAAAGTTTGGCAGAACTTCGCGTTTGCAGTGCACATTTTTCTGAAGAGGATTATCAACAACCCATAGCCAGGGCTCGACGTTAACTTTTAAAAGTGGTTGCCGGAGGGGCAACCTGGCAAGAGCTTTTGGTTGCCCGAATAAAAATATGGTTGCCCAATTTTAGTCGCTTTATATTTTGAGTAATTAAGATACTATGCAGTCATAAGCCGGCTTAATAATGACGATGTGACAGAAAAGTAAGTATAATAATCTATAGTATAGTATAATAGGCCTATTCAGTGTGCGCACCGGGTGTAGTAGTAGTAATAATGATAATAATAATAATAATAAATTTGTGTCATTTCGTTTTCTAAACAAATCTTATTTTTTGTTTTTATAATGCATTTGCACTGAAAGGATTTAACTAATATTTGTGAACTTTCATTTTCATATATTTTTCAACAGTTATTGTTCATATTGTGCTTAATTTATTAATTAAAAGCGTTATTGATAATTAAGTAGCCTACCCTCCTCCAGGCCCGGCTCCAGACCCAAGTTACAGAGGGGGCCTGCCCCTAGCTTGGGGGGGCCAAGCTACCCAAGGGGGGTCCGGGGGGATTCTCCCCCGGAAGAAGATTTTGTACATTTTAAAGTAAAATTCGTCAACCTGGTGCATTTGAGGGCAAAATGAAGAGGCTAAATCTGTGAAGAACTACACACATCTCTAATGTGTTGTGACTTTACAAATAATTAGGCCTAAACAATTAATATTAAGTGTATTTACACATTGTGCACAAATTGCATTCATTGTGACAAATTTACAATAGTTAATATCCAGCCAGAATCATTGCAAATGGATGTTCAAAGTAACAGTTAGCAATAGCATTGAGTTAATCAATGCCTAATGACAGCCAGATTCCATGTTAAACTTTAAAACAGAAAAACGTTTTTAGCAAAAAAAAAAAAAAAAAAAAAAATTGAATGGGGGGGCCAGTTTGTTAAATGGGGGGGCCCGGCCCGGTCAGGCCCTGCCCGGTCAGGCCGGCCCGGTCAGGCCCGGCCCGGTCAGGCCCGCCCCTAACGCCGGGCCTGCCCTCCTCATGTTCATTCAGGGATACTTTGATGACAGTGGTTTGGGGCCCCCACTCTGATGTTGCATAGGGCCCCAAAAGGCCCAGAAGCGGCCCTGCAATCCCTCTCTCTCTCACCCCGTATGAGAGGCTGACAGGCCAGGGATGCAAATCATTTCTCAGCACATATACGCGGTGGTAAAACGTTTTTGAAGGATGTCCTGGTCGAGGTGTATGTTGTAGGCTTGTTGTAGGCTACATGCTTTGCAGTATAGCGTTATGCTGGAATTATGCTTGAAGTTTGGGCTGTCGCACGGAAATGAGAGACACTGAATCTTGACGAGGAAACGTGTGGAGCGTTTATACACTGTGTGTGGGTTTCTGCTCGCGGAAGTGAGCTGGAGTCTTGAAAACTCCACTTTGTCCGCCCAGCCGCGTCCACGTAGTTACACAATTCGGGGTGTGCACAGCCAGGCGAAAACCGTCTGCACAGCAGCCTTGTGGAGGGGCGCGTCTGCTGATTTAACTCACTTTTCCGTGTGGACACTCGCCGATGCGGGAAGCATATGAGACCTAAGCGCTTGTTGTAGGCTACATGCTTTGCAGTATAGCATTCGTTTTCCGTCCCGTTCAAAGACGCACGGGTATTTCACCTCAATGACAATTTCCTCGTCCTTTGTTTCTGTGCGGGGCTGCGGGCGGACGAGGTTCTTCTTGCGTCTTGCAGCCGCTGTGATTGTGTGCGAGCAGCCCCACCTGTCCCAGTCAGTACTCGTTAAACATACCGCACGTGCAGCATGCATCACGTAGGTTCCGACTGGTAATTAGTAACATCGTTTCGATTGTAACAGCAATAAAATGTCACATATATGTCACTCACAACAAGTATTAAAACATTTATTTGGTGTATATTTTGCTGTTTGCTGCTGTACATATTTTGTTGCATGTTAAATCGTGGTTGCCCCTGGGGCAACCAAAGACCGAGAAATGGTTGCCCCATGTTTTTTTTGGTTGCCCGGGGCAACCGGGCAGCCGTTAATGTCGAGCCCTGCCATAGCAGATAAGAAGGACAAGCACTTTCTGAAGAGCGATGCTGTACCTAAACCACAGGTGAGATATTAAATAGGAATCACATCATGCTTGTAGGCTACTATCGCAATTTTTTTTTCTCTTTTGTCTAAATGCATGACGAAATCGGCACGTTTTCACGTTATTTATTTAGTTATTAGGTGGGCGTTGTTTGAGGTGGCTAAATTACGTTTTAGTTGTTGACCCCCAGTACTGAGAGAGAAAAGGCTGGTGAGGCTGCGCGAGGCTGCTCCTCTGGGTGCCGGATCTCGTTAGACACTGCGCCCCGCTTCCAGACCACTGTACCTAATTACGTTAGTGTATCTGACTAGCTGATAGGACCCAACTTCAAAAAAACCGAACAATCCGATAAACGCTACCCCAGCCGGGGAACGTTTCACACAGCTACACGGCGGTAGCACAACAAGTGTTAACTGTAAGAAGACACGCTTAGCTTTGATGACTTGATCCGCCGCCGCTTGGTGAAGAGAACAGGATCGGGTCCCCGAAGCCTGTTTTACCTCATCCACCTAAAACCCCTCAAGGTGGGCAGTTCAGACGGAACGAGCCTATTTTCTAAGCTATGTTTAGAGCACTAACTTCGAGCTAACACCGGAGCTTTAGACAACACAACCTCCCGCTGGCTGGAAGATTTGAAGAGACGTTTCCCTGGGATGACAGGACGTGACGTAGTCACGTGGATCCACGTCAGCCCCAGGGGACACCACGCCACCTACGGGTGGGTGGACGGTTTTAATGTAAAGTAATTTTGCGGAGCAAAATGACAATCTTCCATTGGCTGCGTAAGCAGCGAACTAGGCACTAGAGTGAGAGCTTGAGTTCGAAACGAAGTAAAACCTATATTTAAAGAATGCTCATGTGATTTGTATACGTCCATAACAATAATCGTGAAACCGTGATAATCGTGGTTTTTTCTCAGACTATAATCGTACATCAAAATGTATAATCGTTGCATCCCTAGTACAGAACACAAGAAAACGAACACAAGTCAGGCGGACGCCGGTCGGCTGGGCTTGCGAGACTGCATCTGCAGTACCAGGACTTCCCACAATGTTCCAGGAAAATCCATTCATCCAATCAAACATTACCAGGAAGCAGGAGATTTCAGCTTCATTTTCTGGTATCAAAATCCAATGGGCTCACTCCGTTCAGATGATATAAAGTCAATGATTCACAGACTACACCCACCTTCTGTTAGGATGATGTCATCATTCCTACTATGATGTCATAGATCTCTGATGATTCACAGACTACACCCACCTGAGTGACAAACTGTCACCCCTTCTTTTCTCTCCTGCTTGCTTCTTTGCTCTCCTGCTTTCTCAAAGTCAGGAACCCGACTTTGCTTTGACAAGCTTATAAATGTTGATGCTGCTGCTGCTCCAAGCTGCATCTGATCTGCTTAGAGCTTCTCTCCGTTCCGGCCTCTCTGCCTGGTTTGAGGGCGTGCCTGAGGCAGCCAGTAGGGTGACCAGATGTCCCACTTTGTGCGGGACTGCACAGTATTTTCATGACTTTTTACACGTCCCGCAAATTGAGAAGATGTCTCGCATTTGCGAGAGAGCACGAGAGACAGACAGGGGGAGAAAGAGAGAGAGAGAGAACGAGACAGAGAGCGAGAGAGTAGTAGCAATAATAACAATACCAATGGCCAAATACATACCCATATTATACTACCTTTGCACAAAGCTCTCCTATGTTGTTTTGGCACAATGGAAGACAGCCTCAAGGCCAAACTCACCGATGCTCTCTCTCCCGGACGCCTCTCTACTGGTGCCGTAACCGTGGGCATTCAACCTGTCCGTGTTGGTTCCGGCTTCGACCACTGGGTGGCATGGGTGCTGTTGGGCGGGTCCCCTCAGTGCCTGCGAGATGATGATGTCGATCTGATCCAGGTCGTCCTGAGTGAAGTCATCCTCGTCTCTGAACGGGTCATCAGACACCGCGGCCGGGGGGCAGGCCATGATTCTATCTTGGAGAAAAAAACAGGGTGGGCGATATGACGATATTAGATCGTTAACGATTAGAATGTCTCCCCGATCTGTCTTTCCAGACAGACCGTACGACAGATCGTACTACATGCAGTGCACATTCTATTAGTTGCATTTCTATGTCTCCAAAGTTTTCCTCCACTCCCGCTTTTCATTTGGCAAAGTGCGAGCAGCATGTAGGACAACAACATGGAGGGAGAGTTGGTTTGACTTGTGAAAATCCCTTTGACGCCATTGACTGTATATGCACGCATGCACACAGTCACACACACACACACACACACAATAATAATTAGCTGCCTTCAGCGGCCAACGTTGCGTTACCTTAATGTTACCTCAGTTTAGACTTCATTTTTCATTACAGCATTGGTTATCGCTGCCTGCTTGGTAGCTCATAAGAGAGACGTGCTGCTGCTCGGTGTAACGATAGCAGTTCCCTCACTGTGGTGAGAAACACTTTGATGTTTGCCTCCTTTGCGCGTGGCAAATATTGAATGTTTTGCCACAACACAACCTGCATTTTGCTCTGCCTGGGCTTGGTCTGTTTGCCCATGACATGTATTTCTCCATTAGCCAAGCGGCTAGCCCCGCTTGCCTGCCTCCCCGAGTTTATGGAGCTGTATCAGGCCACCACCAATAGTTTTCAGGTAACGTTAGTGAGCACATGCCTGCTTGTGAACATTTGATTTCTTAGCACATGAATTATTGTAAACTCAGCTTGAATGAAGGACATGAAAACATTTATGAAACATTCCATGACTTTTCCCAAACTAATAAAAAAAAAAAAAATCATAAGTTTTCCAGGGTCTGGAAATTGTCTTTTAAATTTCCGTTTCATGCCCGTACCAACACTGAAATTAGTTTGGTTGTACTTGTACTGTTCAGTAACTTGCAAAATAGAAATAAAAACCAATATAAAAAAGAATTGTTTTGACCCTCTTGAAATACCCAAACTTAGTGATGCTGCACGAGAGGACTTTGGGTGTATTCACACCTCTAGGTCGTTTGCTTTGTTCCCGATTCAGGGGCTTAATTGATACAATTGTTGCATTTGTGCCTTGTTTCGTTTGTGTTCACACAGCCACAAATCCAACGGTCCAAATTATATTGCCAAGCCTCCTGGATTGGCCAGGAGACACTCCGGTAGGCTAATAGCCTCTCGGGATGGAAAAAATAATTCAGAGATTTTCTTATAGGCTATGATTATAAGAATGCGTTTTGTTAGACCTACATTGTAGGCTACGTCCGTGCAAGGAGAGAGAGGTTTTCCCCACCGTCCACCATTCGTCCTACTGACACAACGTTCCCGGAAGTAACGTTTTGTGGGCGTTCATTCCCACACAGACCGACTGAATATATTGTTTTGACGTCTATATGTGACTTTTTGCTTTGGTAAAATGTTTGATCCATAATCTCATGCCAATAAATTGAGAGAGAATTGAGAGAGACAGGGGGCAGGGGGGCGTGTGCCAAGCAGACTATCAGCCAGTGTGTGTGTGTGTGTTAAGCCTCTTCTAAACATGAAGAGCAGGATATTTTCCGGTTTTACCTTTCTAGACATGAGGAGTCTGTGTTTAGAAACAGCTGGAAATGGTCCGTATTCTCTCTGCCAGTGGGCGGGGGGAGGGGTTGCGGTAGCATGTATCGATAACAAGAAATGTGATATGGAAACAGCTTTAGCGAATCTGTAACCAAACTCCATTCAAAAACATGCAGTTTTAACGGAGGATCCATTCCGACCATTCAGGCAATAACGAGGGGTGGCAATGTGCCAAAAATGAGCACTTGCCTTTGTTACATAAAGCCGCCCAGTCAAAATAGTGGTCGCACCATCGTCAATCACTGTGGGTGATTTATTTTACAAGTGGCATTCAAGTCATATCTGACTAGTTTTCGATTTATTTCTTCCCACAAAAGTTAGGCTAGTGGAGATGAAGGCTTCTCTCCCAGAGGAGAAACTCGAGCGAATTCGAGACATTTCAAAGTCATTTTCATCTTCTCCATCTGTAACCAAGCAGCAAATGCTTTCGCTCCTCGGCCATTTCAATTTTGCCATCCGCGTAATTCCCCAGGGCCGCTCGTTCATTTCTAGACTGCTAACTTTGGCTTCTTCAGTAAATGAGTTGCATGACGTCATCATGCTTGACGAAGGCTGTCGTTCAGACATTCATTTCTGGTCGCACCTACTGGCGCACTTGAACGGTGTCACGTACTAAAAACGATTAATCGATTATCAAAATAGTTGTCGATTAATTTTCTGTCGATCGACTAATCGATTAATCATGGCAGCTCTATTGTAAACATCGATAAACTGGAAACTATGAATGAAGTTTGGCAACATTCAGCAGCTACACTGCAGCGAGTGTGGCCAACTTCAGTTACATGCTCATAGCGTTACTGCTGCGACGAGCCGATGGCTATGCCGAGCGGGTGGGCGGCATAACGTTAGTTACAATTAAGCACGTCAACAGTGTTTTCTCACTGCCAGCTGGGTTGACAGATACTAGCTAGTCCGACCGGTCACGGTCATTAAAAATGTCCAAATAGGTGTTATTCTGATAAACTGGTCACATATTTGGACGTTACGTTCTCATCCGAAAAAATATTAAAACTTTATAAAATATCTACTTCCGGGTCTAAAACGGAATAACGATTACAAAACGACGTATGCAGAACCGTCCTGATAATATGGGCAAATGATAAGGTGAATAGACCTTATTCGCTAACCCCGGACGGTGCCATATTGTTGACAAGCCGCAGCCATAACATAGTCTGGCCGGCTAGTTTAACTGAACGTATAGCAACAGTTAGGGCTTCGTCAAAGAGAAGTGATGAAAAAATAAGTTTGGTCGGTGGTGTGGACCCCTATAAAAAAACTGACTTAGCCACCATGAGTAAAGATAACTAATTATATTGCCAGGTGCCCAGGTATAACGTACTAGGGATGGGCATCGAATTTGGAATTTTCAAATAATCGTTGTTATTATCAAGGTCGACTTTTATTATTGAAAGTCGAAATTCGAAGATTTTTATTTTTATTTTTTATTTTTTATTTTGTGAGTGAAATGTTGCATTGTCTCCCCTGATTCTAAGTATAGTCGAATCGCTTGGTTTGAGCAAGTAAAACAATTCTTATAGGCATATTAAGCAAGGTTTATGGAAAAATGAATGGCGGATGAAATCCAATGAAGAGGGAGAGGGGGTGACTTTGGCACCCCTTTGGCACTCAGACCTGAGCCTACTAAATATTTATGATTGTCAAAACTGTTTTTTATTTTCCGAAAATGTCAATGTCATGTAACATGTTCTTTACTTCAGTGGTGCAATGCTTGTTTGAGCTAAAAATCCACAGCAGAAGCTTTTTCTGTTAATTAATAAAGCCTTAGACTTAGAATCAGGGGAGACAATGCAACATTTCACTCACCAATTTTTTTTTTTTTTTTACATTTTTAAATTTTTTTACATTCCCCCCCCCCCCCCCCCCGAATTTCGATTAAAAGTCGGCTTTGGCCAGCGAATTTCGAATAGTGTTTTAGCTAGAAATGCCCATCCCATACCATACATTTATAACTACCTTGTGAATACAGTATTGGCATACACGTCTCAGGAGCTGAAGGCTTTCAAATCTCTAGAGTCCTATAACTATTTCATCTGTGGCAAGGTCTGTGACATTCTTACTTTTGTGCCACCAACAACATCATCATCATCATCAAACATTGTCGTGACAGCAAAGGTAAATAACCTTAATGTTAAATGTTTGTTTGATAATGATCTGACGCTTGCTTGCATGTTAGCCCAGTGTTTGCTACTAATGTTAGCCTCTGTCTCTTTCCCTTCACGTTTCCCTTCACGTTTCATCGTGTGGTGTGTACCCAAAGCACAACATGTATTTTGGCGCTGTGAGATGTGTGTTTTGGCAGATTTTTAACAGCTGTACCATTAACCTCCATTCTATGGCGATAATTACATGGTGGGCATGGTGTATCTTGGTTATGTTGGGGGGATGTGGCAAATGAGCTAAACTTCCAAAAAAGTGGTGTATCCCTTTAAATGTTTGTTTGATATGATCTGACGCTTGCTTGCATGTTAGCCCAGTGTTTGCTACTAATGTTAGCCTCTGTCTCTTCCCTTCATGTTTGCGGACAGTAGGGATTGCTTAAAAACTAACCCGGGCTTTTATTGCTGCTATTTACTACAGCCGTCTATTATTACACAGCACACCATCGCTGTTGTGAAGAGGCTTGTAGAATATAATTACCTCCAGAATGCTTATATGATGTTCCAAGTTGTCCATAAATTAAATCATAAATTATGTAACTTTGTTCTAATCTGCCTTCCCCTGCACACCTATAACACTAGAGAAAAACAGCTAATCACCGGAAAAAAACGAAGGTTAAAATGCACCAGCCTCAGTGTTGTGTGCAGAGGACCGCAGATCAGGAATGAGCTTGATGCAAACTTAAAAATGTCATATTCTGTCTCCACCTTTAAGAAAAACTTAAAGAAGCAACTTCTATCTACATATGATTAACTACTGTTCACGTATGAAAGTCTTGTCTATAAATGTCTTGTCTTGATCACTCCTACACTGTACCTTAGGCTACGTTCACACAGCCATCCTTAGTGCTCAGGCGCGCGGGAAGCTTTCTCCCACGAGGGGGTCTGAAGCATATACTCGGACTTGCGCGGCCGAGCACTTTGCGCGTGCACGTGTGAGGTGCGTGCGCGTGCACGTGCGAGGTGCGAGCACACGCAAAGTGCGCTGCGCGGCGCGGCCTTGTGCGAGCATGCTGCGTGAAGTTGGCACTTGTAATGCACATTGTCTTAAAACTTGAATGGAATCAGGGGCGCCGATTTATGTCTGTGCCAGTGCGTGCCCATGCTTGCGCATGCCCGTCGCCCAACCCATCCCCCGATAAAGCGATAAAGCTGACGCAAACGCACCATAGGAGATTTAACAGCGACCTACACACACACACACACACACACACACACACTTCACACACCACTTCAGTTCGACAGAATTGGAACAAGCGACCGAAGCATGCTGTAAACCACACTCATCTCAGCAACATAGAACATGAACAGCGTCAGCATCAGCGACCGACCCACACAGACACATTGATTGAGAGATCAAAAGTTTTAACCAACATTATAACATACACTACTACACCTCACCTGGAACTGGAAGTCGTAGGCTACTCGTCACGGTTGCACTGGTGGTGGTGGAAAACGCACTAGGTTTTGTGATCAAAAATCTCCTCATTTTGTTTTGGCTACTTGTGTTGAGATGTGTCAGTCTGTCACTCTCTCTCTGATACCGCTCAATGCACAAGTGTGTTTACTCACTACGTCAGCAGGGACAGGGTCACATAGAGTGCACTGACTCATGCAGCCAATCAGATTGGGCTATGTTTTGATCAACTCGTTTTGTAACCCGGGGCCGCCAGCGGGCCTCGGGTGGGTGGAGTTTGCTATCAAATCAATGTAAAGAGGCTCGACCCCGCCCAGCCACAGCCTAGAGCCCAGAGCAGAGCACCCACGGGGAAATGAGGGGAGAGAGAGAGAGACAGAGAGAGAGAGAGATGCCTGTGACACAGTCACTGAAGTTTCGCCAAATGAGGGTGGGGCTGCTGGGGGGGGCTGGGGGGGGCTGCGTCAGGAAGGTGCAGGGGCTGAGGCCGCCACCAGGGGGGGCTGCAGCCCCGGCAGCTCCCCACTTCCAGCGCGGTTGTTAGTGCTTGAATTTAATCTTTTCCCCCCTAAGTGACTCAGGTCAGTCTTTTTTATTTTATTTAATTTTTTCGATTTTTTTATCCCATTTTATCCCCCATTAGTGCTCACTTGATTTCTCAATCCTGGTTGCACTCCACCCTCTGCCGATCTGGGGAGAGCCGAGACTGGCTCCATGCTTCCTCCGAGACATGGGCAGTCAGCCAGCCGCTTTTTTTCACCTGCCAGAGGAAGCTTCACCGGTAGGACATAGCACGTGGGAGGTTCACGCTATTCCAACCAGTTCCCCTCCCTCTGAACAGGCGCCCTTAACGACCAGAGGAGGAACCACATTAGCAACCAGGATATTGCATGTTTTTGTGAAGGGGGTTCCTAGGTCAGTCTTTTTCATGACTGTGTGAACAGTACAAGTCACATTGAAAGTGACTTTTTTAAAGACGACCTGGGCTATTTTCAAATGTGGAAAAACATCAGATTTGAATCTGATGTTTTGGAAAGTGACTCCGGTGTGAACAGACATCTGGCCCATATCTGACTTAATGCTTCAATGTGACTTTTAGGTCATTCCAGAGCGACATTCGTCACTATTCTACGCTGGTGGGAGGAGGGAGGACCAAGTGGGCAGATTGTGATTACAAACATGGAGGACAGCTGTGAGGGAGCTCAGTGGAGGGGCAGTGAGGTTTTAGACCTTATGGGCCCTATTCTCCCACAGGCCATCGGCGCTATTACGGGCCTTAACCGCAAAAAAACGTGCCTTGCGCCTGTTTCGGGAAAATAGCAATAGGCTTTAGGCTGCCAAATGCGCTTTAGGCCGAATGGGCGTGGCGGAGTCCCTGAATGCGCCGAAGTGGGCGTGTCGGCCCTAAATACCGGCGTACTGCTATCTTCCAGCCATCTTCCGACCTGGCCTACTTTTAGCGCTTTGCGCTTTTGAAAAGCAGGCCTAAAGCAGGATTCTGTGCACCGGGGACAGGAAAGTGAATGGAGAATACAATATATAGAAAAAAATACTTTAGAATACAATAGAATATAAGATTGCAACCCTTCTCAGGCTTTGGGTGAAGCTGTAATGCAGTTTCATAAATTTAGTTTAGGCTATCATAATAATCCCCATTTATGTGTAATATAGCTCTACGTTTTATTACCCCCCCCCCCCCCCCCCCCGAAATTAGCTAGGCTACTAATATTACTAATATTCCTAATTAATATGTATTATTATTTCATTCAGATAATTGACATTATAGGCATGTACCGTAAAATACCAATTAGAAGCCGACTTCCAAATTGCCGCGGGTCCCATATATAAGCGGGGTCTGGATACATATTTTGTACATAAAAGCAGGTCCCAATTTGACGCCCGGTTAGTTTTTTCAATGTTTTCTTTTTACCTTTGCGACATCCTGTTGAATGCATCTCCCAAACACAACGAAGAAGAAAAATCGGATGAAGAATACGAACAACGAGGAAACGGGAACAACGAGGAAAAAAAACACATGCACGAAACTTGCTGATCAAAATTCGTTTTCCCTCAACATCTGATGATTCTGAAAATTGTGTAGGCATTTCCTGAAGATTTTTATACACTAAAACCGACATCTCTGGTGTAATAATTATTTTGAGAAATGTGCCTATGGTATATTTCCCTGCCAGCGGGCATAGAAGTCCGCTTCTAATTGGTATTTCACCGCTCTTTCACATGTGCGCTACTGAAGAGGGTGCTCCGTGAGTGATGAACAGCGGAGGAGGCAGCGCATGCAACAAATAATCTGCTCACATGATGATCATGTTCTCTCACCTTCAGCGGAGAAAGTTTAGTGGTAAATACCGGTAGGTCACAGTTCAGCTCAAATTTTATTTGATTTCATGTACTACAGGCCAGAACTGGCATGCAATGTGCTCTGCTGCGCTGAGAGGGAGGCGCGGCTCTCCCCATAGACAAGCAATCGTGTGGGGTGCTGACTGTAGCCAACTCATTAAAATAAATGGTTTAAATAAACAATTTCATACTATTTACAATCTTTGCTGAGCAATATTTTTGTACAAAAATAATTAAAGCAGGTCCCAAACTGCCGCAGGTCCCATATTGACGCGGGGTCTGGCTACATATTTTGTCAATTAACGCCGGGCTAATAATTGGTATTTTACGGTATTTACATGCTTGCAGTATTTTAACTGCAGTTAGATTGCTTTGAGAAGCATAATAATATGGAATAATAGCCTATATATGGAGATAGACAGACCGGATGAAGGGAGGGGGGGGCGGCGGAGCCCTTGGCTTTGTCTGGTTTTACCGGATTTGTCCAGGAATTGGAGCTTAAAAGGCAAGCGTGTGTCTCTTCCCTGCAATTCTCCAATGAGCGGACAATGCATAATTTTACGCTTAAAAGGCGTGGTTATAATGGTTGAGGCTGAGTTTAG
Source organism: Poromitra crassiceps (assembly GCF_964638095.1). Classification (NCBI taxonomy): domain Eukaryota; kingdom Metazoa; phylum Chordata; class Actinopteri; order Beryciformes; family Melamphaidae; genus Poromitra; species Poromitra crassiceps. The sequence continues at coordinate 1,072,909 of NC_139642.1, forward strand.
CGCCGATACCAAGATATCAAGTGCGCCTTTCCACGCCCACTGCTTTGCGCTGCGGCTGGCGCTCGGCCTAGAAACTGCGCCGCTGCAACGATAGAGACCTATAAGTATTAGCAAGAAGTAGCTTGATCAAGTGTCTCAGGTGCTAACATAGACCTACATTAAGCTTGCAATACAATGTAACATGCACAATGCACATCCTTGACTAGCTCTATATGATCATATACCCTCGCAATTAAGGCGATATCTTTTTAAGAGCTCAGTATAATTATATTAAAGCCTCACATCAGTTTTTCTGATTCTGATTACAGGATGTTTCTAAAATGTTGACCCGATTATGATGCAGGTTGCTGGCAGCAGACATTTTAGGATTGTTTTACTTTTATTATTTTTTATTGGATCTTAGTGACTTAGGACTCCTCTTGATTAGGCTACTTGTAACTTTTCACAGATTTAGGAGCTGGTTTTAGTGCTAAAACCCTCAAATTAAGACTAAGCAAATCAGCAAGTTAGGAGCTACTTTTAGCCTTAAGTTTTGTGAATAGCTTGCAGGGCCCTGGTTGCATCCGAATAGTCACCCCTATCTCCAGCAGTAGCAGCAGGCTGTTGGTAAAGTTGGTAAGTAAACTTGATCACTCCTACACTGTAGCCTACCTTAGATTCCGATGAGTGCCTAAACGTTTTTGACGTATTACTATGTATTATGTATGATGTATGTTATGACTGTATGTTTGTGAGTAATTGGGCCCCCTCCTAAAAGCTTTAAATGATGTCTTAGACAATTTTCAATAATGAAGGCTATAGTCAATACCCGATTAAACTATCTTATTCATTCATTCATTGATTCCTTCCATTCATCTTTATTTCCCCTGCAGCCAACGCCTTGTTCAGGTCATGTCACTCAGTCATAAATAGACACGCCCCCTTCAATCCTGTCCAATCACTGTGTCCCACGCTTTCCCACGCTTTCCCTCGCTCTGGCCTGCTGGCCAATCACTTGAATGGAGTATCTTATGAATGGAGTAGTAGCTCATATCAGGCCCTTGGTATTTGTCTGTGTGTAACTCACCTTGTGTGTCACCCGCAGTTGCTGATTCTACGCCGCTGCAGTTGTTTCGACCCTCCTCCTCCCCTGAACACCACCATGTCATGACTCCTGTAGAACTCCCTATGGGGGGTTCTCTATCCTATACATCAGTGACGTCCTCCTCTTGCTCAGGAGGAGCGACATCACATCATGGAGTCATATGCCAAATCTAAATGTTGTTCGTCCATTCATTAAAGTTTGTTATACCTTTCTTCTAGTCTCTCATTATTGAAATAGCTTCCTTGGGGCAACCCTTTCACACACACCCTGCCTCAGTACTGAAATGCCATGAATACTGTAATGTACTAAATGATGACGACGTGTGTGAATAAAATCAATCAATCAATCAATCAATCAAAAAAGTAGCTCCTGATGCAGTAAAAACGGTATTAAATAGGCTAGTAACAGTGGCTAGCGTACTCCTGCTGCTGCTACTATCACCAAGCTGTCAGTCACTTTTGACAGTAAGCGTCCCGGAAATGTCAACAATATGGCAGCGGTGGGCGTGCCCGTATGTGAGTTACAAGTTTAATACCAATGTTTAAATTGCTCTGATATCTTCCTTAAACAATTAAGTGGATTGATTAAATGGTATTGTAGCGAATCAGCAGTACACATACAGGGGTGAGCATTGGTAGTGTCTCAACTACAGATAGGAACTGATGTGTGGGAGTGTTGTATTGGGGAACACTATGCTGTGGGGATACTTCCGGGGAGGACTGAGCATGCGCGTCAGTCTCCACACACTGCTAGAAGGGAAGGCTGCTAGCTATGAGCGTGACAACCGCTGAGAGTTGTAATATAACTAACTGAGAATAAAGAACCTTGTACCATCAAGAAGCCTCTGCCTCATGAGTTACCAGGAACGTTACACTGGCGTCAGAAGTTTAAACGGTGAATATTGCCTCCAGATTCGGCGAAATGGTTAACAAGTTCCTGAAGAAAGAGCGCAAACGACTCAATCGAGAGGCGGGAAAGGCAAGAGCCGGGGCAGACTACCAGCCGGCCGAGGAGGAAGATGTCTGGGTAGACGCAGCCGCTACCACAGAGAGCCAAGAGGGAAGAACAGCAGAAAGCCTGGGGTTGGTGAAAATAAAATCCGAACCAGACAGAGCTATCACCGTAGCCACGGAAGCTATCCCGCGGCTCAAGGGAGCTAGCAGGCAAGCTAGCGAGGCGGGAGAAGGAGCGGAAGAACCGGGACCGGTGAGAGTGAAGATCGAGCGGGTTGACATTGCCGCTGTAGCCATGGAGGCTGTGCCACAGCCCAGCGGAGCTAGCCTGCGGCCCGAGGACAAAGACGGGACACGGGTCGAGGCGACAAAGGACGGCGAGCGGCGAGGAAGAAAGGAAATCACCCCGCCAAAATTCAACGGTAAAGGCGAGTGGGAGGCATACTGCAAGCAGTTTGAAGAGGCTGCAGATTGGAATGGCTGGACGAGAAGGGAGAGAGCCAGCTACCTCGTGATGGCCCTCGAGGGCGAGGCTACGGCATGCGTGTCGGCAATAGCTGATACAAAGGACTTGGATGTGGTGATGGGGGTCCTGCGGAGACGTTTCGGCCGATGTGAAGAGCAGGCCATCGTAGCCGCGGAACTGTGTAACAGACGCAGACGACAGGGTGAGTCGCTGCGTGCACTGGCAACGGACATTGAGACTCTCAGCCGGCGCGCATACAGCCAGCTACCGACGGAGACGCTGGATGGGTTAGCCCTAAGCTACTTTGTCCAGGCCATCGAGCCACGGGGTCTAAGCCAGAAGGTAACGCTGGGACACCCGAAAACATTGGGAGCAGCGCTGGGGTTGGCACTGGAGATAGAGACAGTAGAAGGCTGGGACAAGAGCAGCGGCATAATGGAGGCCGCCCCAGTGGTGAGAATGGCAGCGGAGAGCCAGCTACAAGAAGAGCCAGCGTGGAAGACGGCCTTGGCAGAGCAAAGCAACACGGTGAAAGAGCAAGGCAACAGGGTGAAAGAACTGTCCGAGGCAGTACAACAGCTGACAGAACAACTGCTCCGCAGAGCGACCCTGCAGCCCAACCCCGCTCGGCAGCCCACCCAGCGGAACAACAGCTGGGCCAGAGGGAACATGATCTGCTGGGGATGTGGACGCCCCGGGCATCGGGAAGCAGACTGCCGCCGGAGAGCGTGGAACCAGGGAAACGGCACAGGGCCCGTCCAGATGGGGCGAGACGGGTCTACGATGCCACAGTCCCCGTAGCCACGTCATCGCAGGAAGGAGCCCACCGACAGCAACGGGGAGGTGGGGCTCCGCCGGGCCCCGAAGTAGACGACATCGCCGGAGCTGTCAACATGCAGAGCGGGCCGCGCACGATGAACGGCTGCCATGTTCCAGTCTACCTACAGGGGAGATACTGCGCCGCCCTGGTGGACACGGGGTGTACGGCAACGCTGGTGAACGTCAACATGATGCCCGAGGGGACGCGCCTGGAGCAGCCAGCAGCACAACTGCTAAGAACAGTATCCGGTGAGTTGATGCCAATGAGGGGGAGGGGACACGTAATGATAACAGTGGGGGGACAGACAGTGGACTTTCCTGTGTGGGTGGTAGAAATGACGGGACCCTGCATCCTGGGGGAAGACTACTTGACGCTAAACAAATGCACAGTAGACCTAGGAAAAAGCACATTGACATTTGCAGGGGGGCCAGTAGTCCAGATGGGCCACCCTCCCACCGTTCCAGAGGAGAGAGCTAATGTAAATAACATCACTGTATATCGCGTCACCGTAGTGCATGAGCCCCACCCAGCAGACCAAGCCCCTCCACAAAGCCCCGCCCCTAGCCCACCTCCAAACACTTGCCCTCAGCCAGCGCAACAGGCAGAGGGGGAGAGAGAGAGGTTAGAGATGCTCAGGGGATTGCACCAACGCCAGAGCGAAGGGTTAGAGACCCAGCAGAGCGATGAACTGTGGAGGGTACTAGAGGAATATAAAGACATTTTCGCCATGTCAGATGATGAGCTAGGCTGTACCCACCTGGTGGAACACGAAATAGACACTGAGGGGGCGCGACCCGTCAGGTCATATCCCCGTCGGGTCCCAGCAGCGAGGAGAGAGATAGCGAACGAAGCTGTAGAGAACATGCTGCGGGCGGGGATCATTGAGCCATCAGACAGCCCGTGGGCGTCAGGGGTAGTGCTGGTGAGAAAGAAAAATAGCCCCAAAATGCGATTTTGTGTAGACTATAGGGGGCTGAACAAAGTGACGAAAAAAGACGCATACCCGATGCCCATCATCGAGGAACTGTTAGACGCCGCGGGAGAGTGCCGCGGGGGAGATGCCAAACAAAAGACCGCTTTCCGCACAGAGAAGGGGCTGTGGCAGTTTCGAGTACTCAGTTTCGGGCTGTGCAACGCACCAGCAACGTTCGAGAGGTTAATGGAGAAGCTGCTGGGAGACATTCCCCGATCCGAATGCGTCGTGTATTTAGATGACATCTTGACACACGGGGGCACGTTCCAGGCAGCAGTGGGGGCGTTACGAAAAGTCCTGCAGAAGATAGCAGAGGCGGGTCTAAAGTTACACCCAGACAAGTGCCACTTCCTGAAGAGGAGGGTGGAGTTCTTAGGGCATGGCATCGGCGAGGGGGGCATTCGCACCCTGGAAGAGAAGACTCAGGCGGTCATGGAGTGGCCCACCCCCAGAAACAAAGGCGAACTCGAGAGCTTCGTAGGGCTAGCCGCATACTACAGGAAATTCGTAAACGGGTTTTCTAAAATAGCGGAACCACTGTTCAGGCTAAAAGAGAAGAACGCAGACTTCCACTGGACGACAGAATGCCACCTAGCCTTCAAAGCCCTCAAGAAAGCGCTGACCGAGTCTCCGGTGCTTAGAGCACCAGACCCCGCCCTGCCGTTCCTACTAGACACTGATGCCAGCAACGGGGGTATGGGGGCCGTGCTGTCCCAGGCGGGGCCGGACGGGGAGCGGGTGGTGGCGTACTACAGCAAGACTTTCGATAAAGCAGAACGTAACTACTGCGTCACCCGCCGGGAGCTCCTCGCCGTAGTAGAAGCACTACGACACTTTAGATATTACCTCCTGGGACAGCCGCGGTTCACCATACGGACCGACCACTCGGCGCTGCAGTGGCTATGGTCCTTCCGAGAGCCGGAGGGGCAAATGTGCCGCTGGTTAGAGAAAATGGCAGACTACAACTTCACGATAGAACACAGGGCAGGGGCGCGCCACGTCAACGCAGACGCCCTGTCACGACGACCCTGTGCAGAGAGAGGGTGTACGTACTGCGAAAAGAGAGAAGGAAGAGAGAGAGAGCTCCATGAGGAAGCTAGGATCTGCCCTAACCACATGGGGGATGGACCAGTGTGCAAGACGCTGCGGGTGGCAGAGGCAGCGGATTGGAGGGGCCACCAAGAAAACGACAGGGAGCTGTCACCAGTACTGCAATGGGTAGAAGAGGGCCAGAAGCCGCCCTGGGAAGAGGTGGCAGGGGCCACCGACACAACCAAAGGGCTGTGGGCAGGGTTCGACACCCTGAGATGATGAGTAGCGGAGTGCTGATGAAGTCCTGGAAGGAGCCAGCGACAGGAGAGCATAAGTGGCGGAAAGTAGTGCCGACGACACTGAGGGAGGAGGTGTGCAGGAGCTGCCATGGAACTGTAGGGGCTGGGCACTTTGGGGTAAACAAAACCCTCCGTCGCATCAGACAAGGCTTTTATTGGGGGAGGATGGGGAGAGACGTACAGGACTTCTGTCGATGCTGCGACCTCTGCGCAGCGTACAAAGGCCCGTTAGACCAGTCTCGCGCCCCGCTCCAACAGCTAGCAGCAGGAGCCCCCATGGAGAGGGTAGCGGTAGACGTGATGGGACCTTTCCCACGCTCAGACAGTGGAAATAAGTACGTCCTGGTCGCCATGGACTATTTCACAAAATGGCCAGAGGCGTACGCACTACCCGACCAGGAGGCGGGGACGGTGGTCGACGCACTAGTAACCGGCATGTTCAGTAGGTTCGGAGCACCAGAGACCCTACACAGTGACCAAGGGAGAAACTTTGAGTCACGAGTGTTCGCCACCATGTGCGAGAAACTGAACATTAAAAAGACACGGACCACAGCATTGCACCCCCAGAGCGATGGCCTTGTAGAAAGACTCAATCGAACGCTGAAAAAGCAGTTGGCCATGCTCACGGAGGAACACCAGAAGGACTGGGACACGCACCTGCCTCTCATCTTCATGGCCTACAGATCTGCCACACAAGAGTCCACCTCCTGCACACCAGCTCTGCTCATGTTAGGTCGAGAACTGCGGACACCAGCAGAAATGGCGTTCGGCAAGCCACCAGATGCACTGGACGCTCCCCCAGGGCGAGAGTACGCCAGGAGGCTACAAGATCGCTTAGAGTCCGCTCACCACTTCGCTCGGGACCAGCTAGAGAAAGCAGGCATGAAACAAAAAAGAAATTATGATGTGAGGGCAAAGGGAAACCATTTCCAGGGGGGGGAGTTGGTCTGGGTATACACACCCCGGAGAAAAAAAGGGCGTAGCCCTAAACTGGACTGTCATTGGACAGGCCCATGCAGGCTCATGGAGAGAATGGGGGAGGTGGTGTACCGAGTGCAGATGCCACTTGGTGGCAAGAAGGTACTCCACCGAGACAGGTTGGCCCCATACCGGGGGGGGTGCACCTTTCCCCCAGATCTCGGCCGCCCGGCGGTTTCACCTAGACCGGCTGAAAGAAGGACTCTGTTTCCACAGAGAGGGGCGTCCGGCCATGACCGGGCGGACCCCACTCAGGGAAGTGAAAGCCCAGAGACACTGCAGGTGGGATCAGCCCCGCAGGCAGATTCACAGAGACTAACACGGCCACGGAGAGAGCCAAGGGCTCCAGGACGATTTAACAACTTTGAGTTGTATTAAAAAAAAAAAAAAAAAAAAAAGAGAGGAGATGGATGTTGAAATGTTGTAACAGAAAGTAAAGGATGTGCATGACATGAGATATTGTGGGGGAGGAGATGTGGGAAAGTCTGAGAGTGCAACATAAAATGTGGTTGGAAAGAAAAAAACAAAGAAGCTGTTAAAAAAAAAGATGTTTTGGTACAAGGGGGTGTGTGATGTGTTATCAACGTGGGCGTTGACCTTATTGTTGGGCGGGGAGTATGTAGCGAATCAGCAGTACACATACAGGGGTGAGCATTGGTAGTGTCTCAACTACAGATAGGAACTGATGTGTGGGAGTGTTGTATTGGGGAACACTATGCTGTGGGGATACTTCCGGGGAGGACTGAGCAAGTCTCCACACACTGCTAGAAGGGAAGGCTGCTAGCTATGAGCGTGACAACCGCTGAGAGTTGTAATATAACTAACTGAGAATAAAGAACCTTGTACCATCAAGAAGCCTCTGCCTCATGAGTTACCAGGAACGTTACAGTATTGTGGCGATCCAGAGTTTGACATGTCGGTGGCGATTACGACGTCACGTGAAGGCAGCGGACCAGCCAGGGTAGTAGGGAACTTCCGGTCTCGGGTGGCGAGGGAGTCTGGGATACGAGGAAGCGGACAGGACGTGTGTGTAGCTAGGAGCTGTGTGTGTAGCTAGAAGCTATGAGTGTGAACCAGAAATAAAGACTGTACCAAGTATTGCCTCTTCTCCTCCTCACTTAATGATCCTGGGAGCGGATTATTACATTGGTGTACAGAAGTGTTAACTACGAACTTTGCCGCTCGCCTCGTGCGGTAACATCAAAAAAAGAGGAACGGAGGGACGGACTGTTGCTGCTCGTCGCGGAGGTTCCAGCCAGCTGCAAGCTAATCGGGCTGGATTTCCCTCAAGTAAGTCGGCTGGAGTGCTACAGTGGGCGGGTGAAGAGGCAGCGCGGAGAGAAGTGGAGCGGAGAAGAAGTGAAAATTAACGCCTTGGAGGATCGGCCAGGCGTGGGCGGCTAGCTGTGTCTGCTAGCTGCTGAAAGGTTAGCTGTGTCTGCTAAACTGCTGCAAGGCTAGCTGGTGTGCTAGCTGGGGGTTAGCTGGTGTGCTAACTGCTACAAACACCACGTGGAATGGCACACGTTGGTGGACCCTCGTCGTTGGACGGGGGGAGGGAGGAGCTACCGACTCCGGAGTTCAGCGCGGTACTGGCTGGCATGGAGACACGCCTGAAGCAGGAGTTCAGCGCGGTGCTTGCCGGCGTGGAGGCCCGCTTGATGCAGGAGATCAGACGGCTGTTGGAAGCGACGCCTGTCTGGGCAGAGGAGCTTATGAAGCTACTGAGGGAAGCCACGCAGTGCAGAGAACGGCAGACGGAGGAGCCGCAGAAACTGTGTTAGACTTGTGGAGCACAGGGACATCTGGCGAGGTGGTGTCACAGCATGCATTCGGGGCAAACCAGGTACGTGGAGCAACGGTACTGGGGGCGCCCGGGTGTCTGTTGGTCGTGCGGGGCGTTTGGACATCTGGCCAGGGAGTGTCCGGAGGCTGTCAGAGGACAGAGGACAGCGAGAGAGGAGAGATGCGCAGGCGGCTGGCAGGTGAGACTCTGTTGGTCGTGTAAGAAGCCTGGACATTTGGCCAGGAACTGCACTGAGTCTGTGGAGGACGAAGGAGGGACACAGGCTGAAGAGAACGTTATTAGAGTCAGGGGACTGACGATTGTGTCTCCAGAGGAGAATGTGTGCAGCCGGGGGGAAGAGAACGCTGTTACAGTCGGGAGAGCAACGCTCCTGTCTCCGGGTGAGCGAGAGGGGTCAACGCCGGAGGAACCAGCCCAACCTGACTGCTCCACACCCCCCACAATTGCGGTGCAGGAAGCTACGGTGGAGATCGCCGTCGGTCATTTTGACCTTACTGGAATGAAAGCGCCGCCCCCTGGGGGTGGGGGATTGGAGAACTACTGTGTAGACTTTGGGCTGACGGGAGACGACGTGACCATCATGGATGTCGACGAGGAGGAGTGGATACGCAGACAGGAGGAGGACACGGATATCGGTCCGGTGTTCGCGTGGGTGGCGGCCGGACGCCGGCCCCCTGTGGAGGACATTCACAAGTGTTCCGGTGCCACGAAGGGACTGTGGAACATGTTTACGGACCTGCGTCTGGATGAAGAGGGGATGTTGGTGAGGAAAGGACACGGGAAAGAGGGGTCCCGGACGGTTGTACCCAGCTACCTGCGGGAATTGGTCTTGCGGTGGATGCACAGGGGCCCCGTAAGAGGTCATCTCAGACTTAAAAGGCATTTCGGGCCTGAAGAGACACTCAGCCGCACCCGTAGCACGTACTACTGGGGCAAACAAAAAGAGGACGTGCGGAGCTACTGCAGTGCATGTGATGACTGTAGAGCACAAGGGAAGGACTAGAGTGCTTCAGATGGGACAGAAGCTTTGAAAGGGGGGATGGAAATGGTGGTGGTTTAAATGAATGGGAAAAGAGAAACGAAATAATTAAAATGTGAGTGAAAATGAGTGTAAAAGGAAAGGGGGAAAATGTGATGGTGTGTGAAAAAAAAAAGAAAAGAAAAGACTGTTGTGGGGAATTAGAATTTAATGTGGGGATAGAAAAAAAGATATTGGGGAAAAGCGTTGATGTGTTGGTGTGTTTTGGTACAGGGGATGTGTGTGGGTTGTGGGTGCCAGCGTGGAAGCTGGCTCTTGTTGAGAGGGGATAATGTGGCGATCCAGAGTTTGACATGTCGGTGGCGATTACGACGTCACGTGAAGGCAGCGGACCAGCCAGGGTAGTAGGGAACTTCCGGTCTCGGGTGGCGAGGGAGTCTGGGATACGAGGAAGCGGACAGGACGTGTAGCTAGGAGCTGTGTGTGTAGCTAGAAGCTATGAGTGTGAACCAGAAATAAAGACTGTACCAAGTATTGCCTCTTCTCCTCCTCACTTAATGATCCTGGGAGCGGATTATTACAGTATGTTGCTGGTTTGATGTCATTTTAAGTTTCAAATTAATTCTTGAATTATTTTTGTTAAATATGCTTGGTAACTAGTAAATAAAAAGCATTTACTGATTGTTTTGCATGGATATGAATACAGGTGTGCGTTGAGATTTTGGCTTGACCATTGGTGTTTAGCCACAAAAAGTTTGAAAACCACTAGACTCAGCCCTCAGTCTTAATCCGTTTCACTCCTGTAATTAATCCTGTCACGCCTTTGGTGGCGCAGCTCACCAAACGTCTGGGAGCCGAGACTAGAAAACCACCATCCTCAACACACGACTCATCAGTCATTCTTCCTTCAGAGTCTCGGATGCGCGGGTCCTATAGGACGAATCAGCGTGACGTCACTTGCCACCCAGAAATGCGGAACCCTGCGGTAGTTAATAGTATGAGTTGTGCCAAACAAACGTTAATATCTCAAAAACTATAGGCCTACATCACATCGCTTATATTTTGACATTCTGAGTGAGAGCAGAAGTAGCTCAAGAGTTTGATGTATAATGTCATGTTAAAGTTGTGTGAACTGTCACAGAACTATAGGAGGGTGATTAGCCTGGGGATTAGCCTGGGGTCCAAGCTCTGCGGGGCGCAATGCTCACCCCTCCAACGGCTTTATGACCAGAGGGCGGTGAAGAAAGCAAGTCAGATCGCGAGGGACTCAACTCATAACCTCAGCACTTGCTTTCAGATCCTGCCCTCTGGTAGGAGATATGCTGCCCCTATATTTAAACTAACAGGGGGAGGGCCAGCTTCATCCCCTCTGCTATTAGGCTCCTTAACAAACATAGCCCCCGCTAAACCCCCCCCCCCCCCCGCCCCTCCCCTCCATGAGGGAAACCTGGCCCTGTTGTGTGCTACCCCTCCCCCCCCCCCCCCATTTTAGAACTTTTAGAGTAATTATGTTTTTTTTTTGTGTGTGGTATTTTGTATGCTGTGATCTATTCACTTTTTTAGATTTTGTCTTGTTTTTGCTGTACTGACCTTAACAAAGTGAATTTCCCTTGTGGACAATAAAGTACAACTTGAACTTGAACAGTGTTTAAAATATAAACAGAGTTAACTGGCTAGATTCAGACAATCACGCCTTGCCGCGCCCAGTGAAGCGGTTTGTTTACCAAAATGCTGCTCGGCTGATGCCGATATACACGTTTTTATCAATCACAATAAAACTGTACCTACCTCAGACACAATGTTGCTATCCAACCCTACGGGGCCATGGTAGGCTACTCCAAAAGATTCCGTAGTTTCCAGTGGATATAGGAGGACCCGCCACCGCGCATCCGAGACTCTGAAGGAAGAATGACTGATGAGTCTTTAGCGGCTAGAAAACCACTGACCTACCTAGCCAACATTAGCTACATTAAATAACATTACTTTTTTAGATAAATAAATGGTGCAAAGTTATAGAAAAGTAACCCCCGACCCCCCAGCTGCAGCTCTCTCCCCATACCTCGGTGCCTCGGAGGTGTGCCTCGCAGTTCCTCGCTCGACTCGCCCAAGGACACTGAAAGACGCGCAACAATAAGCATTTCCGGTTGCCGTTTTTCAAAGTAAAAGAGCCTTTTTACACAAGCCTAGAGTACACAGAAGCCATTGAAAAATGATAAATAAACAGTGTTGGGGGTAACTCTTTACAAAAGTAACATATTACATGTAATATATTACTTTTAGCAGTAACTCAGTAATATAACTTATTACTTATAGGATTTTAGTAATATTATACCAGTTACTTTGTCAAGTAACTCAAGTTACAAATTGAGTTACATTTGATTAAATCAAAGCACATATTTAAAAAAGATACAATCATTTCCTAATCAAACTGTGTGTTTTATGCAAATAACCACTATAGATGACAATAACAAAGGAAAATAATAACATTTAGAATTTTGGATTGAAATTATTTTTCGGCATGGTTCTGGGTCGGCAATGTCATTCTGCTGCTGCTGTTTTGGTCAAAGTAATGCAAAAGTAGTGTAATAAGTAACAAGTTACTCTACACAGACAGTAATATTGTAAAGTAACTTATTACTTTTAAATTAATGTAACTAGTAATATGTAGTATATTACATTTTGAAAGTAACTTGCCCAACACTGTAAATAAATGTACACAGTGAAACTAAGTTAAGCATTTAAACAAAGCTATACAATACAAACTATGACAATAATTGTTCCAATAACATTGAGAACGTTCTTCTCAGTATCTAAATAGATAAATAGGCTACTGTTCACTGGACTGCATAACTGTTGTATGCTAGTAAATAAGGACGCTAGTCAGTTGTTGTGGTTCAAGCTCCAAGCGTTTACTGACAGCCGGCATCATGCATCATACACACACTGTGACAGCACACTTCCTGTGCTAAACTCTGATACTAGAACTGATCACAGGGCGGCGCTGTTGACTAACCAGCTATTACAAGACGCCCTGTAACATCTCCCTTTCTGTAACAAGATAAACAAACCCATTGACTGGACTGGTAGCTTCATGAACAGGATCTCAATAAACCCAAATGTAAAATAAAATCTTGCAGAGATTAAATTTAACCAGCATTCTGATTATGGAACTGTGCATGCAATTATCTTAACCAACTGCCTCATACATAAATGTCAGGAGAGCACAACAAATCCCACAAGTTTCACATTATAACATAGACTTTGATTTTCTCTCTTTTTTTTCTTTTTTTTTTTTTAACAACCAGTCAATCACAACTTAGAGGTCTAGTCTGTCTCAAGGCTTAATCAGCCTCCCACTCCGCGAGTAGGCACAGCTCTGCTCCTCTCGACGTGGTGTCACAACAGTCTGTGTGAGAGGGCGTGATGGATGGTCCGCCCCCCCGTGACTGGTGTCGTCCTCTACGGCGCTGTCCTCACTCCCGGGGTGCCCCTCTGCTGCAGGCGCATCACTGGGCTGCTCTGGGGGCTGCACTGAGTGGCTTGACGGCTGGGGAGGGGCCGTCTCTGCTGCTCTGAGATCGACCCTGTTGCGGCGGGACATAGTCCCTTCAACGTCGACGAGGTAGGACCTGGGGCCCGCCTGCTGGCGACACACACCTTTTCTCCATCGACCCGTCCTGTCCCCGGGGAGCGGCTTCATCCTGATGGGCTGGCCGACGTTCAGCTCCGGCAGGTCCTTAGCTGACCTGTCATAAGTGAGCTTCGCCATCCGGTGCTTCACACGCAACTTGTCTGGCACCCCCGTGACGACCTGAGGTGCCAGCAGTTGGTCTGTCACAGGGAGGTGTGTCCTCAGTCTCCGTGACATCAGCCTTTGTGCCGGGCTGCACTGCAAGCCCGCTGTGGGTGTGTTCCTCCAGTGGAGTATCGCCTTCCACGGGTCCTCGCCAGAACCTGCCGCTTTCCTTCCCAATCTTTACAGCAGACTCCGCCTTACCATTGGCCTTCGGGTGTCTAGGCGATGACATGACGTGCTCAAAGCCCCACTCCCTCGCAAACGCCCGGAAAGGCCCACAGCCAAACTGACATCCACAGTCGGAGATGACCCGGTCCGGTATGCCATGCCGCGCAAACTGAGCCTTGCACCTCAGGACCGTCGCTTCTGCAGTGAGGTCGGGAAGCAGATGGACCTCCCAGAAGTCCGAGAAGTGGTCCACAACGAGCAGAAAATCCTTCCCTGCATGGTTGAATGAGTCCATGCTTACTATCTGCCAGGGGCGCTTGGGGAGTGGGTGAGCCATCATGGTGTCCTTCTGTTGCTCATGTGCATACTCGTTGCACACAGAGCACTGCTGCACACGGAGCACTGCTGCACACGGAGCACTGCTGCACACGGAGCACTGCTGCACACAGAGCACTGCTGCACAAAGTCTTTCATTTCCCCCTGCATGTTCGGCCAGAAGAGCGTGTCGCGGGCCTGCCTGTAGCAAGCTTCCCCCCCTACATGGCTGCAGTGAATACGCCTCAGCATTTCAGGCCTCAAAGTCTTTGGAATGATAACCCGCTGGCTCCGGAAAAGCACACCGTCCTGTGCACTTATTTCATCCCTGATGGCCCAGTACTCTCTGATGGCCATGGGGGTCTCCTCTCTGCAGTCCGGCCATCCTTCCAGCACCACAGCCTTGAGGGCCTGAAGGCACACATCCTCCTCTGTGTGCTGCCTTATCTGTGCGAGGCGCTGGCTGCTGACGTTCAAGTAGTCCACCTGCTGAATTGCTGCGGCGCCGCACTCCTCCTGCTGCAGGCTGCAGACCATCTCCCGCCTGTATTGTGTGTCTGTGCTGCGCGGCGGAGTGGCGGCCCTGCTGAGAGTGTCGCTGATATACATTTCCGGGCCCGGCTTGTACACCACTCTGAGACAGTAGCTTTGTAGTGTGAGGAGCATGCTTTGAAGGCGCTTTGGCGCGCTGAGGAGGGGCTTGGTGAATATGGACACCAGGTTCGTATCATGGTCGCGGGTGGCCTCCTCTTCCGTGTCCCCACAGCCCACTATCAAGATGTCATCGGCTATGGGCTCGATCCCCCTCAATCCAGCCAGGAGCTCGTGCTGCTTTCTCTGGTACAGCTCCAGTGCAACTGACACGCCGAAAGGGAGTTTCAGCCAGCACTTCCTGCCCCACGGCGTCCAAAACGTTGTCATCAGACTGCTCTCGTCATCCAGGTGGCACTGCAGGAACGCGTCTCGTGCGTCCACCAGCGTGAAGATGCGTGCCTTCGGCAGCTGGTACAGCACGTCATCCAAGGTGGGCATGTGATAATGAGATCGTTTGACAGCGCGGTTGAGGGGCTTGGGGTCGATGCACAGCCGTAACTTATCCGGCCTCTTCACTATGACTAGACTGCTTATCCAGTCTGTGGGCTGTGTGACAGTGGTAAGGTGTCTCTCCTTCTCATACTGATCCAACTGTGCCTTCACGGCCGCTTTGAGGGCCACCGGGACATTTCGTGGTGCACACTGCACAGGCACCACATCGCTGTCCAGCTCGAAGTGAACATCGCCTGGCAGAGAGTCAATGGGGCTGCAAAAAACATCATGATATGCACTGACCAGATGCTCAGTCAGTGGAAGAGGGGTAAGGAGTTTGGAATAAACACCCGGCAGTTAGAGCTAGGCTAATCGTTTCCCGCCCCACAGCTTAATTAAAGTGGCAGAAGCTAGGTGGAGTTATACACATTAAGCTGTTACTTTCGGACCCGTTGAATGGAGAGCTGTTCTACCAGTATTAAGATCGGTCACAACGATACTGAGGATATTGGCAGATAATCAAGACAAGTCCTATAAGCTGAGTTAGATATATATACTGTATCAGAGCAGCATGATAAAGTCCTATAAGCTGAGTTAGATATATATCTCAGAGCAGCATGATAAAGTCCTATAAGCTGAGTTAGATATATATCTCAGAGCAGCATGATAAAGTCCTATAAGCTGAGTTAGATATATATCATAGAGCAGCATGATAAAGTCCTATAAGCTGAGTTAGATATATATCTCAGAGCAGCATGATAAAGTCCTATAAGCTGAGTTATATATCTCAGAGCGGGGGAGGGGGGGGCTGGCATTTTTAGTTGGTGAGATGGGTCCAGCCTCCCTGGGCCATCCTGTGGAAAACGTGGAGGGGAGTGTGTGATTGTGATTGGAGGGTTCTGGAGATCCCACCTGTTTCCATTGGCGCACCGTGGCTTTCTGGAGGAGGGGCTCAGACACTATCCCCCCCATTCCCGAATGTGTGTGTTGGTGTGTCCATTGTGTCAATTTGGGTGAGGGGATGTGTATCCCATGATGTAGGCATGCACCACAGAATATGACATAGGCCTATATTTCAAATGTATGTATGTATTCAAAAATATAGGCTACTTTGGCAAGACAAGGCAAGTTTATTTGGATAGCACATTTCCATACACAGAGGCAATTACATAAAGTGCTTTACATAAAATAAATACAAAGAAAAGAGCATTGAGAAATAAAAAGATTACAAAATAGAAAGATGTTGTACTCCTCTAAAGGAAACATGGAATCAAAAGTGGTATTAGTCACTCTCACTCTGGTGACAACAAGAATGTCAACCATTCTTTCTGTTATTTCATCCTACTTCAAAGATGCAGGATGTTTGTTTTCCTATGTCAACATGTTGTTCATGCAAACAGACGGGAGATGCATTCACTAATTTTTGCATCCTATCGTAAGCAAATAAAGTATCTATTGATTAATTTGAGAGGAATAATCTCCATTTTGACTGAGATAGAATGTGTGAGAATCAGTGGTTTAAGCATCATTTGTAAGCAGCGTATCAACAAAGAGGACAGGTTCATATCATCATGTCTCCAGCCCACCCAAAGTTCACTGTAAATCGTTTGCGTTATGAAGTTGTCAAAATCCAGTAGGTGGCGGTAATGCAACATTTGGATGCCAACCGCCATAAAAGTTCAATAGAAGAAGAAGAACGCATTGACAATTTCCTGTCTCGCGGTGGTCGCGTCACGCTCGCACAAGATAGATATAAATAAGAGTTTGTTCACCCTTCCTCTAAACTTTAATTGACCAACAGGAGACTCGTATTGGTGATACTATCGGGATATCTGGAGCCGTTTACTTCTAGAAGAAGAAGAAGAATCTTCTCTCCCGCATGGTCTCAGATGAATGGTTCAGCAGCTTCAGCTAACGTTAGCTGTGAAGCTATGGACTGAGCTAGGCTAGGCTAGCTACTCATGCTAAGGTTGTCAGTAAATAGTTGAGGAGGAAAAGTTGCCGTCACTGTGTGAGAATGAACTCCAAAGTGCAGAAGCTGAGAACGGTGGTGAAGCAGCGACTGATTGCGGCTGTTGAAGAGGTATTTGTGCTCTTTGAAAGAATGATAGCAGAATACGAGGAGGAAGCTGCTCTTTCAAAAGAGAAGATCGACCGTCAACAAAAGCTGCTGGACACTGTTTTAAATCCTGAAGTGCGTTTACACAGAGCAGGTTGGTGATATTACAATTTTCTTTTCTCACATTCTATCATATTTCTGCAGTGGTGGACAGGGCCGTGGTATTCTATAGGAAACTGTGGACGATTCCAAGGGCCCTTGACTGACAGGGGCCCTCAATTTTTTTCTTTTTTACAGTGCACCTGAACGCAACATACAAGATACCCGTTGAATAAGTGTCCAAATGTTCATGTCATTCTGGCCAATACTCTTCTGTTATAACATTTCAGTCTGGAATATGGAATATCTTTCAATAATCTTTATGACTAAAACGCTAAAAGTAATCTCATCTGTAAGAAATGACTGTTCTACATTGAAGTAAAAAAATGTAAATAATTAACTTGTTGGTTTTGGATTTATTTTACTTCAAGAGTGCATTGTTCGTGTGACCCTCAACACAGGCTTTGAGAATCCCGGGCCACTTACTGATACTTATGCTTAAATTAACCCACTCATATTCTGGTTTATTTCAAGAAAAACATTTTGGCTAGTGGAAATTCTAATTGGCTGGTAACTGCTAGCAGCCATATTGGCAGGTGGCCAAAAAAGCTAATTTCAAGCCCTGCAGGGAAAGCAAGTGGTGACGTAGGAGTGAGTGAGAAAAGGAGCAAATATTGGTGTTTAAGACTGAATAACGACATCACAACTGTTCATTTAAAATGAGTTATTCCTCTAAATCTGACTTCAAATGCCCAAAATTTTTCCGCGCCAGCGCCGTTCGGCCCCCAACCCTCAGCAAAATCTGGGAAATTTTTTTGTGGTCCTCTCTATCATCAAAGTTCCTGGGTTACGGCATGACAATATTTGTTCGGCCCCCGGCAACAATCTGGGTTTCTCATGTGGCCCCCCATGAAAAATAATTGCCAACCCCTGATCTAGCCTCTTAAATTGGTTCTCAAAGTGAACCAGATTCATGCATTTTAGTTTAAAATGTACACATTTTTCTTACAGGGGGCATGGCCCCCCGAACCCTCCAAGAGGGTCCAAGCAAGGTCTACCCACCACAATCTCTCCAAATCCTGTTGGAAACATACAGTTATTAGTATTTTCTTTGTTCTTAAAAATATACATTGCCTGTTTGTGTTTTACAATATGGATATTGTTTTATTTATAATTAAATTGAGCATTGGGCCTTTATAAGAATGTTTATTTGTATTATTTCAATTGTCACACTCATCGATAGATATTTGAGGTTTGTTTATTAATTGGGAAAAGGACCACTGGAACAAACGCCGCGAAAACATGATCCGGCTACTTTTTCAATCTGACTGCCTACTCAAAAGTTTGGGGAACTCTCTGATTTAAAATTAGATATTCCTCTAAATTGTGCTTCAAATGGCCAAGATTTTCCGCTGCCGCCCTTCGGACGGCGGCATCCGTGGGCCCGATGTGATATCCTTTCATGGGGCCCGAAATCCCTGGCTACGCCCCTGGTGGTGGATAGAGTAAACAAAAATGGTACTCAAGTAAAAGTACAGTTACTGTATAATATATTTACTCGGTAGAAGTAAAAAGTCATACAAATAATTACTTGAGTAACAGTTAAAAAAACTACTCAAGTAGTCAGTAACTTTGCGAGTAACTAGATGTAATTTATTACGGTAATGTTGTACGATGGTCCATCGTCGTCCTGGAGCATATGTTGTTCTCTGTGGATCCCACTCAATTGGGGGTAGAACATGCCATACAAGCACCAGGATTGGCCAACGTCAACTTCAGTCCCCAGAACGGTCAAATAAAATCATCCACACGCTATGTCCCGCCTCTCTACCCTCTTCCAGTCAAAGCAATTTTTTTGTTTTCCGTCGGATACGTCATCACAGACCCTGAGATCTAATTTCAGCTCGTCTTTAATATTATGAACTAATGGTAACAAGCTTAGGTTAACTTACTCACAGTTTTGCCTAATGTGTGTATTTGTCTTCTCTCCAGATGTCCAGCAGCTGTTGGTCTGTAAAGAAGAGGATCTCTCTGAGCAGCAGGACTGGAGCTCCAGTCTGGACGAGGAAGTCCCAGAACCACCACACATTAAACAGGGACTCTGGACCAGTCAGGAGGGAGAAAAGCTTCAGGAGAACCCAGAGCCCACATTCACTCCTATCCCTGTGAAGAGTGAAGATGATGAAGAGAAACCTCAGTCCTCACAGCTTCATCAAACCCAAACTGAGGAGAACAGAGAGGCAGAGCCTCTAGCCAGCAGCTCAACTGAACATATTAAAACAGAAGCTGATGGAGAGGACTGTGTAGTATCAGAACCAGCCAGGGACTTAGATCCAGCTGGTCAATTACATCCAACTAGGGATGGCAAGACTTCAGACTCTTCTGAACCTGAGACTGAAGACAGTGATGATGATCGGATGGAAACTAGTGAACCTCAGCCAGGTTTAAACCCACAGAAAAAAAGTGAGGTTCTTGGGAAGAAAGAGGTTAGTTGCTCATTTTGTGGCAAAATGGTATGTGGTCATTTGAAGAGACACATGAGAGTCCACACAGGAGAGAAGGCATTTACTTGCTCGCTCTGTGGTAACAGTTTTAGTAGTAAAGGAGTGTTGAAGAGTCACATGAGAGTCCACACAGGAGAGAAGCCATTTACTTGCTCAGTCTGTGGGAAAAGTTGCAGTCGAGCTGCACACCTGAAGATACACATGATAGTCCACACAGGTGAAAAGCCATTTACTTGCTCTGTCTGTGGTAAAGGTTTTAGTAGTAAAGGAGCCTTGAAGATACACATGAGAGTCCACACAGGTGAAAAGCCATTTACTTGCTCAGTCTGTGGTAAAGGTTTTAGGAGTAAAGGAGACTTGAAGTCACACATGAGAATCCACACAGGTGAGAAGCCATTTACTTGCTCAGTCTGTGGGAAAAGTTGCAGTCAAGCTGCACACCTGAAGTCACACATGAGAGTCCACACAAGAGAGAAACCGTTCAGTTGCAGTGTTTGTAGGAAAACATTTGGTTGGAAGCACCATGTCAAAGAACATAAGTGTTGTGGTGAGAGCAGCAGCAGGTGAAGCTGCAGAGCTGCTGGTTGAGCTGAACTGTTCAGCAGTAACAGAACAATAAACTAGAGACACATCATCATAGTTCATCATTCAGGAGGAAACCCAAACTCTTTTCCATTGTATTTTGCCTTTAGTCTCGCTTGATAAACACACTGAATGGCCATCATTCCCACTCCATTATTGAGTCTAAGATTTCCCCGAGCGACCGACATATCTGAATGCATCACTAGTGAGTGATGTATTTGGCTACTCTTCTGTTATTTTCAGTTACACTGATTCTGGTGGTATTTGATAAATTTTAAAAGAAGAAATCTCTCAGTTTTGTCAAAAATATAATTTTAATATGTTGTTTAAGGATTTTAACCAATATTCTACCGCTAAAACACTAATGATAAACCACACCAACGGTTAAAACTTTTTTTTACAGTTAACTTTCAACCAAGAGTCTGTGTCCATCTCTCTCTTTGTCTTGCTTGCTGTATGTCTCCCTCGTCATGTGACAGTGGAAGCCTGCTGCAGCGGGTGAGGAGCCTTCTGACTACCTTCATGTAATAAATAGAGATGAGGAAGCAGACTTTTCCCCTTGGCTGTGACCCTGTTCCCTTGACTGTTCTCCTCACACTCTAACAGTCTCAGTACTGCAGTGCTGTTCCTGTTCTCGGTGCTGTTGGCCCACGTTAGGCAGCAGAAAAAGTTCACCTGTTCTGGTTCCCTTCCCCATTTCTTTCAACACACCTTGCAAACAAATAGTTATAGAATAAGAACTTATAAACCAAGCTGAACCAGAATCACACTGTTCTGAGCTTTTTTGTGGTGATTTTCCAACATATTATTTTGAAAAAGAAAAAAACACATCTTAAAAAATAGGAGCAGTTTTCATTATTGTTTGTTCAGGAGGTTTTTGCTTGTTTGCATTTTGTCTGGTAATTGTATTTTATATAATGTTAAAAGTTATTTAAACAAATAGTTTAGTTAGAAGATGTACAAATATTTTGTACTTTGTATACTTTTTTATTTTGTTCATTTTTTTTTTATTGTGTTCAATAAAATTGGTCAACACTATCTGTGCTGCTTCACCACATCTCCTCTGAGTGACTTTGAGCTGTGGATGTGGCCAAGTGAAAGCATGCAAGGGTGACACCATGTGGATACAGTGTGAAATGCAGAAATGCTCTCAACATCTCTCACTCATAAATCTATCCATCAATAGTTTAGAAAGGTGCTAAATTATATTAAAGTCCCTGGAAACCAGAAATATTTCTTTATTATTTAGCATTTTGAGTTCATCACATCACAGGACCCTATGTTAATAAGCCACCAGCCAAATTTGAACGATGATGAACGTCGCAAAGTATATAAATTTAGGTTTGACAGGTGTGGCAAAACGCATGAGAATCGATTATTTTTTAGAGTGTACTTTCTCCCGCGGAATGTGTGGGCGTGTCCCATCTACAGCAGGGAAATTTCTGTCTCTCGGAGAGCGCGAGAGAGGGGGGAGGGAAACGGAGAGAGAGAGAAAGAGAGATGAGTGCACACACCGTGTTTGTGTGTGTGTGTGTGTGTGTGTGTGTGTGTGTGTTCGCGCGTTGCTCCGTGGCTCTGAGAGGAAGAGATCTCTGTCCGTTCTCTCTCTCTCTCTCTCTAGTCGAGAGAGAGAGAGAGAGAGAGAGAGGAGCGCATGGCTTGAAACCCGACACCTTGCTAATCTCACAAGCATAGCGCTTGGCAGACGGCACAGGGAGACGGACAGCGAGGGAGCGCTGTCACTGGGGGCAAAGAACGGACTTGCCATAGGTGGGTGCGGATTGCGCGCGTGTACAAAGGTTATATAGAGCTTATGACGTCATAAGCTCCTGCGTTTTAGCACCTCACGCACTGCTGTCTTCAATGAGGAAGTACTTTGTAGAATCTTGTAGAAAAGTGGCGATTTTAAGGCTTTGGGTTGAAAGTAATGTATAATAATTTCGGAGGCACAAAATTACTAACATAAGACCCTAAATAACATAGTTAGAACGTTTTTGTGGATTTTGGTTTCCAGGGACTTTAAGTCATTTCTCACATACCTACTATGTGTGCACTCCCCTGTCTTGGTGCAATAAACCCCATATAGAAAAGACTAAATGATTTTTTATGCAAGCTCATTTAATGGTAGCCAGTGGTCGTGCTGTGCAGTTTATAAACCTCCCTCCTGACAAACAGATGCCCTGGTGACACATTCTAGAGCCAGATGGTTTTAGCCTCTTCACTAGTGTCCATCTCCCATGCTGGAGGTTCCGAGTTCGACTCCCAGTGCGGACTGTCAACACAATGTTAAAAAACGCATATTTAAGGGATGTAAGGGGTAGAAAGTGAAGAAGAAAAAAAGCCGGTTCATCATTGCATGTAACGGCGTTGTGTTGATGGCAGTTGCAGCAACCCATGTTAGGGGCTTAGCCCAGGTGTGGATTCGAGCCGCCGACCTCTGGCTTCCAAAGCGCACACGCTAACCACTACACCAAGAAAGCAAGCTCCCTGATTAAAGCTGCTTAACGGGCCTTTATACTGGGGAGGGAGTTTAACCAACTTAGCCACAAGGCCACAACAGACTCGTCCGTCCGCCTCAAATTGGAGCCGTCTGCCTGCGCCAGCGATCCCTACACGCTAGGACGTCACTACACGCTAGGACGTCACTACACCCTCCCTCCTCCCACCCTCCCTCCTGTGGAAGCTCCGTGGGAAAATGGCGGCGATTGAGTGCCAGGCAGTCTGAATTAAATTGAATGTAACGTTCCCAATTCTATGTAGTAAATTCTAAAAAACGACCCTCAACATTTGGGAAGGCTAAGCCACACAACTAGTTCGTTATAATCTAACGTCATGCTTTGAAGGCGACTTTACGATGATGAGGACGGTAAGGACTCAATCACATCAGGTCTCCGCTAGACTACCTCGGAGATCTCTGTTACAGGCCCAAGGCAACGGCCAATCACAACTCTCGTGCAGCTGACGTCACGCACGCCCCCTCCCCGCATGACGGCGCTCCACCCGCCGTCATACGGGCAGGGCGGGGCGAGGCTCTGACGGACGAGTCTGTTGTGGCTAGGGATGGGCATTGTAAGGGATTTAAATACTCGAGTACTCTCCTTCTGTTATGAAAGAGTACTCGAGTACTCCCCCCCCCCCCCCCCCCCCCCGGGGGAACGACACACACACATGAAAGATCCTAAGTTTGGCTATGTTAAGCAGTTACCATTAGCATTCGCCAAATGCCTGTGATGAGAGCAGGGGTGATCTGCTTTGTATGGGGCTGTTCACAGCAACTTCACACACATTAGCAATTTTGCATGGAAAAAGCGCTGCCTGGTGCACTTTTTAGTTTTTACAGATTGACTGTGATAAGGTGATCCGGTGTTAGCCGTTAGCCTACCTCAGTAAAAGTAATTCCCAATACATGTCGGTAATCATTCCATACTGCTTCTTGATCACTGTTAAGTAAATCCACTTATTAAAAACTCTGGTGTTCTGCCAAAAAGTGATAACTGCAAACATGATAACTGCAAAAAGTAATAATGTTTGCTAACGTTAACCGCAAAAACCACCAACAACATCCGAGTGATGGTCCCCGCCCGTGGTGAAACACGGAACGTTTGGCTATGGTAAACAAAGTTACTGTCAGGGGTCCGTTAGTCAAAGTGGTCCGTCCGAGTAAAAAACATCTAACGTTACCATCTTTGCTTGCACATCTATATATAAATTGGCCATGAACGGAAAACAACTGCAATCAAATCTTGTTTATTTTACATCTGCTGAATATAGATTGCGTTAATATACATGGACGTCTGTGTTGCTGGCGATTCGCCAGACGCTGTTAACGTTAGATCGGCCATTTTTATAGGGGAGGGGGGTGGGGCGAGTACCCGGACAGCGGAAACGGTACTCGAGTACTCTCGTTACAAACGAGTACTCGAGTACCCGAGTACTCTCCCCCATCCCTAGTTGTGGCCTTACTCGCTACCACTTGGGACTCAGGAGGACTCACATTCATTCGGTTACACATATTCTAGTGTGTTTCTTGACCGGCACTTTTCTTGGTTCTTGCAGCAGTTTGGAAATAGGCTATTTGACATATCTGATCTGTTTTATTACTTGCGGATGCCTCCCACTGCAGCTGCTTGCCAGACCAATCTTTTATTTTGAGCATTTCAAAGAAAACCGATGAGAAGAAAACTCAGAGTAGAGCAACAGTTGATGGTGGCTACATCTCTATAGCGCGCCACGTGTTCCACATCATGGAGAAGAATGGCCTTCTGTGCCACGGGAACAGAACAAATGAGTCACTTTGTTGCTGGGCAGCCTGTGGGCTCTAAAGAAGAGAATGCATTTGTATTCACCGGGCTTTACCTGGAGAGTGCCGGCCCGTAGACCACTTGTTCCCCTCCAGAACCGCTTCACGTTCTCTCACAGGCAGTTGAGTGGGGCCCTTTACTCAGTCCAGTGCCTAAAGACACTCCGCCATAAACCTATCAAAGGCAAGATGTTCAATGAGATTCCAATCTCATATAACGGCCAAGGATGAAAGACTAGGTGTCATCACCTGGGATTATGTCCGCACGCACACAGGAAGTGTGTATGGGCGGTTTATGCTCTTTGGGATGTGAGTACATCCTGAGAATAGTGTGGTCCTGGTAACCATGCGAGGCAGCTGGATTCAAGTCAGATCACATGATCACAAGACCACATGACAAATGCATCTCGCCACACTCCAATCTATTAGTTTGAATCTGAATCACACCAATCAGCGTCCAGAGGCAGTTACAGTATACGGGCGGGCTTTGGTGTGACAACGGCCAGATGCGAGCGCCATGATAGACAGATGGTTCATCTAATCACCTGCCAGGAATTCTGACTATAATCTCAGAAGTCAAGTACATTTTTCACTAGGGCCAAATCTGTATGAAAGAAAGGGAAACAGACATCTTTTGTTCACCTTGTGGCTGCTTCGCTTTGCTTTTAATGGAAAAATGGTGCCGGCAGGTGGGGAAAAACACTGTGACCAATTCTTGTGTTTGGTTGGATGCGTGGGTCGACTTTGAAACATCTACCACTTTGGGACCTGTAGCTCCTGCAGTTTCTGACATCCAGACACTTAAGATAAAATAAACAAAATTCCAGCACTATGTGCTTATTGGACCTTTAGACTTTAGCTTCAAAAACGATTTAACATGTCTGAGAAATGCACAAACAAATCAATACAGAGTAAAGTCCAGTGCAGCAATTTAATATTTATGAATAATTTATGAAGCATTAAAGCGTTACTTGTTAGCGCTCAACATACAAATTCATACATCATCACTAAAACCAATGGTAACATGATTGGCTCCTATGTAAATCTAACTATTAATTAAATTATATATATTATATATATATTTTTAAACATGTCTGCTTTCATGGACAGCACAGTTCTTAGACCACAGAGTGACACACCCTTGGGAGCGCGACTCAGGGAGGAGGCATCAAGCAGTGGTCAAGGGGCTATCCGGGGTGCTGAAGCAGCCGGAGCGCTGGCAACCAGGACGCGCCGGGCCGTTGCTGTCCAGGGTGCTGAACAGAGGTCCCGCGCTCATAACAGCGGCGGGAGAAACTAGCCTATCCACCTTATTTTTGGCGGCCATTTTGCCTTACGTTAAGTATGGGTTCTATTTCCGGTGTAACCAATTTAGATAACCCCCCAGCCCCTGACAAAAAAAACGTCTATGAGGATTTTACCCTTTTACAGCAGAGCCATTCTGCTCTACAGCCGTGTCGTTCGGGTGCTGGGATAACGTAATGCATTGTGGGTAGTCGGCTACTAACTGTGGCTAATGTTAGCGGCTAGCTAGCTATGTTACATGGCAGTAAAACGCCACCAAATTGATTTAACTTTTAACCATTTCGAGTAACACACATTTCGAGTTTCCATACGGACCTCCAGCGTTGGTTAGTTGTTTATAACGTGACTATATTTATAACTTTTATAACGGACTCCAGCTTCCGGTTTATAATTCGGGTCTGCAGCCAGAGTATAACAAAGGAAATGGCAAGCGGCAACAATGAGTCATGTTAAACCGGACCTTGTACCCACGATTCTTTTTTACAGTGGGGCATTCAAAAATAAGGTGGATAGGGAAAGGCCATGACGTCACTCGCTTAATTACTGTGATAGTTTGCACCTGGTTGGCAGCCTTTATAACCTCTTCTGCTTGCAGACTCCAGTGCCGATCGTTGCCAAGCTGCTGCTGTGTTCTGGCTACTCCGGTTCGAGACTCTCTGGATGGACCTCACTGAACTTTATGCTGGACTGAGCTCCTAATTCATCTGTCTCAAGATATTAGTTTATTCGTCGGTCTTCGACTACTGTATAGGCTAGAATTAGCTTTAGGCTTAATTGCTGTTATTGTTTATTTTGTTCCTGTGTTCAAAGTCTCAAGTAAAAGACAAGTATTTTTGACTCCTGACTCTGTCGTCTCTGCTCCTGGGTCCAAACCATTATACACAGCATAACACAGAGTCTACAGGACGCCCCAAAATGTTCCTTTATCAACACTGGCTATTAGTGGGTAATCATGTACAAGTGAGGTAGCAGTGGTACTCTTAACTTATCAATCAGAAAACTTACATTTCATTACTAATGAGCTAATATGAATTACTCCTGATAAGCAACTTACATAAATTATTATTATTTAATTGTGTTAGTTGT
Organism: Poromitra crassiceps; assembly: GCF_964638095.1. Taxonomy (NCBI): domain Eukaryota; kingdom Metazoa; phylum Chordata; class Actinopteri; order Beryciformes; family Melamphaidae; genus Poromitra; species Poromitra crassiceps. The sequence continues at coordinate 1,099,540 of NC_139642.1, forward strand.
ATCCAAGTGTTATCCAATATAATTGCATCTAGTTTGCAGAATGTATTTAAGTTACACCCTTCGTTGCATTGCAGCAAAACATGACCGACGTTCTTTGTTAAAAGGACATGGTTAATTTGATTTGATGTATTGAGTACAAATTGGATAGTTTCACCAATTTGTGATGTTGTAATGTACTTGTTAGTGTACCCATGTCCTCAGCCCGCCTCCTCTACAGCTAGTGAAGTTAAGCCAATTAAAAAAATCAGAGCACGCCTCTGTCCAGACTCAGCCAATCAGAGCTTAAGTCTGACTATGCCCAAATTGTGTCTGCGAGGGCCGGGGCAGAAGCTTGCTGCTGGGGACGACCTGGAAGGAGCAGGGCGATCCACCACAGTCCCAACAGAGCCTCTGGGCTTGATGGTCTGGTCCGCTCTGGTACTGGGAGTACTGGGAGTACTGGGCATGGCAGAGTGCAGATGCTCATGGGGGTGCAGATGGGTGTGGTTGTGCTGCTTTGGCCCAGCATGTCCGCTATCTGCTTTGGCATGGGCCTGCTCTTCCACCCTGGCAGCCTGCAGATGAAGGAAAAACAGAGAGGATGGTTAACTCCGTTGAGTCTGTCAACAAGTTGGTTGTCAGGGGTTGCACCTCGGAGATTACAGGCCGACGTGCTGCACTCTCCGCTCGGCAACACGAAGGCAGCTGGCTGCCTGCGGCTCGCTGAGCTCCACTCCTCTCGTCAAAAGGCTCTTCCCGAGGGGAGCGCCACAACACACTCGATTTGGAGGCGGAACACGCCAGGATTGGCCAAAGCCCAATCCAGTCCCCAGAATTGTCAAATAAAATCATCGACATGATGACCTGCCTCTCAACCTGTCATCTTAGACAAACTATGTTTTCAGTCTGAAATGGACTCATTATGCACGTGACGAACAGGTTCAGTTCCACTTTAATATGTCCCAGCTGGCCCGTACAGATGTGATATATTCTACAAATGATTTGAAGAATTTAGACACCGCACTGTCAGAGACAGAGTTTAGAGACATGTATAGATCATATTTATACAGCGACTACAGTCGTTAGAAACAGACTGAAGCATAAAAAGCCCACTTTTTGTTGTTTTATTGATTTCCAGAAGGCGTTTGATCTTGTTCATCACGACCTCCTTAAATATAAGCTTCACCAAATTGGGGTAAATGGAAAGTTCCATCAAGCTATTACCTCAATATACAAACAACCTGTTGCCTGTGTGAAAGTGAAGGATTATTTTACAGAATGGTTTTCTACTCTCTCTGGTGTCAAACAAGGGGATGTTTTGTTTCCAACTCTATTCGCCGTTTTTATTAATGATTTGGCCAGAGAGATAAAGCAACTGGGGAAAGGGGTATTATGTGGTCAGGTAATTGTAAACATCCTTCTTTACGCGGATGATATTATTTTGCTTTCAGAAAGGGAAGAAGATTTACAAATGATGCTGATATGTGTTAATGAGTGGTGTAAGAAATGGAGATTGTGTATTAATCAAAAGAAATCACAAGTAATGCACTTTAGAAATCCAGGTAGAGAGAAAAGTTATTTTCAGTTTTGTATTGGGGACAAACAACTCGAGTTTACAGATAAGTATAAGTACCTTGGTTTGTTTTTTGATGAATACATTTTTTCCATGGTGTTTCTGCTCTAGCAGACTCAGCAAGCAGGGCATTGGGAGGTATTATGGGTAAGACCAAAATGTTGAGAGACATGGGCTACTCTACTTATTCGAAATTGTATCAAACGTGTGTATGTCCTGTCTTAGATTATGTTTCGGGGGTTTGGGGTTTCAAAAGGTTTCAGTTGAATGAACGAGTCCAGAATCGAGCAATCAGATTCTACCTGGGACTTCATAAATATGCCCCCATTTTGGCAGCTAATGGAGATATGGGGTGGGACTCCTGTGAAATTAGGTGGAAGGCCAGTATGGTGGGTCTTTGGAACAGGCTGCTGGGTTTACCACCCAACAGGGTGGCTAGCCATATTTTCTTTTGGGATTTGTTTGCTGAAGGGGAATGGGTTTCTGAACTGTATGACTTACTACAGGAATGTGGTCTGGAAGACCATTATTTTCAAAGAAAAACTGTGAATGTGGAGGAGTTTAAAAATCGAATCCGGGTTAAATGTCTACAATCCTGGGCTGAAGAAATTTGGCAAAAGCCAAAATTAAGAACATATTGTTTATTTAAAAAAGATTATAAATGTGAAAAATATGTTTTGTATAATTTGTCCAAAAGTCAGAGATCGCTCCGTGCACAGATAAGATGTGGCATCCTACCATTACATATTGAAACAGGAAGATACAGAGGGGTAGCTGAGGAGGATAGAATATGTGAATACTGTGAGTTGAATGAGGTGGAGAATGAAATTCATTTCATTTTATATTGTCCTTTGTATATCATGACTTGAGAGAAACAATGTTTAAAATAGTCCATACTCCTGAGCTAAATATGATAGATAGTGAGAACGGAGTTCTACTCGAATATCTTTTTGATAATATTTTTGCATTCTCTGAATTTCTTTCTAAAGCGTGGGACAGGAGGAGAAGGTTGACGTATAACTGATAAATTATAGTTTATTTTTTTGTTTGTTTTTATTTTCGTATTCTATGTGCAGGTATGTATGAATGTATAGTATATGTATAGGCATATTATGTCTGCATGTATATATACTCTCATTCATTCATTCATTCAATAGTTTTACTTGGTCAACCGAAACGGTTCAGATATATTTAGAAACAGGAGAGCGCACATAACATTTCACTCAGACCAAAACCTTAAGAAAAAATTGATTTAAAGAAAATATTTTTTTCAAGTTTTTTTTTTTTTTTGTCCTAGTGAAATGTTCTATGGTCTCTCCCGATTCTAAATATAGCTCAACCGTTTGGTTTGACAAAGTCAAAAAAAGTGGGCGTGGTTGGCGGCAGTGTCTGTCATGATAGACCCTTTTCACAGCTGCCATTTTCTGTCTAAAAGGCAGGATAAACAGTAGTATGAAGCGATGGCTGACACATCCCCTGAAACGAGCGCGCCAGGCTACAGCAGAGGAACTGTCCGAGGTGCTGAAACAGCCAGAGCGCGCAGAGGCCCAGGCCGTTGCTTTCCGTGGTACTAGGCAGCCATCCCGTGCTAAGCGGAGCAGCGGGAGAAAGCAGCCTCTGAAAACACAGTGACATAATTCTTTGCTAATTCCTTATGATCTTCTGCACCTGGTTGGCCACCTATATAATCATCTCTGCTTTCAGACACCGTTGCTGCTCGTTGAACCACTGCTGCTGTGTCACTGCCTGTTCCTCCCTGAGTTCCTCTGTGAAATTATTCTCTGGACTGATCCTGCTTCCTGGGGAACCTTTTGAGCCTCTGGACTGTTCCTGCCTGCCTTATGATCCTTTTAGTTTATTGTCAGCCGCCCGACACCCTTTAGGCTGGTTTCACTCTTTTCTTGTTTATTTTTGTGAACTTTGAAAGTCTCAGTAAAAGACTTAAAACTGACTTTGACTCTGTCGTCTCTGCTCCTGGGTTCAATATCACAGCATTACAATGGCGCACAGTTGCATGATGGTGCCCAGGTGGGTGGGTGGTGTCTGTCTGTCAGTCATGATTTTGGGAGGCGGCAGATCGGGCGATTTCCATAACTGCAGCCATGGCGCATCATCTCCAGAGTCTCCACCCTAGGACCTAGTTGTTAAAATGTGAAGTTGTGTGTGTGTGTGTGTGTGTGTGTGTGTGTGTGTGTGTGTGTATATATATATATATATATATATATATATATATATATATATATAATTATTATAATTATATATATTATATATATATATATATATATATATATATAATTATAATAATTATATTATATATAATTATAATATATATATATATATATATACGGTATATATACATATATATTATATATTATACGTGCGATCCCAGAATCCCTTGCGTGTCATCAGCTAGATCCATTCAGATGGCTTGACCACACCAGCATGGCTACTGACTATCGATAGTTAGCAACGACAATTGTGTTAGGCTCCAAAACGGAAATCCAAAAAAAGACATTTAAACTAAGATAATACAATGGTTATCGTAATTTCTACATCTATATTAACAAGGAAAGGTAACCCTTTATTTTACAGGTTAGTTACATATGAACTATTTGTAATTACACATGAACACCAAATGTAATTACACAGTAATTACCAATAGTTATAAATGATGTTCATATGTAGTTACATTGTAACAGACCTGTAAAATGGAGTGAGTCTGTTCAATTGTAGTTCATATGTAGTTACATTGTAACGGACCTGTAAAATGGAGTGAGTCTGTTCAACTGTAGTTCATATGTAGTTACATGGTAACAGACCTGTAAAGTGGAGTGAGTATATTCAACTGTAGTTCATATGTAGTTACATTGTAACTAATATTTTCCCCCAAGTCTCTGTGTATAATAACAAAGCTATGAAGTGACAGCAACTACATCTGACTGACATAGTTATCCTCTTAAACTCCACCATGAAATTTGGAAAGCCCGCGTGGCTGAGTGGTTAAAGCCGCTTGCTTTGCAATCAGAAGTTCAGTGGTTCAAATCCACCACTGGGTTTTAGCAATCTCTGTCCCAGCCCGGAGCTTCTTTACAGGTCCGTTACCATGTAACTACATATGACCTACAGTTGAAAAGACTCACTCCACTTTACAGGTCCGGTACCATGTAACTACATATGAACTACAGTTGAACAGTCTCACTCCACTTTACAGGTCTGTTACAATGTAACTACATATGAACTACAGTTGAACAGACTCACTCCATTTTACAGGTCTGTTACAATGTAACTTCATATGAACGTAATTTAGAACTATTGGTAATTACTGTGTAATTACATTTGGTGTTCATGTGTAATTACAAATAGTTCATATGTAACTAGGGTACCTGTAAAATAAAGGGTTACCCAAGGAAATATTTACATTTGTAGGGATGCTTTTTTCCTCTTCTTCTTCTTTTGAATTGACAGACTGGATGGAGCTTTGGCGTATTGCTGCCCCCCACAGTCTGAAGACGTATCTGCTTTTAAGGGCTGTCCCATTTTAAAGTCGCAAGATAGCCCTTAACACGCAGTTTTGAGGGCTACTAAGATTGAGGGTTGAGCTTGAGGGTTAAGATTGAGGGTTAACCCATTGATGCAGCATTTGTGTGTGTATCCCTTTAAGACCGCGAACCGCGTCATATGCTTGTCAGCATACAAACTAATACGTGTCTCGATACCCCCGACCTTCAGGCCTGCAATACCTGGGTGGACCACGTATTTTTAAGGCAAGGGGCTCGAGAGCGACGGCGAAGAGGGCCGGCGAGAGCTATAGGTATATAACTATAGCTGGTCTTAGCGCAAAAAAAACCTCTACGCCAGGCGTACGCCTGAGCACAGACAGTATTCTCTGGCGCAGTGCAGGAAATCCTCACTTGGATAGGCCCATTACGCATGGCTTGATTTAACAATGATAATTTGTTTGTCATTGTGCGAAAAAGTGATTTGCGTTTTGAATTGGATTACCAGGGGAATGAGGGTCTGGCGGGGCGGGAGTCTGTGTGTAGCGCGGGGAGGGGTGCTTTTAAGTGTTCGGCTAGTGTGCCGTGTCCTGGAGGCTCCCCGGAGAAGGTGTGAGCTCGGCCGGGTAGGCAGGCTGGATGGGTCGGTGCCATTGTCGGTGCACAGGGTGGGTAGAGGCACTGAGGCAGCGCTGTGTGCGGTCCCGCGGATCTAAATCAGTTTCTGGCAGCAAATCACTTTTTGACACAACACCGGCCAGTAGGCTATACAGTAACCTCTCTCCCTGCAATTGCACCATGCAACAATAGCTTAACAATTCTGGTATAGGCTATTGAAATAGGCTAGAATTAAAGTCTCACACATCCCTACCCTATTAAAGAAACAAATATTTTTAAATGTGTATGTTATAGCCTATATGAGCGAAACGACTAATTAATAGGCTACTAATTACAAAAGCATCAATTTTCGTTACGAATCCAAACTGGTTCATCCTCCAATTCTCTCTTCCCTCTCCCTCTCTCTTTTCTCTCTCTCACTCTGTCACTCTGTTTGCACTGAGCAAGAAAGAAGCTGCTGTCACAGACGTGATGGCAGTGACGCTGTGGCTTTTAAGGGGAGGGATCTCACCTTGTGAATCCTGTTATGGGCATAAACACGCCTATGGACGTTTGCACCGAGATGACGTTAAGCGCAGCGGCCCGACATGCCCACAATTAGGGCTTTGCGTGGCGCTATTCCAGCGCAAAACGGCGCTAACGCAAAATGACCACCGTTGCGAAGATAGGGCCCTTAGTGTCACCAAGGGATCGGTTTTGGGTCCTATTTTATTCGGGGCTTATATGCTTCCCCTAGGTCTGATTATTAGACAATTTGAAGGTGTTGCTTATCACTGTTACGCTGACGATGTTCAGCTGCACATTTCTTTCGAGCCAGATAAAATGGACAATCTGTCTGTCCTGTTCAACTGTCTGTCAGCCATTAAGGACTGGATGGCCAATAACTTTCTCCAGTTGAACCCTGACAAGACCGAGGTCCTTATTGTTGCCCTGGACAGTATTGTTCCTAAGGTTGCGCAATGTATGGGGTCTCTTTCATCTTCAGTGCGAACCAATCTCAGGAACCTTGGAGTTGTTTTTGACCAAAACATGTGCTTAGACAAACATATTAAGAATGTGAGCCGGACTTCATTTTTTCATCTTAGAAATATTTCTAAACTCCGTTCTATTGTCTCTCAAGCTGAGCTAGAAATGATTATACATGCCTTTGTATCTTCTCGTTTTGACTACTGCAATGCTCTTTTCACATGCCTTAGCAAAGCATCTTTGGACCGACTACAAGTGGTCCAAAATGCTGCTGCGAGGCTGTTGACCAAGTCCACTAAGAGATGCCATATTACCCCCATTTTAGCTCACTTACACTGGCTGCCCATCAAATTTAGGATCCAGTTTAAAGTTCTTATTTTCACTTTTAGAGCCCTGCATGGTCAAGCACCTGCCTACATCTGTGATCTGTTACATCCCTACTCCACTAGCAGGCCACTTAGGTCTTCGGACCAGGGCCTTCTAGCTGTTCCTCGCTCGAGGCTTAAAACTAAAGGTGACAGATCTTTTCAGTCTGTTGCTCCCAATCTGTGGAACGCCCTTCCACTAGCCTTAAGATGTGCTGCCTCCATCGACATTTTTAAAAAGCAGCTAAAAACCCATCTTTTCAGTTTGGCTTTTACTTAGCCTCTTGTTTATCACTGTGTATTACTTGTGTTGCATTTGATTCATTCATTTCTGTATGATTCACTGTTGTTTGATAAATTGCTGATTCATTGTTTTAACTGTATTTGATGATGTGAACTGTGAAGCACTTTGTGACCTTGCTCTGTGAAAGGTGCTATATAAATAAATTTTACTTACTTACTTACTTACCAGTGTGACGTAACGACTCAATACCAAGAATTAACGCCACTTGATTCTGCCTTTTCTTTAGAGCGGTAAAAAAATATATTAGCACTTTCACTTTGATTTTGTAATATATATTTTTTATTTCTGCACGCTCTTGGCTTTCATCTATTTGATGTAAATCACTTTGAATTGCCTCTGTGTATGAAATGTGCTACCAGAGGGCAGAAACAACTAGCGTTCCTACACACACATACACACACACACACACACACACACACACATACGTTAGTCTGGATTAGAGAGCAGATATTCAGTAGAGGACGCTACATCAGGCTGGATGTATCTGTAACTGAGTGTGCTGCATGGTTAATAAATAGCTGAACTTGAAGAACCAACATTTCTTTATTTATTTTTCTTTGAAGAATTGCAGGACCACAGAGATCCAACTTGGCTTTAAAAGAAAATAGCGGCTGAAACAAACATTTCTGCCAATATGACAGGCCGATAAAATTATACCTTAAATGCAACAGGCCGTTATCAAGAATTCCACTCTGGGACCTGTTTTCACTTTTTTTGCATTTTCAGGCACCAATAACGACATTCCCGTGTAAAAGGAAGGCACTAACAAAAAAAAAGTTTGCCGTTTTATCCAGGGAGCATTGCTGTGTAAACAGGGCCTTAGTACAAAATAACTTATAACTGTATTATTATTGTTAACAATAACATAATAAACTTTGTCTCCAAAGTTAAAGAATTTCCATCCAACGCCATTAAAGGGATAGTTCAGTTTGTTTGAAGTGGAGTCCTATGAGGTACTTGCATACAGTCAGTGTACTACATGCAGTAGAATGCAGCCGGCGCGGTTCCAGTTTAGAGAAATTGAGACCGGCTGTGTCAGGCAAGTAGAGCTGTGTGCTGAGTGTGAAGGAGGCCATGAGCAAAAATGTAAAAAAAAACAACCCGGAAACAAATACATAAAATCCTTCTATACTGCTCACCTGGCATAATCAAACTCTCCACAAGCCCTGAGATGCCAAGTTGACTTGAAAAGATGTCATTTACTTCCTGTTTTTAGCTGAAATGTTCACTGTAGCCAGGTGCGGCAGTACCTGCTAGTACAAGTGGAGTTGCGTGCCTGGCTACAAGATTTCAGCTCAAAACAGGGTGTAAATTATGTATTTTCATGTCAACGTGGCATCTTAAAGTTTTCAAGTTATATATTTTTTCAAGTGTGTGTGAATAAAAGAAATCAGAAATCTGAAATCTGAAAAAAAAAAAAAATCTCAGGGCTTGTGGAGACTTGTATTATGCCAGGTGAGCAGTATAGAAGCATTTTGTTGTGTTGTGTTTGTTGTTTATCTCGTTCTTGCTCATGGCCTCCTTCACACTCAGCAGACAGCTCTACTTGCCTAACGCAGCTGGTCTCCATTTCTCCAAACTGGGAGCGCGCTGGCTGCATTCTACTGCATGTAGAACACTGACAGTATGCAAGTATCTCATACAACCCCACTTCAAACAAACTGAACGATCATCCCTTTAACACGTTTCTTCACAAAAAGAAGAAAAAGGTCAAAACAATCTGATGCATGCTTTTAAAACATCCTACTAATATAATTGGGCAAAAAGTTGGCACGACCCAGAATTGTTCACTTGCTCAACTGTGCATGCACAAAGAGCATGCCAGTAGAGCTGTGTCTGAGAAGAGGGCGAGACCTCGAGGGCAAGCCAGAGGCACGGTAGAGATGAGTGATGCCAGTTCAGTGTGCTCTGTTTCTACTTATCATAAACAGGTAACCCAAAAAATATATATATAATAAAAATAATACAAAATAAAATAAACAGGTAGTCCGGGGCGTGCAGCAATAGATTCCCTGCCTACCAGAGGCTCGCAGGTTTGAGCCCCCGTGTTACCTCCGGCTTGGTTAATTGTCTGGGAAACGGGCTAAAGGGTATGTGTCCTGGTCACTGCACTGGTCGGTCGGGGGGCCTGTCCCCTGTGATCCTCCCACACGCTACGTCCTGCTGGTGAAACTCTGGGGTGTCAGTGAGAAGTCCTTGTAACTGCACATGTATCAGAGGAAGCATTTGCAACTCTCCCCAGATCGGCAGAGGGGGTGGACCAACGACTGGGAAAACAGGGGGAATTGGCCAAGTACACACCCACACACACAAAAATATATCTATTTCAAAATGAAACTAGATCGAATAAACTGGATTTTTGTTCTCAGCCAAACTGATACAACTTAAAATCAAAATTAGGTGTGTGAGTTCACTGTGCAGAAGGTTCCTGTCATGGTGGACAATGGCTTGTCCTCACTGAGAGATACACACGCACGCACACGCACACGCACACGCACACGCACACGCACACACACACACACACACACACACACACACACACACACACACACACACACACACACACACACACAGACTCTCTCTCTCTCTAACTGGGTCTAACAGAGACCTTCACTGGTATTACCTTCAGAGTGTTTCCATCTTCCACAGTGGAAAAAAAAGGAAACAGCCTGTCAGTGAAGGGATGTCTGAAGGTGTGTATGTTGGTGTCAGTATCAGGATCAAAGAATGACAGCTCTCCTCTGTCCCAGTCAAGAAGCACGCTGACCCTCTGGAGCTTCTTCTTCACTGTGAGATCAGTGACTGTACCTGATGGAGAGACTGCACTGTATTTACCATTAGTAAAGAAACGTATTCTCCATAATGCAGACAGTGCGAATCCCTTCCTCGGACCCTCTACGCACACACCCAGTCTCCAGCCTGTACAGTGTCCAACCTCAACATCCCAGCAGTGATATCCAGACTTAAAGCCCTCAGAGCCCAGGACACTCCAACACATGTCAAACCTCTCTGGATTGTCAGGAAGCTGCTGTCTCTCTCCACGGCTCACACTGGTCAGATCCTCAGAGACGATCAGTTTTGGATGGGCGGTGTTTGGGTCCAGAACCACAGGGGTGTAGGAGACCATCTTCCCCATCTTGTGCCAGACTGTGAAGCTCAGGTTGCCCAGGTGTTTGGCCTCGTCTATCAGAGCTCCTGAGACCAGTTGTGGATCCTCCAGCAGGGAGCGCTGGACTCTTTCCACTGTAGCCTTGTAGTTCTGCAGGACAGAGATGTCTTCAGCCCTCAGCTCCTTCTCTATGGCTTTGACTGTGTCAGAAAGAGCTGCTATCTCTCTGTTCAGACCCTCAATCTTCTCCTTCATCGTCTGACTCTTCTGCTCCTCTTCCTCCCTCAGTGCATTGATCCTGGCCTTCTCTTCCTCTTGTAGAAACCCTTGAAGGGACTGCTGAAGCTTCTTAAACTCCTCCTTAATCTGCTTCTCTGTATGTCGGGCCTGGACCTTAATGTGTGCTGCTGTTTGATCACAGTTTCCTTTAACTTTATTAAAGAGCTGCAGTTTCTCATTTAAGGTCTTCAGAGATTCCTGGAGTTTGTTCTTGTGATGGCGTGCAGATTCATGGATGGTAATGGATCTGATTCTGTGGTGGTTGTGTGTGTCTGAATCCAGACAGCGATGACACACAAGCTGCTGATGGTCCAGACAGAAGAGCTTGAGTTTCTCAGAGTGCAAACTGCAGAGAGGCTCAGACTCTGCTGAAGCTCTCTGATCTCTCTCCAGTAAGAAGGCCTCACACATGTTCTTCAACACCAAGTTACATGGTGGTGGTTTTCTTGAAGATGCAGCCCTACAAACTGGACACTCACGCATTTGGTTCCTTGTCCACCATCTCTGCAGACAGGCTTTACAGAAGCTGTGGCTACATTTCAGGATGACAGGATCTTTAAAGATGTCACAGCAGACAGTACAGGAGAGATGCTCCTCTTGTCTCCAAGACATTTTCTCTCCGAGTGAATCTGAAAACGAACAAAACAGAGATCATATATAATAAATGATGAACAAAAGGCAACGTATTTTATTTTGTAATATAATACACAGCATCATGGAAATGAAACACATATTTGTATTTCTAAATCTATACCACAGTAATGATAACTCGGGGACACTTTCGCTTTAACACTGTTTAGCAAGGTTAATGGTAGAACCATTCTTGTATTTGCATACCGAGTTTTGATTGGCTATACGGCTTTTGTTTATATTCCTGACACAACGTTGAGGACGCGCAGAATTCCCAAGGAATGCCAGCTGTAACGTTAGTGTTTCCCGTGAGATGATCTTGTTGGATTAAGCACGATTCTTTAAACTTTATCTGCGAGTGCGGTCCAGGCGCAGAACACAGACAACATTATGAGAGTTACTGATGACTGCAGCAGTGTGAAGCACTTTCTGGCTTTTCCTCCTTGGTTTGTTTGTATTTAACTCATTGAGTGCCAATGACGACTATCGTCGTCAAATCAAATAGTAACGTAGAGTGCCAATGACGACTAAAGTCGTCAATTGCGTTTTTTGACGGTGGGACATGGATCAAAGCCTGATGCATCTCCTGTAAAAATATGGGGGATGTTGAAGGTATATAAGCTATTTTACGGACCCATTAGGTGGCGACAGTGCTCTCCAGATTAGAGAAAGGTGAGGAAAAAACAGAGAAGAAGTCATGGGGAAACGGAAACCGCATCGGTATGCATCGATATGCATGAAGCATAACGTTAGCTGCTCCCACAATTGAGCCCCTCCGTCTCTGCTGCGATAGCCCCTCCACATGATTAGTTGCCAGAAAAGGTTACATTATTCTCAGCTGGAAGCGCTGGGAGCCGGCGACAAAAACGGCGGAACGCTGTGAAAAAGCTGGGTGTAGCGCACTTTTCAGTGCAGAGCAAACGCAGCAGAGAGCCACCAGAGACACTCCCACGGAGGAGGAGTGTGCAGTTGAGGGGGGTGGGGCACGCAGGGCACCATACAACACCGACCCAGACAGCAGGCTTGATGGACAGACAGATTGGCAAACACAAGCTAGAATATCTGATGCCCACCAGCAGTAAATCAAGACCAGCAAGAAAGTGTAGGGTCTGCGCACGCAGGGGCCAGCGCTGCTGGTTGCAGCTAAAAAATATTATTTTGCCATCAAAATTCCTTTGTTTTCCTTTTTCTTTTATTGAAGGAAATTATTTTTGAGGTGTCACTACATCAGAAAATATTAGCTTCAGAGTCAGTGATGTGCTTGAAATGCTTCATTTCACAAAAGGCTCATTATCTCAGCTTCTAGTTTGAAACGTCTGTTTTTGCTGAAACCAACCTATCTTCTACTGCTCATAACTATAGAACGGAAAATGATATCAATAAACTTTTTTTGCTGATGATACAAGATAGTCTCATCGTTCTTTGGGCGTGTTCGGTGTTTACATAGTAATATCACACAATATTCTGTGGACCTCGAGAAATCACTGAAAACGCTCTGAAAGGGCTGGCACTGGGAGCATCCGTTTTCCAAAAGTGGCTGGCACTCAATGAGTTAATCATGAGCCCTAAAGTTACGTTTTGTTTCTGTTTTAGGGACTGTGCGAGCATCTAGTTATGGATAGATGTGTGTTTTAGCCATAGACTGTATAATATAAATGTTTTAGCACGTTTTGACGTGTGCAGTCGTCGAAGAGTAACAAAGAATATGGAAGGAAAGAAGCGAGTCTTAGATCAGCGCTGCCGCCATTTTGGCCCGAAAATCGCCTCTTTTGCGTGGTGTCATCGTCATGGGTGTCTCCAAAATGGCTCTTGTGTGCGATTGTCCCTCGCCAGCGCTTCTTATCAATAAGTTCTTTGGCGGGACATAAACCATAGCCTATAGATGTTAGGCGAGCTGTGAGACTGGTGGATTTACGTGTGGATACTTGATGTCCAAGGCACACTTGGTAAGCTGAAGTCTCGATAACTAGGAACGCTGTAGCACTTGATAGCTGAGTCTGCAAGGCTCGAAGATGGGAACTGTTGCAGAGGGTTCTCGTGAGATCAATCTATGAACAACTACAGAGGACTTGCAGAGCACACCCTTATAGGTCCCGAATATGACATCAGTGATGACATGATCATGGATTGTGACCTCCTCACTGTCATTATTATGCACATTATTATTATTATTATTATTATTATATGAATGAATGAATGAAACCTTTATTGCCCCTCAGGGAATTTGCTCTGTACAAGGAGCCAAAAAAGAACATAACAGGCACACATCTATACTATAATTGCGGGAGCGTCTGTCTGTCTGTCTCTCTGTCCTTCGCGTATCTCGAGAACCGTTGGTCGGATCGACTTCAAATTCGGGGGGTGCGCTGATGGCGACCCGACGGAGTGCAGGGCCCTGTTTCCGTGCGATTCGGATGCGAAACACGTTTGATATTTGAATATCTGTCTTCAGTTCTGCGCTCCTTCAAGCTCCAACTGATCTGGCCATAGGGTCGTTAAGGAGGTGAGAACAGTCAACACAGGGTCATTAACTAAATCAACATCGAGTCCTTGAGATTGAATGGGGAGGGGGGAGGGGGTTAAGTAAACATGAGAGAGAGGGCAGCCTGAAAGCAGCAGAGAATAGTAGGAGAACATGTATTTGTAAGCTGAATAAGCAGCATTAATATTTAAGTTTGTCATGAATAAAATCAAGGGTTCTGTTCTAGGTTCTGTTCTAGGGTTCTGTTCTAGGTCCTTTCCTGTTCCTCCTCTACATGGGTTCACTTGGTCACGTCATTTCATCTCATGGTTTTTCCTATCACTCCTAGGCCGACGACACACAGATTTACCTTTCCTTCCCCCCTCTGATACTTCAATTGGGTCACGGATCTCTGCCTGCCTGAAAGACGTTGGTGTCTGGATGGCGGATCACCACCTCAAACTCAACCCTGGAAAAACCGAGATCATCTTCCTCCCTGCCAAAGAATCCCCCCTGCCTGACCTCTCCATATCTATTGACAACCACACCGTAACTCCATCTCAAACAGCTAAAAACCTGGGAGTGATCCTTGACCACCAACTCACCTTCTCTGCCTACATTGCCGCAACAGCACGCTCCTGCCGGTTCTCCCTCTTCAATATTCGCAAGATCCGCCCATTTCTCACCAGAGAAGCAACACAAACTCTGGTACAGGCACTGGTACTGTCACGCATTGACTACTGCAACGTCCTTTTGGCAGGCCTCCCTGCCTCTGAAATACTTCCTCTTCAGCTCATTCAGAACACCGCAGCCCGTCTGGTCTACAATTGACCTAGATTTTCCCATGTCACCCCCCTTTTCCGAGAGCTTCATTGGCTTCCCATCCTAGCACGCATCAAATTCAAAACTCTGGCACTAGCTTTCAAGGCCGTTCACCAAACAGCCCCCTCATACTTACAGTCTATGGTCACTTTTCAAACCTCTCACCGCCCACTCCGCCCCTCCACTAGTGCAGGACGTCTCGCCCCTCCCCTGCTACGTGGGCTCAGAAGCCGCTCTCGGTCGAGACTTTTCTCCTACCTGGCCCCAAAATGGTGGAATGAACTTCCCCCGGACATCAGGACTGCTGCATCACTCCCCATTTTCCGCAGGAAACTTAAAACTCACCTCTTCAGACTTTATATTGACTCTTCCTGAATTCCCTCCCTTCCCTCTGCCTGCTTTCCATGTGTTTGTAATTGAATTTTCTGTTTCTTATATGATTGCTCCTTTAACTGTTCTCACCTTTAATCTCCCCTTTTATATTGGCTTCTCATATTTTTACTACTGTTTTTCTATTTGATCTATTCATGTTATTGTGTGCTGTATATGATCATGATGTAAGTCGCTTTGGATAAAGGCGTCTGCTAAATACCAATAAAGTAAAGTAAAGTAAAGTAATCAGTAGAGCTCAGTGATCTTAGTTAAGTGAGATTTTTATGTGGCTATAATGGTAGGCTATAATGAGTCACGCATTCAGAAATAATATCCTCTAGGGCCACGCCACTTCCGGGAACCCCCATCCTGTGTAAGTAGGGTTCCCAGAGTAAAACCTGGCCGTTTCCACCACTGCTTATGGATGAGCATCATCTGCTCCATGCCATCGAGAAGCGTTGGTCGGATCCACTTCAAACTTTGGAAGTGTGCCCTATTGTGCAGTGCAGTGCCATATTTTCGTGCAATTGCGCATAGCGCCACCTACTGGCAACACAAATAGCGATTTATCTTGATAACCATTCATCTGATCGACTTCAAACTTAAAACTCAGGGAGTGCGCTTAGGGGGACTCAACGGAGTGCAGGGAGCTGAATTCCATGCAATCTGGCATAGCGCCACCTACTGGCAACACAAAAAGTGGTTTATGCAATTTGGACTTATTCCAGGACTGTCTGTTTGTCGGATCGACTTCAAACTTGCGCTTAGGGGGACCTGACAGAGTGCAGTGTGTGTGCGGGGGGGGAAGCGCCCACGGGGTGGTGCATGGGGGAACGGGCACTGCACTAGTGTAATAATAATTACAATAATCCAGATGAGAAGTGATAAAAGTATGGATACCTCAAAATTAGACCACGCGTACCCCATTTGATAAGATTTTTGCTTTCAGATGTTTTATTACAGAAAGTGTATGAAACCCATCACCAAAACAGTACTACATTCTATCATTGTCTTACTTGTGGACTGTCTCCCAGTGTCTCCCAGTGTCTTGAGTT
This sequence comes from Poromitra crassiceps, assembly GCF_964638095.1. Classification (NCBI taxonomy): domain Eukaryota; kingdom Metazoa; phylum Chordata; class Actinopteri; order Beryciformes; family Melamphaidae; genus Poromitra; species Poromitra crassiceps. The sequence continues at coordinate 1,115,570 of NC_139642.1, forward strand.
ACTGGTTTTATTTAGTTGAGTACCCCACTGTTCTTGAGGAGGGGTCTGTACCTCCTAAAATTGTATTTATTTTATCTTCTTATTCTTTTACATTATCATATGGGAAATTGCAATGAGGGTTGTGCAATAAACCCATGATGACTTGTGCAATATGCTTACGAGCAATTAGGATGAAGTGTTGAACCAATGAACCAACCAGTATTCGCTGTCTTATTTTTATACTACACCACTTGCACAATTTCCCAGTGGAAGTTTAGTGTGCATGTTAGCAAGGGTCTACACTGTATGTTTCGATGTGTTTTTTTCTGTCTGTTGTATGTATAGTGTCAAAACCTCTATGTACTTGTGATATGTGGCTGTGTATGGCACTATATGCCCAAGACAATTTTCCCCTCTGGGACAATAAAGTTAATCTAATCTCATCTCATCATCTCATCGTCTCAGTGGAGTGACAGTGATCAGCTGGAGAGGATGGGGAGTGGTTAAAGTCCCTGGAAACCAGAAATATTTTATTATTATTTAGCATTTTGAGTTCATCACATCACAGGAGCCTATGTTAATAAGCCACCAGCCAAATTTGAACGATGATGAACGTCGCAAAGTATATAAATTTAGTTTTGACAGTCTGGCAAAAGTAATGAGAATCGATTATTTTTTAGAGTGTATTTTCTCCCGCGGACTGTGTGGGCGTGTCCCGTCTACAGCAGGGAAATTTCTGTCTCTCGGAGAGCGCGAGAGAGAGTGGGGGAGGGAAACGGAGAAAGAGAGAAAGAGAGATCGACACACACACACACACACACACGCACACACCGTGTGTGTGTGTGTGTGTGTGTGTGTGTGTGTGTTCGTTGCTCGTATGTGTGAGTAACCTCGCGTCATCAGGCTGTGTCTCTCTCTGTGCTCTCTCTCACATGAGAGGAGAGAGAGAGAGAGAGGAGAGGAGAGGAGAGAGAGAGAGAGAGAGAGGAGAGGAGAAAAGAGGAGAGGAGAGAGAGAGAGGAGAGAGAAGAGAGAGAGAGAGAGAGAGAGAGAGAGAGAGAGAGAGAGAAGCATAGCGCTCGGCACAGAGTGGGAGGGAGGCAGACATACTGAGCGAGCGCTGTCACTGGGGGCAAAGAACGGACAAAAGGAGGGTGGGTGCGGATTGCGCACGTGTACAAAGGTTATATAGAGCTTATGACGTCATAAGCTCCTGCATTTTAGCACCTCGCGCACTGCTCTCTTCAATGAGGAAGTATCTTGTAGAATCTTGTAGAAAAGTGTCGATTTTAAGGCTTTGGGTTGAAAGTAATGTATAATAATTTCGGAGGCACAAAATTACTAACATAAGACCCTAAATAACATAGTTAGAACGTTTTTGTGGATTTTGGTTTCCAGGGACTTTAATGTAAATGAGCAGCTATTTGTTCACTCCCCCATTAACTGGCTGCCTCAGGTGTGAAAAACTTCTCCAACTTTGAGGGCCGATTTCTCAGCGTCTTACTTTCCAGAGTGTGAACAATCAAATAAGCATGGGCTCTATCGTCCCACTGGCCTTAAATGAGCGCTTAGCGCCAGGTGCAGCCCATATTAGTGGGCGTGGCCATGTCGGCGCTACATGTGGCCTTAAGCATTATAACCACGCCTTTTAAGCGTAGAATTGCTCATTGGAGAAGTGCAGTAAACAAATCACAATGTCCCTTTCATGTTCCATTCCACGGAGTGATCCAATCCGATCAGAAAAGCCCAAAGCGCTCTGAGCTTCCCCCCTCCCTCTTTCATCCCCGTCTGTCTCCATATATATTATTCCACATTATTATGCTTCTCAAACCAATCTTACTGCAGTTTAAATACAGCAAGCATGTAAATACACTACTACACTATAGCAAGATCAATGTGAAAATAATGTTCTACACGCATCGGCTAGAAAAATATAACCTATTCCTGGATGTCATGATGAGATTAGATTGGTGAAAGTTTGGGCAGAATGATATCGTTTTCTCTCGTTACCTTTTCTTCTCCCCCACGTCACTGCACAGGTAGGATGATGCAACAGCCTCTGAATGACACGGGCTTAAAACTACGGTATAACAACTTTTTTTTTTCATCGGTCATTGTGCCTGTCTGACGCGCGAGAGGGAGTGAGAGAGAGTGAGATGGCAGAGGAGAGCTGCGCGCAATTACGCACAATAATATGCACACTGAATAAGGCCTGGTTTTCAAAAGCGCTAAACGTTAAATTAACGCCAGTGGGGAAGATAGCGTTAGGCCGGTATTTAAGGCCAAAACGCCCATTCTGGCCTATTCCGGCACTGCGCCCCACCTCTTCGGCGTAAAGCGCATTTCGGGGCCTAAAAACATGATACTACCTTCCCGAGGCAGGCACAAAGCGTGTTTTTTTGCGTTTAACGCCAGTTTAGCGCCTAAGGCCAGTGGGAAGATAGGGGCCATTATCTCCTTCAATTCTTTTCAGATTACAATGTGTGACACATCATTTGAAAGCTTACAGTCTGCCATTTCAGAATCTGTAAAAAACTGAAAAATGACCTCGGCCTACTTGTGGGTCAAAACGCCAGCAGCTGTCACATATGTGGTTTGGGACAAGTGACACAAATGAGACTTGGAGCACCCAGACTCATAAAACCAATATGGATAGAATCATTAATAGGTCATTAAAGTTCACAAATCGGATTTGGCCTCCTAGTCTGAACATGGCCTCAGAGATCCATAGTTATATATGTAACTATCATTCTATATTCACGACATTGGTTACTTGGCGAAGGTGCACGGCCCTAGTGGCAACAGCACTGTCTTAACTGACAGCCATTTCAGAACCACCTGACCCAGAGCCATGAATGGGGGCTGGCAGAGGCCCATAAGCACCAGCGGCAAGTCCAATGAAGGGAACCTCTATACCTGTGGGGGTCATTCCCGCCGAGCCCCCCCTCAGGAAATGGCCCATGATGAAGAGATCCAGAAGGCAGCAGCCACACTGCAGGAAAAATGCCCCAATGTGACCATCAATGAGGATGCATTGTTTGACGAGGTTACTGCCCTGCAAGAGTTCCTAAAAGGGGGATCGCTTGAAGAATGGAAAAGATCTGAGACACCGCTTAGTGAGAGATGGAGCACAGTGGTTACCCACTTCCAACAGAATGAGATCCCACACACTAACCTGGCTAGATTAGCATCTGTTATCATGTGCTTACCTGGAAGCAATGCACCAGTCGAGCGAGTGTTCTCCCAAATGAATGATATATGGACAACAGCAAGAAATAGGTTCACTGTTCCTACCATCAAGGCCATGCTTATTGTGAAGACCAACTTCAACCTCACCTGCCAGGAGTTCATGGAGAAGCTGGCCAAAGACAGAGCAATCCTGAAGAAAATACATTCTTCTGAGAAATATACAGATTAATTAGGTTGGTACTGTATAAGTATATTACAAATCTAATTTATTTAGTATGTTAGCCAAGTATTTCACATACTATTGTCTCCGTTTCATTCATTTCATTTCATCATAAATAGGCAGTGGATTTACATGAATTTACAGTCAGAGTTAGATAAGAGTTGAATTGAATGTACATGAAATTTACAGGCTAAGTTAAATGGGCATCAATGTGCAGGGAATTTACATCAATTTACCAGTCAGGTTGTTGGTGAGGCTGATGGCGGTCTTGTGGCGGGTGGTTCTGGTCTTGGCAGACCTCAGTCTCTTGCCGTGGGGGAGTGTCTTAAAGAGTTTGTGTGAGTATAATTGTCACGCATTGTTTATAACTTAAGCCGCCGGCATGACTCGCTTCACGTTTCCTCTTGTCAGCTCTCCCTCTCAAGGTAGAGCTCTGTCACACTCAGGAAGGGAGGGGGAATCACATGGATATGTCAAACGCGTCAAATCGCGTCAGACACACCCGTCCCCAGCAACCAACCCGAGCAGCTGGCGAAACATGGCCGCCTCCAGTGTGGCTGTTGACAGTTTCAAATGATAACAAAACCACTATTGCAATTTGCAATACATGTCCCGCAAGGTTTCTGAGATTAGGGGAAAGTCTGAGCTGGCGTTACGCTAAACCAAACGTGGGGAGGAGGCAGCGGATTTGTTTGGCGTTAACGTTAGCTGTTGTGGTGGATAACGTTAGCTAGCTGGTTGTGGCTACCTAGTTCAGCAGGCAGCGCTCCACAAGCTTGTTGTGACCAAAATCCCTGCATTTAAAGCACTTCATACTCCCAGCGCTGGCGTAAACAATAGAGAACCTCATGCATTACTCAAAATGAAACGTCCAGGGTTTGTGTCTCCAAAAGCAACTAACGCTAACGTTACATGCAAGGTAACGTGAAGCTAACGTAGCTAGCTGCGGGCAGTCATGATCTATAAGGAAAACGAATGCGCACATTTACATAAAAGTCAAGATCTATAAAAAAGTCAAGCCTCACTATAGAACTGGCCCCAATGCAAAATTCAGACAGCTTATATGTTGCCGGTAACGTCATGCCAATAAGAGTCTAAATTACTACCGTAAAACTTCTAATAGGGGCCCTCCCCCCAATTGCCGCCGAGTCTCCAATAACCGCAGGGGGTCCAACTCAATTCTGCACATAAGCGCCGGTCTTCCCATAACAGCCGGGAGCGATTATTAGATTTTTTCTTTTCAGTTATCCCAATACACACAGTAAAGGAGAAAAACAGCAAAAAGCCAACGCGTCTCCCACCCTGCCAGACGAACTCAACGCGTTCTACGCCAGGTTCGACCCCTCTGCCAGAGCGCCTCCCCTCCTCCCCCCCCTCCTCCCTCAGCCACCTCTCACCACCACCACCCCTCCTCCCCCCTCTCTCCTCCCCCCTCCCCCCCCCCCCCTCCCCCCTCTCCCCCCCCCCCTCTCTCCCCCCCTCTCTCCTCCCGCTCCTGGCGCCCAATAGCCCTCACGCCAATAGCCAGCAAGTGCTTTGAAAAGCTGGTCATATCAAAGATACGCCCCACACTACGGACCACGACCCGCTACAATTCGCATACTGCCCCAACAGGAGCACAGCGGACGCAGTAGCACACGTGCTCCACACCGCCCTGTCCCACCTGGAGGGGAAGGACACATATGTAAGAATGCTGTTCGTGGACTACAGCTCAGCATTCAACACCATAGTACCCTCCAGGCTGGTACGCAAGCTCAGGGATCTGGGACTAAACACGGCAATGTGCGACTGGATCCTGGATTTCCTGACAGACCGCCGCCAGGTGGTGAGGGTGGGCAACCTCACCTCCTCCCCACTGACCATCAGCATAGGAGCGCCCCAGGGGTGCGTCTCCAGCCCCTTCTGGTACGACCTCTACACCCACGACTGCGTGGCGACTCAAACCTCAAACACCATCGTGAAGTTTGCAGACGACACAGCAGTCGTGGGGCTGATCTCGGGGGACGACGAGACGGCCTACAGAGAGGAGGTGAGGGCCCTGGAACAATGGTGCCAGGACAACCACCTCTCTCTGAACGTCTCCAAGACCAAGGAGATCATTGTGGACTACAGGAGAGGGGGGGGCGCACACCCCCCAATCACCATCAACGGCACAGTGGTGGAAAGGGTGGACAGCTTCAAGTACCTGGGAGTCAACATCCACCAGGACCTGACCTGGGCCGGTCACACCGCCACTGTTGTCAAAAAGGCCCAACAGAGAATACACGGACTCAGGCGCCTGAAGAAATTTGGGCTAAGGAAAGAAATCCTCAGGGACTTCTACAGAGGCACCATTGAAAGCCTGCTGACTGGCGGCTTCACCACCTGTTACGGGAACTGTACCACCATGGACCGCAGGGCGCTACGGAGGGTGAGGCGCGCGGCCCAGCACGTAACAGGATGTGAGTTGCCAGAACTGCATGAACTGTATAACCAGCGGTGCCTCAGGAGGTCCCTGAAGATCATCAAAGACACAAACCATCCCCACAACAGCCTGTTCTCCCTGCTACCCTCAGGGAGGAGATACAGGGTTCCAAAAGCACGCACAAATCGCTTGAGGAACAGTTTCTTCCCGCAGGCCACGAGACTCCTTAACATACACAAATAGTGTAGTAGTCGTACCGTACCGTGCTGCAGCTGCTACCATTACGTATGTCTAATGTTTAATTGTATGTTTAATAAGGTACATGCTATTTGCACCTGTATGTCAAATACGTCGAATTTAACGTATGCACATGACATGTAAGGTGCACCTATGTGCAGTGAATATGCCACTGTCTCGGACTGTCTTATCACTACACTGCCTTATTGCTTATTGTTGCTTATTGCTTATTGCTTATTGCCTTATTGCTTATTGTTTTTGCACTCATTGTTATATTTGTACTATGTTGTAAACGGAGTCTACAGCACAAGAATTTCACACGTGATACTTGTACCATGGAGTGACAATAAAAATCTTGAATCTTGAATCTTGAATCTAAACTGCGGTTAGGGTTAGAGGGGCATGCCCCTCTACAACAACATTTACGGTAATCACACGACAAAGAAGAACGAACACACGAAGAAGTCCGAACCGAACACACAAGATGAGAGCTATCAAGCTACAATGGCGGACACACCTAACGTCAGCACAGACACACCTAACGTTAGCACAGACACACCTAACGTTAGCACAGACACAGACAAGTCACCTAATGTCAGTGCAGATGAGGCACCTAACGCAGACGAAACCGACAACGCAGATCTGAATGCAGCAAAATGCACCTCAAGGTCTAGGAAAGAAAAAGAATAAGAAGTACGATGTTAAGTTCAAACTGGCAGCGGTGGCATATGCACAGCAGACCTCTGGTGAGGCTGCAGCCAAGCACTTCAGCGTCGATCCTAAGCAGATCCGAGAATGGAAGAAAAACAAAGCCGAACTTGTAACGTTGGCCGAGGGGAACCCCAAGCGGGCTCGTTTGAGTGGAGCAGGGCGGAAGAAGGCCAGCGAGGAAGTGGAGGTGAAACTGCATGACTGGATCTATCAGAGGCGAGCGTGTGGCAACAGAGTTTCAAGGAAAATGATCAGGGCAAAAGCCAAGGAGATCTACGCTTCTGCAACTGACAAGCTAGACGGGGAAGTGTTCCATGCCAGTGGCGGTTGGGTGGATAAATTCCTCAAGCGTAACAACTTTTCTGTGAGGAGACGTACCACCGTGGCCCAAAAGGACGAGAGTACGGACACGGAGAAGCTTGTTAATTTCCTTGTGTTTTCAACTCGAATGATTGAGAGCAAGAAGATCCAGGCTAAAGACATCATAGCCATGGATGAAACGGCCGTGTGGTTCGATATGGTCGGATCAAGCACAGTGAATCAAAGAGGGGCCAAGACGGTAACGTTGAAAAGCACAGGCCATGAGAAGAGCCATCTGACTGTCGTGTTGGCTGCCAAGGGAGACGGCACTAAGCTGAAGCCTTACGTGGTGTATAAGGCTGCTGTCAGGGATGTCAAAGCGATGCAGAGCATTGCTGGTGTTGTCATAGCATCATCGAAGAATGGGTGGATGAATGACGATTTAACAACACACTGGCTGCAGAAAGTCGTCGGGAGATTCAGCTTCACGCAGCGGCTCCTTGTGTGGGATTCATACAGATGCCACATCAGCCAAGCGACCAAGGCTGAATTGAGAAGAGGAGGATACAAGATCCAATCAGCTGTGATCCCTGGGGGGTGTACCAAACACATCCAGGCACCAGATGTCATGTGGAACCAACCATTCAAAGCATCTTATGATGACTGGATGGCTGGTGACACTGACAAAGAGTACACTCGGGGGGGGGAACTTATGAGCCCCTTCCCATCGTCTGTTGGTGAGCTGGGTCCAGAGAGCTTGGGACATGCTGGATGTAGCCATGGTGAAGAAATCATTCAAGGTAGGCTACGTGTGTGTGTGTGTGTGTGTGTGTGTGTGTGTGTGTGTGTGTGTGTGTGTGTGTGTGTGTGTGTGTGTGTACGTGGTAGCCTAGTACATAGTACATGGTAATTAATTTGCTGATTGTATTATCCTTCAAGGTGTGTGGGCTGACGGCTGATGGCAGCGAGGATGGAGAGATCTAGAGATGCTCCGATCAGCTTTTTTGAGGCCGATCACCGATCACCGATCACTGGAAGCAGTATCTGCCGATCCCGATATGGCCGATCACCGATCACCATCAATTCAAGCCTTCTATTTATTGTGTCGCATTATTCATATATTTAATTATTCTTAACAACATCGACATTGTATATTAAGTATTAAAATTAGGAGATGAGAAAGTATCATGAATTGACAACCGTTTTATTGCAGGCTAAGGCAACATGCAACTCTCTCTAGAGACACTCTCTTATGGCTCAATTCCACCACATTTAACAGCCCTGCACAGCTCGTCCCCACTCAGCTCTAATCGTTTCGGCTCGATGGACGTTTTGCTTCCACCGCGGATCATCTGCCCCCACCCACCCCCGCCCACCGCATATCTGTCCTTCGCTTATAGCCGAAGTAGACATAACATTACAATTAAATCCATCCACAGAACTTTTAAACTGTTTATGAAATACTGGTGCCTCTAAATGACCTACAGTGGACATGGGCGAATGTGACAATCGGCCAGGAAAATGGATATCACTTTGTAGTTAGTCAAACTCAGGCACGCGCTGCGCTGCGCGCGGACGGAAGAGGCGCAACAGAGTGAAGCCTGCCCTGTACCCCGCGGCCTCTCAGGCAAGACCGCGGCTTCACCAAACACCCGCTGCGGCCTAGCGGAGCGCTGCAGCTCAACTAACTACAGGAGCTTGCTGAGCAGCTGACTTTTTTCACTCTGAAAACAATTGAAACCACCGCCACAACTTTATTTCACAAAGGCGAAGGCAGCAACACAAAGACTGATGGAAATCAGAAGAGAATGTAAGCCCACTAAACTGGTATGCAGCGCATTGACAGTCAGTAGATAGAGTAAACACGATTCTGCCTGGCCAATCAGTCGTCTACAATGTTTTCACGTCACCGTATGAACCCGGGTTGACAGAATAGAACCCCGACGAGGCAGGTACGAAAAGTAGCACGACTCGACTCCAATACAACCCGGGCTGGGACAGTTTAAACCGGTGGGATGAGACAATTTATCGAGTCGAGCGGAGCGGGATCGCGCTACTACCTGCGGTGGAAATGAGCCATTAGACAACTTGGAGCTTACAGAGTAGACTGTATACTGTAGCTTTCCTGTGGAAAAATACAGTCTTATAAAACAAAAAATATAATACTATGTACACAACATGTGCACCAACACAGCTTGGAACATGTCTGTGAAAGCTGCAGCGATAGCCTCCGCGGTGTGTGACCCAGAAAACTCTTGTGAGTGAAGTACAACTTTGTTCAGGTCGAACTTTTCATCAATAAACTGCGCAGTTAGGCTCAGCATGGACATAGGACAGACACTCGAACTCCAAATGTCAGTCGTGAAGCTGATTGACGTGGTGTTGTCTTTCATAAGGCTCTCGATGTGCTTGTACACAATTTGGTATAATTCCGGCAGGCAAACGTCAGTTAAATATTTACGTCCTGGCAGCGTGTAACGTGGATCCAAGCAGGACATGAGGCGTTTGAACCCGAGGTCTTCCGCAACAGACAGCGGCTGCTGATCAAGACATATGAATTCCATTAGCTTTGCATTTATTTATTTTCGTTTCTTGCTGTCGTTGCTGTAGGGTTGCTGTCGTTTCAATGTCTCTGTTACAGTTAGCTGAGTGAGTGGCATTTGGGTTGCTGCACGCTCTTTCGCTGCCTTAGCGCTCGCCAACTTTGTAAACTCCTCAAATTCCTTGACGTGGGAAACCTTCAAATGTCTTATGAGGTTCGTAGTGTTGAAACTCTTCTGCTGCGTTCCTCCACGCGGTATCTCCTTTGAGCACAATGCAAACGGCAAATTTGTTGTCCTTCTCCAACAAGTTGTAAAATTGCCAGACAGGCGACGCCATGTTAGCTGCTGTGCTGTTTGTTCTCGCCCAAGCTGCTTTCGCTATAGAGAGAGTGCAACTTCCAAACACTTTTTCGCCACTACCACCACGCCCCCTAAGGAAACTTGGGAGCCAATAAAGCTTCATGACACGGAGAGACAGCCAATCACAAGCTGCCCTTTAGGAGACCGGAAGAATACTACTTGGCAGCCTGGGAGTGCACTATCTCTATATTGAAACGTCTCTGGTAGTAATTCTTGCAGATTTTGTGTCATTCTGATCGGCCTTGTTTGATCGGCACTTTTGATAACTCCGATCAAAGCCGAAAAAGTGCCGATCGATCGGAGCAACTCTAGAGAGATCCACTGTTTCAAGCCAGGGATGCCAGAGGCAGGAAGGGAGATGCTGAGGAGGGCAAGGGGGCAGGAGGAGGTTGATGAGGTGGAGGAGGAAGTGGACGAGGAAGAGGAGTTCAATAATGAACTGTTGATTGAGGAAGAGGATGATGAGGGTGTGGTTGAGGAGGAGGAGGAGGAGGAGGACTAGAGGCCATATTACAATTGTGGTTTGTTTGTGTGTGAGGGAGGTCTACCATACTTGAATTTTATTGCTGCTCTTTGTTTTGTTTTACCGATAGGTGCTGTTTTATTTCAAAAGAAAGAAAGAGGATACTGTATTTTATTTTTTGTATTACTGTACTGTACGGTATGGTGTATTTTACAGTATACGGTACATTTGTTGCACTAATTGTTGCATGTTACTACCTTTATTTTATATATTTGTTGCACTAGGTACATTTAGACTTAGAGGCATGTTCACAACTGCCTGTACCCACCCTCTACTGTTACTGAGCATTACCGTACTGTATTTTATTTTATATATTTGTTGCACTAGGTACATTTAGAGGCATGTTCACAACTGCCTGTACCCACCCTCTACTGTTACTGAGCATTTTGATACTTTTTGATACTTCTGACCAGGAATTCTGTACAAAAAATAATAATCGCCTGGGTCCATTTGGTACAATAAAGAAATAACCGCCTCCCCCCAATTGCCGCCTGGTCTCCTTTAACCGCCTGGGGTCAAACTCGATTCTGCATAATAAACGCCCGGGCCCTTATTGGCAGTTTTACGGTATGCCTTTTATGTTTTATCTGCAGACTAAGCAGCTAGGCTTTTGGTTCTATAAAAGCCATTATTTTTTGTATTGACTATTGAGTGATACACTTTACTAAAACAATCATATTATATCAGAAGTGTTGTTTGTGTTCACAATAGTGATGTCAGATTTGCTTAGGTCAGAGCTATGGAATATTAAATCATCCATCTTTGCTCACTACATCTGCCCTTTCTTACACGAGACTTTACAAAATGTTTGGTCATGGAAATTTGGTTTAAAGTCATGGAAAAGTCATGGAAATCCATTGGTCAAAATGTGTATGAACCCTGAAGGGTTAAATTGAGCATTTATGAGAGATTTCAAAAATATCGAGATATATATCGTTGTATCGCGATATAGCCGAAAGACATCGCAATATTCTTTAGAGGCCATATCGCCCAGCCCTATTTTTTACTTGTATTTTTTTGGTGCATTAACATTAAGGAAATGTCTACTAATGCCATCTAATCAATGCTGATAGTGTATGCTAATAGATAAAGGAGTGAGGATATACAGATCCTTTCCAAAAAATATCATGGAAAAACAGTATTTCAAGAAATTAGAATAGTGTGAAGAAAATCAGCAGTTACTTCTCAGTTATGACTGACTCCAGCCTCAGTCCACTCCCTCTGAATCTCCACCAAATTTTTTAATCGTCTTTGCTTGACAATCCGCTGAAGCCCACGGTCATCCATGTTATTTCCATGATATTCTAATTTTTTGGACGGGATCTGTACAGTACATGCTTTGAATTCCTTAGTTTTAGCTATGCTATGCAGTGTTCTAAGCAGACCGGATGGTATGCAGCAGATGGTTTTTGTTTTGTGGAAATAAATGATCCACCAGTTGGTGAGGTCAAATAGAGAAGTTGTCCCTCTCTATGTTCCTGCCACTCTACACAACACACCAGTATTTCCCATTAATTACCTAGGCCACCATAGTCTAATTTGTGGTAAAATGTGCCAGATAACTAGTAACCATTGTAAACTGCTTCTTTTTCAATTGTTGAAAAATCACAAAGTTCTTCATAGATCTAGCCTCTTACTTTTGCTCTCAAAGTGCACCAGATTGATGCATTTTACTGTCAAATGTACACAATTTTCTAAAAGCTGGGGGGGGACAGCCCCCCCTGGGCCCCCCTACCGGACCTGAAAATGTCCCCGATTTTCATTTGAGAAATCTGGTCACCTTAGGATAGCGCCTGTCGGAACATAGGGCCCTGTGTCTCATAACTCCTAGTGAGTGGTCCGCAATACTTGTTGTATGTACAGAATTGTTTTCATGCTGTTGTTGTATTGCGGAGTGACACATAAATACACTTTTCTACTCTACTACTCTGCCTAGTACAGTAAATTAGCTGTACAGAATCATCCATTCAAAACAGGTGTTTCTCTCCATTCAAAACAGGTAGCTGTTAAAGTTACGCCTGGGACACACCAAAAACGTCTCCTTGCAGATATCTTGCTTAAACAATTAAGTGGATTGATTAAATGGTAGGCTATGTTGCTGGTTTGATGTCATTTTAAGTTTCAAATTAATTCTTGAATTATTTTTGTTAAATATGCTTGGTAACTAGTAAATAAAAAGCATTTACAGATTGTTTTGCATGGATATGAATACAGGTGTGCGTTGAGATTTTGGCTTGACCTTTGGTGTGCATTAGCCACAAAAAGTTTGAAAACCACTAGCCTCAACGCACGACTCATCAGTCATTATTCCTTCAGAGTCTCGGATGCGCGGGTCCTATAGGACGAATCAGCGTGACGTCACTTGCCACCCAGAAATGCGGAACCCCGCCGGCAGTTAATAGTATGAGTTGTGCCAAACAAACGTTAATATCTCAAAAACTATACATCACATCGCTTATATTTTGACATTCTGAGTGAGAGCAGAAGTAGCTCAAGAGTTTGATGTATAATGTCATGTTAAAGTTGTGTGAACTGTCACAGTGTTTAAAATATAAACAGAGTTAACTGGCTAGAGTCAGACACTCACGCTTGGGGCCACTTGTGCTCCATAGGGTTCCATTGCTGTTGCCGCCCAGTGTTGCGGTTTGTTTACCAAAATGCTGCTCGGCTGATCCCTCATTGGGATGTCGGCAGCAATGGCTTCACGCGATATACACGTTATCAATCACAATAAAACTGTACCTACCTCAGACACAATGTTGCTATCCAACCCTACGGGGCCATGGTAGGATACTCCAAAAGATTCCGTAATTTCCCACCGCGCATCCGAGACTCTGAAGGAAGAATGACTGATTAGTCTAGCGGCTAGAAAACCGGCTAGAAAACCAATGACCTATCCAACATTAGCTAGCCTACATTAAATAACATTACTTTTTTAGAGAAATAAATGGTGCAAAGTTATAGAAAAGTAACCCCCGACCCGCCAGCTGCAGCTCTCTCCCCATACCTCGGTGCCTGTGCCGGAGGTGTGCCTCGCAGTGCCTCGCTCGACTATCTCGCCCAAGCAGCACACTGAAAGACGCTTCTGTAGTGTCGTTTATCCGCTCCTGTGCTCCGCTCTGGGTGTCTGTCTGACGGAATGAATCCAGTTTAGCGCCTAGAAGTGACGAACGCTCCCGCCCTCGGGCTTTGATTAGCTGGAAAGGCAGCAACAATAAGCATTTCCGGTGGGCGTTTTTCAAAGTAAAAGAGCCTTTTTACACAAGCCTAGAGCACACAGAAGCCATTGAAAAATGATACATTTACACAGTGAAACTGTAGAAAAGGCCCCAAAGTTGGAGTGTAAATATTATTGTCCTGGGCATGTTCTTATGTTGTAGGCTATTGTTTATTGCCTGTTGTTGGTATTGTGTGGAGTGATGTTCTGTGATGGAGCGAGCCTCCCGAGGTTATTATTGATGCCTGCATTTATATCGAGGTTAAGCTCGGATAGTTAACTGCAACAGGAAGTGTGGATTTTCAGAATAAAGGTCTCACCAGTAAAACGGGTGATATAAGGACCAGTAGCTAATATGTTTTTGGAAACCTATTAATAAGTCAATGTCGTTTATTTCTGGCTCTGTAATGATAAGGGGAGTAATAGTATTTATGCAGATGGGGATATTAATGGGATTTATTTATATTTGGTATCACTCATTTAATTTTTTGTTATTCTTTTCTTTATAGAAAAGTAAACCACAACTGTTCAAAGATATCCCTGACTCACCACCTGTATATGTTGTTTGCAAATACCAGTAAAGAAGGACTGAAACAGCATCCTGTCTCAGCTGTTTCTTACTCATACCCGGCCGGAGGCTTTAAGTGGTGTCCTGGCCGGCACACCGGCGTGAACTTGGTTACAAAACCCCTGACTAGCACCTAGTCCCTTGTTCTCTCCACTACAGAAACTAAGTTAAGCATTTAAAGTTTAAACAAAGCTCTATAATACAAATTATGACAATAACTGTTCCAATAACATAGAGAACGTTCTTCTCAGTATCTAAATAGATAAATACTGTTCACTGGACTGCATAGCCTTTACAAATTGGACACTGGACACCCCTGTGTCCAAGGTGTCGGCACAAACCATATATGCACACGCTCGGGTAGACCTCCTCTATGACATCGCACTGTCAGCTAAGTCTAAGTAAGTAACTAAGTCTCTGCACTGCTTTCATGTAACTTTTGAGTGAGCAGCTTGACACTAATGTAATTAAAAATGACTGTGTACGCACTGTTACAAATGCATGCCATTCTGGAGCAAATTGTTGGATTTTATTTCATGTTCCTTTTTGTGAGACTGACTTTGTTAGCGCTTGCCTCCCTCTAGTGGCAAAAATAAGTATGACCATGTTGAGGAAGGTAAAAATGGCACCACCATGACAACTGATTGGAGCCTTTTCACTCATTGCAGCTCTCTTTGGTTTCAGCTGTGCCTCCATCGGCTGCCTGTCAAGTGCTTTAAACAGACTAGACTCCTGGGATCCTGTTGCAGATGGAATCAAATGAGTGGGTGGGTATATCTCTGGCCAGCTTTAGCATCTTGTGTTTTCTGTGTATTTTTCTTCATCACTGTGATGCTAGGAGTGTTGGGCAAGTTACTTTCAAAATGTAATATACTACCAGTGTTGGGCAAGTTACTTTCAAAATGTAATATACTACATATTACTAGTTACTTTCATTTGAAAGTAATAAGTTACTTTACAATTCATTTGAAAGTAATAAGTTACTTTACAATATTACTGTCTGTGTAGAGTAACTCGTTACATATTTCACTACTTTTGCATTACTTTTACCAAAACAACAGCAGCAGCAGAATGACAACGATGCCCCGGAACCATCCCGACAAATAAATTCAACCGCCTTGAAGTCAGTGTAAACAATCCAAAATTCTAAATGTTATTATTTTCCTTTTTTATTGTCATCTATAGTGGTCATTTGCATAAAAACAAACAGTTTGATTAGGAAATGATTGTATCTTTTTTAAATATGTGCTTTGATTTATTTATTTTTAACTAAATTTGTAAATTGAGTTACTTGACAAAGTAACTGGTATTACTGAAATCCTATAAGTAATGTTATATTACTGAGTTACTGCTAAAAGTAATATATTACATGTAATATGTTACTTTTGTAATGAGTTACCCCCAACACTGGATGCTACAGAGCCAAAGTGAACGTCACTTCCTGCTTCAGCACTGTACCAGAGATTTTCATCCCCCATTTATTTTCTCATAGACATTTCGTAAAATGCTTATACAAATAGTTTTACTTGGTCAACCGAAACGGTTCAGATATATTTAGAAACAGGAGAGACCACATAACATTTCACTCAGACCAAAACCTTTAAAAAAAACTTGGATTTAATTTAAAATACTACACTATGGACCCTCCCCCTTCTTCATCATAATCCAATCTTGGAGATGAACATGCAGAAGGCATAGCATACTACCCTGACCCACCAACATTTAAGGGTCAAAAAATTGGGTCGAAACATGTTGGCATTTCTAATGATTCAGCCACTAGCCTACAATAAATGCTTCTTAAATATTTACTTCCTGGTGGTTATATTTTTACATTTGGAGTGCTTGGATTGTCCTTTTGTTTGTAGCTTAAAAAAGCTCTTTTTGATGTTCGAGACACACCCTAAATGAATGAGTGCAGCACCACAGGTATGGCTGAAAGAATTTGTGGTTCAGATGTCTTGTTTCTGTTTCCGTTTGTTTGCTGTGCTCCCTGGAGTGGAGAAGACTGACAACCTGCTGATCTGCTGAGCATTTTGCCTTGGACCCTCAGACTGCAGACCATCACACTGAATAAGTGGATCTCTGGATCGTATGCAAAGAAAAGTGTCATCACTGTTTTGGCACCCAGCTCAAATGTCCATAAATCACAACTTTAGCTTGAATTTGATACACAATTAGTGCATGAGTATGTTTTACAAAAGAGGCCCATTAGAGCTGTTTTGCATAATTGAAAATCATAAAAAAATATATAAAGCCTATTTTTTTTACTGTTTGGGTTGACTTTTCCTTTCAAGGAAGAAAGAGAACAGGCAGGTTGAATGACTCCTTTCCTGTAACTGACAGGATACATGATGTCCTCTAGAGTCTAGACAATAGCTGCCCTATTTGGTGTTGGGCTCTTTAAGAATACCAAGCTTCAAGATCTTTTTCCATCCATATACTCTGCCAATATCTGAACTCCACCCATTCCCAATACTCTGTCATGAACCCTGGAGTTAACTTACAGCAACACGAATAGCAAGGAGCAAGCTAAGGACTATGTAGCCCAATATGACCGTGACCTGATAACATTGTATTCCAGGGAGCCGTCCATGGGAAGGTTGAACTCCTATGAGTAATGGAAAGTTACCAGCTTCCAAAGGTGGGGGCTATCTCGCTGTATAAGACACAGAGCTATTTGGCTCGGGCACTTGGTTGGAATTTGCACCGACACCCCACTCTGCAGACTAGATTTATGCTTTGGAATAAAAATACATCTCCTATACATTTTAAACGAGCGACTGACGTTTGACCATAATCAGAAATTGCCTTTACATTGTTTATTGTGCCTTTAATTTGAACTTGTCTTTGTTGATGTCACTGTTAATTCATGTTAGTGAGCTTGAGGGACAATATATCTAATTTCAATTATCTCATTACAAATATGACAATCTGTATGGTGGGTCAGAAAAAAATAATGGTGATATTGGCTCCATGTTATTCTGCCAGAGTAATCACAAATGAGACACTTGGCCATCACAGTGTCATAAGCTCTCCACCCAAACTATATTTAGTTTGTAATGACATTTTTAAATTGTTTACAAATGGTTCTAGCAATCAAATGGCAAGATTAATGAATGAGAAACAAACACAATTCTGCACATTCAGATTTTGCTGTCATTTAACTTTTATTTATTACGTTTGGTTGGACAGATAAGCTTGTTTCCCCTGCAGACAGTGGTGTAACATGTAGAGTTAAAATGATCAAATCTAGCTTAGTAAAGGTATGAAAATATGAACTTTGATCCAGATATCAAATTAACACTCATAAGGGGCACCATAGGTGAAGGGAAATTAGACGCTTACTATTTCAATCAGTCATCAATCTAAAGTTGTGAGTTCAGGGATTACTTTGCTCTGCAAACAAACACGAACAACTTCTCTGCAATAAATTTGAATATTTATTTAACTATAATCAAGCATGTCCAATGAAATTAGTAACATAAGACACAGATTGATCACCAGAATGAGGTAGGCCTATTGAAACTATAGATAGAAAAAAACACATGAGATGCAATGAAACAAAATAAGTAGGCTATGATGGGGAAATTGCAATGAAATGAGGAAATAAATTGGCAACAGTAAAACGCAGACCACAGTAGGCTATGGGTCAATGAACCTTGGGTACCGAGTAGGGAATTATAAGCCACATTAATAGAACAGAACTTGCACTTAAATAGCGATTTATCAAAATAACCCTGGCTTCTCCTTTATCCGCCTTGATGGAATACCGCCCAAACGTTTCCAATCCGGGTCAGACATGCTAACGTTAGCAGATAACTTAGCGATCTATAGCAATGTCTTTGTTTGAGAAGATTTCACCTCGGGCTGAGGGAGAGAATAGCGGGCGGAGGAATACAAAAGGGGAATGATTCCTTTACCTCATTTACAATGTGACATACTAATGATTTACTTTAAAATAATAGACAGAGGTTTTACATCTGCACTGATTACTGTTGTCAACTGAAAAAAAAAACATAACCTGTGAACTTGTATTCAAACTTATATGGCACACTAACATAGGACATCAAATAAACCTTTGTGATCTAATTATGTGGCTATAAAGCCTTCACCAAGTTGACTCATATGTAACTTGTGTTTCTAATGTGATTAACATTTCAATCAGGACTCATGACTGGATTCCAGACTACCAATGCGGCGGTGCCCAAAAGGAGTGTTTTATATTGGGGAGGGTGAGCCAAGAGGAAGTGTGTTAAGATATTTGAAAGTTTTTACAAGAATGTGGGGAGATTTATGGCATTCCTGTCAGAGTAACCTTGCAAGCAAGCTGGATTGGTTTGTGAAAACAAACAATACCGCCCCCATCTGGCAATGTCAGGTTAGTGTCAGAGAATGAGAGGACTGAAACTCTGGAAACTGTCACAGCAGTTCCTCCATCATGGTGATTCCAGTCTCATACAATGGTGACAGACTCTTTTTAGTCTGATTAATCAGAGCATTCTGGCACTCCAAATGTATATATTGTGTGTTATATTATGTGTGCAAGTTAGGGGTGTGTTTCCATACATGTGCAAGTTAGGGGTGTGTTTCCATATGTGTGCAAGTTGGGGGTGGGTGATTGTGTGTATTCCATTAGTATTTCTTTGTTCATTAGTAGTCCTCATCCTGATGGATGATCGATACCAGTTGTTTATGCTGGAATGTGCAACCTCTATTGCCATGTTAGTAGTTTAGCATATAAAAACATTTCAAGTAGAAAAAAGACAGTAGTTACAGCACTTTAGAGAAAGGAAGCATAAAAGGCTTGTTCAGAGTACTATTGAGACAAATCAAATAGTATTGCTCAAAAAATGGAGAACAAAAAACAAATAAAGACAATCTAAAAATAATCACACAGAAAACATCAAATAAGCCTAAAGTGTATTACTGCTAGAACGTGTAACTTTTAGATACTGTATAAATGAACATAGGTTGCATTCAAGCCTAAATGAGTTCCCACAATGCTGATTAACTCTCTCTCTATTCCACAGAAGAACGGAGTTTTCAATCTGCCATCATCCAGGGACATTCCCGCAGAAAAAAGGAAAGAAAAAAGTAACTACCTCAAGTAGCTACAGTATATACATTACATCCAAAAAGAAGCACCTTACCAGTAGGTGCATAATAAAATAAGATTTTAGTTTTAACTAAGTCCAAAAGGGTGGAAAAGAAGATAATGACTTCAGTGTAGGGCCATATTATTTCCACAAAACGGGAAAAAAACAGACAGAATCATGGATTTTGGTAATACAAATGGAATCAACTGTAAAACATGGAATATTGCCGAATTTCACATAATTTGGCTGAAACTGATCAAAGTAGGCCTAAATACCAAAATCAAAAGCAGACCTAATTATTGTACTAACCTAAATTATTTCATAATTGTAAAATAGGCCTAGAGAAATTATTCAGTTTTCGATTGGGGTGTTTTGAGAGGGGGTGGGTCTTAATCGAGGACCCTTACGTCACCTCACAACTTGGTTTTCACTTTGAGAAACATCTCAAAAAGGACATCTCAAAGAGCCAAGTCACCGAAAAAGCAATAAAATATTGAGCCTAATCCCTAAATTAAAATTTAAATAGAAACAATTGAATTTGGGGAAAAATAAAATGGAATTTGGAAAAAATAAAATGAGTTTCATATGGCCCTACTTCACTGTCATATTCAGTTAATTCCATGACTTTTGACCTCTAAATTTAATTTGACAAAAATGTATGTCTTGATATATGACAAAAACAGTAAATGGAAATATTTTTTTCAACTAGTTGAATATGAGTCAATGTCTGATGATACAATAAAATAAACTTGTGAAAAGTATCTGGAAGGTCTTGATTTCAATTTATGCATTTAAACAAGTATGATAGATTGAGCGAGTGCTACTTGCGGTGGAAGCAGACACTACTTCAGGTCGACACGAGTAAAGCTGAGTTGAGACGAGCCGTACTATGCAGTACCATGTGGTGGAAATGAGCCATAAAAGGGACACATCAAGGTTGTAGGACTTCTCCAAATGTCTCTCTGGTCTCACTAGAGTGGAGGCACTCTTCACCACGTTAGCTACAGTGGTGTCCCTTATTGGGGTGGCAGAATCTCTTCCCACATTTGTCACATGAGTAGGGTTTCTCTCCAGTGTGAATGCGTTTATGTACTTTTAGGGTATGTGAATCACTGAAACTCCCACATTGGAAAGGTTTCTCTCCAGTGTGAATGTGCTATGGTGATGTTTGTTCACTTGAGAAACAGAATTTCTTGTCACATTTATGTATTCTTAGGGAAGGTGACTGACTGAAACTCTTCCCACATTGGCCACAGAGGTAAGGTTTCTCTCCAGTGTGAATGCGCTGATGTACTCTTAGTTCATATGACACACGGAAACACTTCCCACATTCATCACACCGGTAGGGTTTCTCCCCAATGTGGTAAATACTTTGATGTGTTCTTAGGTGACTTGACTGATTGAATCTGCTCCCACATTGCTCACAGCTGTAGGGTTTCTCCCCAGTGTGAGTATGTTGATGTGTTCTTAGGTGAACTGACTGACTGAAATTCCTTCCACATTGGTCACAGTGGTATGGTTTCTCTTCAGTGTGGATATGTTGGTGTTGGACACATGAATTTAAGTGACGAAATCTCTTCCCACATTTATCACACCAGTAGGGTTTATCTACGCATACACACACACACACACACACACACACACACACACACACACACACACACACACACACACACCTACGCGCACGCACACAGACTCTCTCTCTCTCTCTAACTGGGTCTAACAGAGACCTTCACTGGTATTACCTTCAGAGTGTTTCCATCTTCCACAGTGGAAAAAAAAGGAAACAGCCTGTCAGTGAAGGGATGTCTGAAGGAGTGTATGTGGGAGTCAGTATCAGCATCAAAGAATGACAGCTTTCCGTTGTTAAAGTCAAGACGCACGCTGACCCTCTGGAGCTTCTTCTTCACTCTGAGCTCAGTGACTGTACCTGATGGAGAGACTGCACTGTATTTACCATTAGTAAATAAACATATTCTCCATAATGCAGACCATGCAAGTCCCCTCCTCGGACCCTCTATGAACACACCCAGTCTCCAGCCTGTACAGTGTCCAACCTCAACATCCCAGCTGTGAGTTCCAGACTTAAAGCCCTCAGAGCCCAGGACACTGCAAAACTTGTCAAACCTCTCTGGATTGTCAGGAAGCTGCTGTCTCTCTCCACGGCTCACACTGGTCAGATCTTCAGACATGATCAGTTTTGGATGGGCGGTGTTTGGGTCCAGAACCACAGGGGTGTAGGAGACCATCTCCCCCATCTTGTCCCAGACTGTGAAGCTCAGGTTGCCCAGGTGTTTGGCCTCGTCTATCAGAGCTCCTGAGACCAGCTGTGGATCCTCCAGCAGGGAGTGCTGGACTCTTTCCACTGTAGCCTTGTAGTTCTGCAGGACAGAGATGTCTTCAGCCCTCAGCTCCTTCTCTATGGCTTTGACTGTGTCAGAAAGAGCTGCCATCTCTCTGTTCAGACCCTCAGTCTTCTCCTTCATCGTCTGACTCTTCTGCTCCTCTTCCTCCCTCAGTGCATTGATCCTGGCCTTCTCTTCCTCTTGTAGAAACCCTTGAAGGGACTGCTGAAGCTTCTTAAACTCCTCCTTAATCTGCTTCTCTGTGTGTCGGGCCTGGACCTTAATGTGTGCTGCTGTTTGATCACAGTTTCCTTTAACTTTATTAAAGAGCTGCAGTTTCTCATTTAAGGTCTTCAGAGATTGCTGGAGTTTGTTCTTGTGATCCCGTGCAGCTTCATCAATGGATCTGATTCTGTGGTGGTTGTGTGTGTCTGAATCCAGACAGCGATGACACACAAGCTGCTGATGGTCCAGACAGAAGAGCTTGAGTTTCTCAGAGTGCAAACTGCAGAGAGGCTCAGACTCTGCTGAAGCTCTCTGATCTCTCTCCAGTAAGAAGGCCTCACACATGTTCTTCAACACCAAGTTACATGGTGGTTTTCTCTGTGAAGATGTAGCCCTACAAACTGGACACTCACGCACGGGTTTCGTTGTCCACCATCTCTGCAGACAGGCTTTACAGAAGCTGTGGCTACATTTCAGGATGACAGGATCTTTAAAGATGTCACAGCAGACAGTACAGGAGAGATGCTCCTCTGGTGTGGGAGGCATTTTCTCTCTGAGTGAATCTGAAAACAAACCAGACAGAGATAAGTTATGTTAAATGATGAAAATGATTTATTTTGTAATATAAATACACAGCATCATGGAAATGAAACACATATTTGTATTTCTAAATCTATAACACAGTAATGATAACTCGGGAACACTTTCGCTTTAACACTGTTTAGCAAGGTTAATGGTAGAACCATTCTTGTATTTGCATACCGAGTTTCGATTGGCTATACGGCTTTTGTTTACATTCCTGACACAACGTGGAGAATTCCCAAGGAATGCCAGCTGTAACGTTAGTGTTTCCCGTGAGATGATCTTGTTGGATTAAGCACGATTCTTTAAACTTTATCTTTATCTTTTGCGTGGTGTCATCGTCATGGGTGTCTCCAAAATGGTGCGTCTCTTGTGTGCGATTGTCCCTCGCCAGCGCTTCTTATCAATAAGTTCTTTGGCGGGACATAAACCATAGCCTATAGATGTTAGGCGAGCTGTGAGACTGGTGGATTTACGTGCAGATACTTGATGTACAAGGCACACTTGGTAAGCTGAAGTCTCGATAACTAGGAACGCTGTAGCACTTTATAGCTGAGTCTGCAAGGTTCGAAGATGGGAACTGTTGCAGAGGGTTCTCGTGAGATCAATCTATGAACAACTACAGAGGACTTGCAGAGCACACCCTTATAGGTCCCGAATATGACATCACACTGCGTTGTGACATCATCAGTGATGACATGATCATGGATTGTGACCTCCTCACTGTCGACATCCCAATGATGACATCCTAACAGCGTCCAGTGACGTAGTCAGATAGTGATGTAGTCATGACATCATCTAACAGTTCATTTTCATGGGGAGATGTAGGTATGACATCATCTAACAATAGATTACTCGCTTATTTTCAGATCAACTGTAACAATCAATGAGGGGAAACACGGTGGGTAAACTACTGCTAGCATACCCCCATCACAACCATCTCTTGTTGAGAACAAAATAAAACTTTAGCGTGCTAGCGAGGCCTGCTAGCCACGGTGTGTGTGTGTGTGTGTGTGTGTCTGTCGTGTTTGCTTATCTGCTGCTTGCTAGTTAACTAGCTTGAGTTGAAGCACAGTCTGAAACCAATGTCTTTGTGTTTTTTATTTTTGTTCAGCAGCTTCTGAACTCCCTTATCAAATCCTTATTCATATTATATCCTATTATTATTATTATTATTATTATTATTATTATTATTATTATATGAATGAATGAATGAAACCTTTATTGCCCCTCAGGGAATTTGCTCTGCACAAGGAGCCAAAAAAGAACATAACAGGCACACATCTATACTATAATTGTGGGAGCGTCTGTCTGTCTCTCTGTCTCTCTGTCCTTCGCGTATCTCGAGAACCATTGGTCGGATCGACTTCAAACTCGGGGGGTGCGCTGATGGCGACCCAACGGAGTGCAGGGCCCTGTTTCCATGCGATTCGGATGCGAAACACGTTTGATATTTGAATATCTGTCTTCAGTTCTGCGCTCCTTCAAGCTCCAACTGATCTGGCCATAGGGTCGTTAACTCATTGAGTGCCAGCCACTTTTGGAGAACGGACGCTCCCAGTGCCAGAGTTTTCAGAGCGTTTTCAGTGATTTCTCGAAGCCCACAGAATATTGTGTGATATTACTATGTAAACACCGAACACGCACAAAGAACGAGCTGGCTCTATTGTATCATCAGCAAAAAAAAGTTTATTGATACCATTTTCCGTTCTTTAGTTATGAGCCGGAGAAGATAGGTCGTTTTGAGCAAATACAGGCGTTTCAAATTATTAGCTGAGATATTCCGCCTTTTGTGAAATGCAGCATTTCAAGCACATTCGCTGAGTCTGAAGATAATATTTTCTGATGTAGTGACATGGTGTAGTTGTGTGATGCCCTGCGTGCCCCACCCCTCTCTCCCCCCCTCCCCCCCTCAGCTGCAAACTCCTCCCCACACGTAACACACAGCCAACACGCACCCACTCTATTTTCGGAGTGCTCCGTTTGTGTGTGCCGGGCGGCTCCCAGCGCGACAGGGAAGAGCCAAACCGGACTGCTGAATGGTTTGGCGTCGGGTGCTGCTTTTCTGGTGGCTAATCGTGTGGAGAAACTATACAGTCAGACAGAGGCAGAGGGGCTCAGTTGTGGGCGCGGATTGACTCCTGTTCGCAGCCAACGTCAGCTCCAGACAGAGCAATCTATATGGCTCTGGCTGCAGCATGCATCGATTTCTCTTTGATCACGGCTTTTTCCTCCTGTTTCTCCGGACCTATCTCTAATCTGGAGAGCACTGTCGCCACCTAATGAGTCCGTAAAATAGGTTATACACCTTCAATAGCTCCCATATTTGTACAGGAGATGCCTGAGGCTTTCATCCACGTCCCACCATCAAAAAACGCATTTGACGTCGATCGACGTCCGTGGCACTCTACGTCACTATTTACTTTGATGGTGATCGACGTCCGTGGCACTCAATGAGTTAAGGAGGTGAGAACAGTCAACACAGGGTCATTAACTAAATCAACATCGAGTCCTTGAGATTGAATGGGGAGGGGGGGGGGGGGGGGTTAAGTAAACATGAGAGAGAGGGCAGCCTGAAAGCAGCAGAGAATAGTAGGAGAACATGTATTTGTAAGCTGAATAAGCAGCATTAATATTTAACACATTCACTGCCAGCCGTTTTTTTTTTTACTGTAGGTAGGTTCTGCCAGAGGGTTTTTTTGAGGATTCTGGCTTATCTTTCAAGACCCGAGGATTCTTTTCTGCTAAGATTTTGTGAACACACAATATCTCAAAAGAACTAATAGAATGTGTGCTTTCTCTGTCTAAAAGAGTTAGTTTGTAGAGTTAGTAGTTATGTAAGCATTAGCAGTTGAATACAGCATGGTTTCAGCGTCTGAAAAATTATTCAGAGATAAACGGCTTTTTGTGAAATTCGATAGAACAGTCACTTTAACCATTCATTTTTGGCATCAGTAAGACGTCAGACATCTAAACAATAGTTTTGAACAGTAATTTCCTCCATAACAGCAGGAAACCCCCCTCTGCTTCCAACTCCTCCCTCCGTGGGCGTTCTCCTCCGCCCTCCTTGGCTCTGCAGCGGGTCTGTGACAAACGAGTTGCTGCTGCCTGGCAGTCTGGATGGGGCTCGCTGGATGGGTTTCGCTCGTTTCTTGGCGGTCCGGTTGAGAGCTCTGATGAAGCTCTTGCGATTCTGGGCTTATTTATGGTGCGTGTTTCAAAGTGTGCATCCAGTCTATTCTTGGAACCCCCCACCGTTGCCACCGCTGTGCGTCAGCGCGAAAGTGAAAGCGTTTTCGCCATCCATTTTACAGTATGAGAACGGCTTCCTCGCGCTTTTCCCTCCAGTTTTGGCTCGCCTCTTTCTACTGTGGAGAGACATGTCGCCACTCAGTGGGTCGGTAAAATAGATTATACACATTCAATACCTCCAATTCTGGTATAGGAGACGTAAAAGGGTTAGATCAACGTCCCACCGTCAAAAAAAAAAATCGATTTTTTTTGACGAGTCAACTCGCCATTGGCAGTGAACGTGTTAAGTTTGTCATGAATAAAATCAAGGGGAAATAATCAGTAGAGCTCAGTGATCTTAGTTAAGTGAGATTTTTATGTGGCTATAATGGTAGGCTATAATGAGTCACGCATTCAGAAATAATATCCTCTAGGGCCACGCCACTTCCGTGAACCCCCATCCTGTGTAAGTAGGGTTCCCAGAGTAAAACCTGGCCGTTTCCACCACTGCTTATGGATGAGCATCATCTGCTCCATGCCATCGAGAAGCGTTGGTCGGATCCACTTCAAACTTTGGAAGTGTGCCCTATTGTGCAGTGCAGTGCCATATTTTCGTGCAATTGCGCATAGCGCCACCTACTGGCAACACAAATAGCGATTTATCTTGATAACCATTCATCTGATCGACTTCAAACTTAAAACTCAGGGAGTGCGCTTAGGGGGACTCAACGGAGTGCAGGGAGCTGAATTACATGCAATCTGGCATAGCGCCACCTACTGGCAACACAAAAAGTGGTTTATGCAATTTGGACTTATTCCAGGACTGTCTGTTTGTCGGATCGACTTCAAACTTGCGCTTAGGGGGACCTGACAGAGTGCAGTGTGTGTGCGGGGGGGGGGGGGGGGGGGGAGCGCCCACGGGGTGGTGCATGGGGGAACGGGCACTGCACTAGTGTAATAATAATTACAATAATCCAGATGAGAAGTGATAAAAGCATGGATACCTCAAAATTAGACCACGCGTACCCCATTTGATAAGATTTTTGCTTTCAGATGTTTTATTACAGAAAGTGTATGAAACCCATCACCAAAACAGTACTACATTCTATCATTGTCTTACTTGTGGACTGTCTCCCAGTGTCTCCCAGTGTCTTGAGTTACTGGTTTTATTTAGTTGAGTACCCCACTGCTCTTGAGGAGGGGTCTGTACCTCCTAAAATTGTATTTATTTTATCTTCTTATTCTTTTACATTATCATATGGGAAATTGCAATGAGGGTTGTGCAATAAACCCATGATGACTTGTGCAATTAGGATGAAGTGTTGAACCAATGAACCAACCAGCATTCGCTGTCTTATTTTTATACTACACCACTTGCACAATTTCCCAGTGGAAGTTTAGTGTGCATGTTAGCAAGGGTCTACACTGTATGTTTCGATGTGTTTTTTTCTGTCTGTTGTATGTATAGTGTCAAAACCTCTATGTACTTGTGATATGTGGCTGTGTATGGCACTTTATGCCCAAGACAATTTTCCCCTCTGGGACAATAAAGTTCATCTAATCTCATCTCATCATCTCATCGTCTCAGTGGAGTGACAGTGATCAGCTGGAGAGGATGGGGAGTGGTTAATGTAAATGAGCAGCTATTTGTTCACTCCCCCATTAACTGGCTGCCTCAGGTGTGAAAAACTTCTCCAACTTTGAGGGCCGATTTCTCAGCGTCTTACTTTCCAGAGTGTGAACAATCAAATAAGCATGGGCTCTATCGTCCCACTGGCCTTAAATGAGCGCTTAGCGCCAGGTGCAGCCCATATTAGTGGGTGTGGCCATGTCGGCGCTAGATGTGGCCTTAAGCATTATAACCACGCCTTTTAAGCGTAGAATTATTCACAATGTGCTCATTGGAGAAGTGCAGTAAACAAATCACAATGTCCCTTTCATGTTCCATTCCACGGAGCGATCCAATCCGATCAGAAAAGCCCAAAGCGCTCTGAGCTTCCCCCCTCCCTCTTTCATCCCCGTCTGTCTCCATATATATTATTCCACATTATTATGCTTCTCAAACCAATCTTACTGCAGTTTAAATACAGCAAGCATGTAAATACACTACTACACTATAGCAAGATCAATGTGAAAATAATGTTCTACACAAATCGGCTAGAAAAATATAACCTATTCCTGGATGTCATGATGAGATTAGATTGGTGAAAGTTTGGGCAGAATGATATCGTTTTCTCTCGCTACCTTTTCTTCTCCCCCACGTCACTGCACAGGTAGGATGATGCAACAGCCTCTGAATGACAGGGGCTCAAAACTACGGTATAACAACTTTTTTTTTTCATCGTCATTGTGCCTGTCTGACGCGCGAGAGGGAGAGAGAGAGTGAGATGGCAGAGGAGAGCTGCGCGCAATTACGCACAATAATATCCCCGGCACACTGAATAAGGCCTGGTTTTGAAAAGCGCTAAACGTTAAATTAACGCCAGTGGAGAAGATAGCGTTAGGCCGGTATTTAAGGCCAAAAGCCCATTCTGGCCTATTCCGGCACTGCGCCCCACCTCTTCGGCGTAAAGCGCATTTCGGGGCCTAAAAACATGATACTACCTTCCCGAGGCAGGCACAAAGCGTGTTTTTTTGCGTTTAACGCCAGTTTAGCGCCTAAGGCCAGTGGGAAGATAGGGGCCATTATCTCCTTCAATTCTTTTCAGATTACAATGTGTGACACATCATTTGAAAGCTTACAGTCTGCCATTTCAGAATCTGTAAAAAACTGAAAAATGACCTCGGCCTACTTGTGGGTCAAAACGCCAGCAGCTGTCACATATGTGGTTTGGGACAAGTGACACAAATGAGACTTGGAGCACCCAGACTCATAAAACCAATATGGATAGAATCATTAATAGGTCATTAAAGTTCACAAATCAGATTTGGCCTCCTAGTCTGAACATGGCCTCAGAGATCCATAGTTATATATGTAACTATCATTATATATTCACGACATTGGTTACTTGGCGAAGGTGCACGGCCCTAGTGGCCGCCGGGCAGACATCACCGAGGGGAACTCCCCTCAGGGCTGCCCATGGCCTGGAGATGCTCCTCGTGGTGTGGGCCCTAATGTCAGAAGGAACAGGCAGGTCCTTGGACCTGTATGCCTGAGTGATGTAATGCATTTGGAAAGTCCCTGTTTTGACAAGGCACCGCCCTTCCTGGACCAGCCGGAGCAAACGAACGGTGCATCGGAGTGGTGGAAGCCCGCCTTCACCTCCACATACTGCTTCAAAGCCCTCACTGGGCTTCAGTCAAGGTGCCTGACTCCTGGGCAGACTTGTATGCCGCTAGCTCGATGCCCTGATTGGCAAAAGCAGGGCATCAGAGTCTTGGATAAAAAGACTCATCAGGTCTCCAGTGCATACATACACACTGGGCCACTGACAGGATGAGGAGCTGCATACATACACACTGGGCCACTGACAGGATGAGGAGCTACATACATACACACTGGGCCACTGACAGGATGAGGAGCTACATACATACACACTGGGCCACTGACAGGATGAGGAGCTACATACATACACACTGGGCCACTGACAGGATGAGGAGCTACATACATACACACTGGGCCACTGACAGGACGAGGAGCTACATACATACACACTGGGCCACTGACAGGGCGAGGAGCTCAACCACCCCCTGTGCTAAGATGAGGGTCAACAACAGCACTGTTTTAACTGACAGCCATTTCAGAACCACCTGTCCCAGAGCCATGAACGGGGGCTGGCAGAGGCCCATAAGCACCAGCGGCAAGGAGGAGGAGTTAGAGAGCAAAGTCCGGGAGCTGCTCAAGGCAAAACTACAGATGGATGAAAAGAGGATCGAGGTGGAGAGGGCCCATCGAATGGGAAACAGCGGGGGTGCAGACAGGCCCAGGAAGATAGTGGTAAAATTCCTGTGTTTCAAGGATAAGATGGCTGTGATGGAGAGACGACACAGGTTGAAAGGAACCAACATCTTCCTGAATGAGGATTATCCTGAAGCGGCGCGCCAGAAGAGAAGGGAACTCATCCCTGCTATGAGGGCTGAAAAGAGCAAAGGGAACATTGCATACATCAGGTATGATAAACTCATTGTCCATCCGCCCCCAAACCCCCAGATCGCTACCTCTGATAACCCTGAGAGGATGAACTCACCACGAGCATCTCAGAGGTCTGAGAGAAAGAACTCAAGAGCCAGAGCTCTACACTAACGAAAGCGTCTGCTATATTTTTCTTTTTCACCAACACTCAATGTATAGGGAGCGGAAAAAATATGATGTAATAAGTCTCTATTTAAGTCGTATCTTATTGGCAACATCACTTAGGCTATAGCTCACACAATATTAGGCTATTTTATAGAATTAATTTATTTATCTGGCGTATTTTCAGCCGGCCACTTGAGCCGGTGACCTTTTAATTTGCCGGCCCACGGCAACAAATACCGGCTTACTTTGAATGCATTGTTTTTGTTTGGTTGTTTGTCCAATAGTCTTGTTTGTTCTTGGATTATTGTGTATCTTATGCAGTTTTCTTGTTTTGTTGTGTTTTGATGTTCTTTGTGGGGGATATGGGATATGATAGTCCATGTATGTCGTGTAAATACCTCATGTTCTTTCTTAAAGATTAAAAAAAATAAAAAATTAAACGACTAGTGGACTACTAGGCACAGTGTCGACTAGTGGTTTTACTAGTGAATGCCCTACTGTGAACGCACCTTCAGTCTACATAGCCGGTGTGTGCCGGTTGGCTCCCCCCCTTTTTCACGTGATGTGTAATAAAATGCGTCGGACTCGGTGTGCAAGGTTTTCTGTGCGTGACGATCTTTTTTCGGATGCCAGATAAAAAAAAACGCATACGAAATTTCGGACTGTGTGTAAACTCTGATATTCAGACTGAAGATCGTTACTGTAACTCATAAACTCATTTCCCCTTCTACTCAAGCGGACTGGTCTGGAGCCAGGCTATAAACTCCTTGTCCATGGATCACATTTTGATGTTCTGTTGCACCTGTTTTCTTTTGGAAAAGTAAATGCATGATAGCTGTGCACTTTTTATAGATGTATCATGCTGCTACCCCATTGCTGCTGTCTTTTAGTTCTCTCTAGTCTTTTAGTTGTTTTTGTGTCTTTTAGTATGTTTTTATTGCTATCGATTGTTGTTTTAGCTGGTTGTAGTTTAGATTTAATTAATTTTAATCTAACTAAATAGAGCTGTCTTGGTTTTAGGTACTTATTCTTAATCCTTAATAGTTCTATTTTATGCTATAGTTTTTAGGTTACTTAGTACTGAGACCTGAGTAGTGAGAGTACTGCATTTCGCTCATTATGTTTGGCATGATGAATGACACTAAAGTATCCTTGATCCTTGATAGGCTATTGGATTTTATTTTATTTTTTATTCATTGTATTTGTACAAAAAAGCTCTGTCCAGTAACCTGGAACACTTTTATTTTGAGATGTGTTTGAGTGAGATGGTCCTACTTTATGCGAATGATAAGAATTGTTATATGAATCTTAATTTTCAAACAAAGTTACAAAATGTTTGTGTAAGCTGTCAATTACTCTTCTTAGAAAGAAAATCGGAATCGGCAAAAATCTGTACCGGCAAGTCAGACTATTAAAAAATCGGAAATAGGAAGCGGCCAACAAAATTGCAATCGGTGCATCCCTAATCCTGACCCAGCGGCCCTGTGGACTCAGGAGAACCACAGACGGCAATGAGTGGAGGCCTCTGATGTGAAGAGGTTGACGCCTCTGGTGACTTATGTAGCAGACTGCTGCGGTGCTGTCACACTGAACAAGGACACATTTGCCCCGCAGGGATAGCTTGAAGCCATGTGTGAGAGCCAGGAACACGGCACGGAGTTTGAGTACATTGATGTGCTCCTGTCGCCATTGTGCACTCCAGAACCCCCTCGCCACCCTGTGGTGCCAAACCACCCCCTTCCATGGTCACCACTTCTCTCCAAGAGGTGATTGGCTCTAAGGGGACACCCTCGAGCAGATATGCCCTGCTCCTCCATTGACTGATAGGGCTGGCACGGATCACGGATAATCCGTGACCCGTACGGATCAGCCCCCACGGTTCGGAACACGGTTCGGAACGTCCGCGGACCCCCCCCTGCAGCGCAGCCAGACACAGACAGACATCATCATGGCGAGCGCCTGAGCTTCCTCATCCCTTCTCCCTGCTGTAAAGTCTATCTGAACTTGGCTGTGGCTAGTGGCTACTAAAGACAGCATCACAACACACTTATTTCAACACCTCTGAAAAAGCACAGGAATGCGAGCAGCGTGTTGCGGGCTGCACAAGATAACGAGAGCCACAACACACACACACACACACACACACACACACACGCACACACACACACACACACACACTTTTCACGAACACGTTATCACCGGACGTTGAAATGTTGCCTTTAGGACACATAACAACAAAACAACACGTGGGGCCACCGAGTAGCTTAACGTTACGTTATGTTATGTTATATGTTTCCAGACTCACCCTGTCTGTACCCGTGTCAAGTGACTGCAGGTTAGCAAGCAACAGCCAGGAAGTTAGGCATAGCAGCACCATGCTAAAACAGGAAGTTGGGTTGTTCTGCCTTCAGAGTAAAAGCATAAAATGTATGCTTATTCAGCTCAAAAAATATTTTTTGAGCTGTGCATGGCAACAAATGGTTAGAGAAGTATAATAGTATTAAAAAATCAAATCGAAATAATAATAATAATAAAAAAAATCGTTTTTTTTTTTTTTGCTGATCCGAAAAATCTGTGATCCGTGGCTCAAAATCTAAATCCGAACCGTGGGTTTTCTAATACGTGCCAGCCCTATTGACTGAGGATGAGGGAGCACTGTCTGTACACAGGAACTATCCTGTGACTGTGCCGGCTGGGCACCCAGACCCGTTAATATAAGACCCGTGGCCCGACCCGTTACCCGTGATTAATCACACAGGCTACAAACACAGTCGCTCACTTTGAACCAAACCAAACTGCCCCTGTTTCACACAGGAAGTGAATAGCAGTCTTTCTGACTCAGACTCATTGCCTGTAACGTTAGCATTAGCAGCTGCTAATGTTAGCTCAGTAACAAGCTGGTCAGCACTTCTATCAGACAATACAGCAGACTTACCAAATATTTCCAATACATGTCCGGTATAAGATAAGATAAGATATCACTTTATTGTCAGATAGAGTCCGAAATTTGTCTTGCATCCTAAGACACTTGTTTCTCATAAATACATACAGGTGTACAATACAAACGACAACACCATCACCATCATCAAAGTGCTACATACTGTGGAACTTCAATACATGTAATCGACAACAAAAAACAAAAACAAGAGACAAGAAAAGTGGCTGCAGTGCTTCCTTAGTCCCTACCTAGAGTAGGGTTTAATATTTGTCCCAAAAATGAGCCATGCCGGGAAACGGGAAATGAAGCCCTCTTTCCCGGGAATCCCGGGACATTTATCGTTTTTTTTAGTTTTTTTTTATGCATCAAGGAGAAATATACCTAGGCTATTAGTTCCCAACATGACCGAATGTATTTCAATCATGAGAGGCCAGTCGGTAAGATTTAACAAACTTTATTTAGCAATCGGCATGCATGGCAAATACTTTGGCGCATGACTCCATTAGCCAGTGGCGCTGCTCTTGAGGCAAGAGGAGGGCATCTGCTTAGGCTAGGAGATCCCCCCCCCGTGGGGGATCAGGAGTCACGACTCGTTGGTGGCGGACTGGGGAGGTGGGTGGGGCAAAACAACGCTCCGGAGGAGGGCTCAAGGGAGATGGACTGCTGTGAAGCTGCTGCTGTTATGATCGGCCAGAGAGAGAGAGGTGACGTAGAACCCTTGCTATATATATGAGAATTAACTGACGTCATATCTGACGTCATTACGGACGTCATACTAAGACTTTGACTGACCACGTCGTACTAGAACTTGATTGACGTCAGGGGTGATCGGATTAGATTATGCACGAATGGCCTTCTGCTTGAACTATGGTCTAGAGACCTCACTTCAATCATGAGAGGCCAGTCGGTAAGATTTAACAAACTTTATTTAGCAATCGGCATGCATGGCAAATACTTTGGCGCATGACTCCATTAGCCAGTGGCGCTGCTCTTGAGGCAAGAGGAGGGCATCTGCTTAGGCTAGGAGATCCCCCAAAAGGAAGATCTGATTACCGGAGGTTAATTGAGATCTGCGGGCACCGGTAGTTGGTTGTACTTTTCTGGCCTTCGACCTTTTTAACGACTTATGGCTACTTGCGGCTGGCGCTTCCCAACTCGGTCGGGCCTTCGATCTTGACCCCCCTACTTGCGTTGTGGCTGGCGCTTCCCAGCTCGGTCGGGCCTTGCGCGCTGCACGACTTGGCCTTCTGACTGACCCTGACTCTCTCTCTCTCGACTCTCTCTCTCCCCCAAAAATGATCCGGGAGATTTACTGCGCCTACTGGGCGCTGTGCTTTTCGGGGAGCCACCACCAACGAGACATTTTGGCACGGAGCCCGGGACACTGTTTGTTGCCATGCTCGCCGATTGAGGAAGGAGGGTTCTTTGGGCCACGGTATGGCCGCCTGCTCCGGGCGGGTGTAGCTGGAGAGCTGATGAAGACCAGCTGGAGCGTCCTCTTGAGGTGCTGGATGACTTAGGGGTTGGTGACTTAGTGACTTAGGGGTTCCCGACTTGGCCTGGGTGACTTAGAGATTTCCCGACTGGGCGCTGGACTTGGATGACTTAGGGGTTGGTGACCCGACTTGGCCTGGGTGACTTAGTGGCTTCCCAACTTGGCGCTGGGGCCAGTCTGAGGCCTGAGCCTGATGTAGCGAGCCATGGGGAGTAGATTGTTTCCAGGAGTTAGGATGACTTAGGGGTTGGTGACTTAGTGACTTAGGGGTAGGTGACTTAGTGACTTAGGGGATGGCTTAGGGGTTGGTGACTTAGTGGCTTAGGGGATGACTTAGGGGTTGGTGACTTAGTGGCTTAGGGGATGACTTAGGGGTTGGTGACTTAGTGGCTTAGGGGGTGATTTAGGGGTTGGTGACTTAGTGGCTTGGGGGATGACTTAGGGGTTGGTGACTTGGTGGCTTAGGGGCTGGTGACTTAGTGGCTTAGGGGGTGACTTAGGGGTTGGTGACTTAGTGGCTTGGGGGATGACTTAGGGGTTGGTGACTTAGTGGCTTAGGGGGTGACTTAGGGGTTGGTGACTTAGTGGCTTGGGGGATGAACTTAGGGGTTGGTGACTTGGTGGCTTAGGGGATGGCTTAGGGGTTGGTGACTTAGTGGCTTAGGGGGGTTGGTGACTTAGTGGCTTAGGGGATGACTTAGGGGTTGGTGACTTAGTGGCTTAGGGGTGACTTAGGGGTTGGTGACTTAGTGGCTTAGGGGATGACTTAGGGGTTGGTGACTTGGTGGCTTAGGGGATGGCTTAGGGGTTGGTGACTTAGTGGCTTAGGGGATGGCTTAGGGGTTGGTGACTTAGTGGCTTAGGGGGTGACTTAGGGGTTGGTGACTTAGTGGCTTAGGGGATGACTTAGGGGTTGGTGACTTAGTGGCTTAGGGGGTGTTAGGGGTTGGTGACTTAGTGGCTTGGGGGATGACTTAGGGGTTGGTGACTTGGTGGCTTAGGGGTTGGTGACTTAGTGGCTTAGGGGTTCCCAACTTGGCCTCAGTGACTTAGTGACTTCCCGCCTTGGCGCTGGACTTGGATGACTTAGGGTTGGTGACTTAGTGGCTTAGGGGATGACTTAGGGGTTGGTGACTTAGGGTTTTTTTTTTTTTTTGTGTGTTATTACTATTGTTATTAGTGGGCGTTTAAAGATGGGATGATCGGATCGCAGACCAGGTAGATTGTCAATCAACTCGCTTTATTTAATCAAACACGAGGGACACCTACAGTACATGTGGTGTTTTCAAAGCAATGTAAATCAATATTTCTTGTTTGGTGGGGGGCGGGTCCTTTGTGGGCAGCGGGAGCGGGGGTGGGCGTCCCCGCAGGTGCTACATGCGTGCAGGAAATTACATTTGGGATATGTGCACACGTTTTCATTGAAATATCTGCAAAGGTAGTCGGGGGAATGGGCATGCACCTGGGAGGACCCACTGGTGTCGGGCGCCCAGGAGGGGGCGGGGCTGGGGGCGGCGCCGGACTGAAAGGCCGCCTTTGGGCAGAATTGTGCAGAGTGCCCCGGTTCGCCGCACGAGTAGCAGGTGTTCACCGGCCGCCCGCTAACCAGCGACATGAAGATCTGCATGTCCATAATGGACCAGTTAAGCCGCGTATTAGCCCGGGTGATCATCAGGGCGGCTTTAGCGGAGAATGCTTTATGATACTGGTAGAATAATTTACCGTGGTTGGAGTAGAGGTCCACTATTAGCGCTATATATAAATCTAGCTCGTGGCGGCGCTCTGGGTACACCTCACAGATCACGTCGCGGTAGACGCCGAACGTGTTCAGGAAGTCACATAGGGAGAGGTCTTTTGACAGGCGGGGGTCGGACGACTTTAAATAGACAGGGCCATCTGGGTCACCCCCGACCTTCCTTTTGCACTCGGGGGATGGCAGGAGTATGCTAACTAAATTGATGTCTCTGCCCTTCAAAATCTGGGATCTCAACCTGGGAGACACATCGGCACAGGGAGAAACAAAAGGCATACCAAATGAGATGGCGGGCGTGGCGGATGCCAGGGTGTTCATCTGGGCGGGTTGGGCGGTGGTGAGGAGCACGTCGGCTTGCTGCGGGGGCGGGATCGGCTGCTGCGCTGGCTGGGCTGTGGCGAACGTGGGGGGAAAGGGGGGGGGGGTTTCCAGGGCCCTCAGACGAGCATCCACTGATCTGCTAGCATCTAGCAGGGACAGCAGAATGGCTCTTGACGACCCCTGTCGGCTCGGCGGAGCTGCGAATGGTGCCGTTTCCGCTTCCGGGGCGGCGGCCTGGAGGTCAGTGCGACCAGGAAGGACATGGCGTCTCGCGGTGGCCCCGCGGCCTGTATTTCCCCGGCGTCTCCCCGCTCTCGGAGCGGCTGCCTCTGCTGATCTTCGTCCGCGGCCTCTCGCACGTCCGCGCCGAGCGGCCTCCCCCTCTGGCACGCTCGCGCGCGGCACTTCGTCATCTGCTCTCCTTCCAAGGGCCGTCGCAGTGGCGCGCCCCGTGCCACGGGAACGCGCGCCGGGCCCTTTCATCGTGGCTGCGTTGGCGGCCTGTGGTCCGGCCGCTTCGCCAACGTCTTCATCAGACGTCTCGGAAAGCAAGAATGCACCGTGGCCGATCTGGAACGGGGTCTCGTTGGCTGAGCTGCTGTCGCTGTTCATGGACTGCTCTGGCTCGGAGCTCGACATGCCGGGAAAGGAGTGGGAAGCGTTGAGGAATATGCGGGGAATATCTGCGTTGGATTTCCACGGGTAGAGAAGGCTTGAGGGTGCTGATTCGGTCTCCGGATATGGTGCAAAACAACGCTCCGGAGGAGGGCTCAAGGGAGATGGACTGCTGTGAAGCTGCTGCTGTTATGATCGGCCAGAGAGAGAGAGGTGACGTAGAACCCTTGCTATATATATGAGAATTAACTGACGTCATATCTGACGTCATTACGGACGTCATACTAAGACTTTGACTGACCACGTCGTACTAGAACTTGATTGACGTCAGGGGTGATCGGATTAGATTATGCACGAATGGCCTTCTGCTTGAACTATGGTCTAGAGACCTCACTATTTGGTGGCATTAATATTTATTAATTAAAGCAAAACACTGCAATTTAACGAACATAATATGCCGTTAGGGTTTATATTTTCACCAATAGCCTGGATTGGCATATGAATAAATCCTGTAGCCTAGGCTAAACTGCCGTGGCAGGAATGCAGCCGTAAACACGTCGATCAGCCCCGTTTTCACGCTCTTTTATGCGCAACATCAATGCTGTCTGATACCTGGCACCATGTGCTTTTGGATATGGGCTGCTGCGCTGCGCTCTGCCCGGGTGCGCGCTCATCTTCCAGCCGAGCCCAGTCATAATCTTCGGCTGCGCGCTCGTCTTCCAGCCGTGCCTATAGCCATAATCTCCATACCGCATACCGTAGCACGGCTTTATCAGACTATCTCCACCCCTCTGTGCACGGACATCACCTACAACTAGACCATCATGCCCAACCTGGGGCACACGAACCGAGGACGCACGGCTGGGCTGGTTGTCGTTTTCACCGCTGGTGAAGTTTGTACGGTACTCGTGTCGCCGTGTCGTAGGCTACTGCATTAACGGTCATGGCACAATCCCCTCAAGCAAGTCAGAAGTGTAGTAGAAAAGAAACATCGTGGGCTTTGTGTTTATTAATTGGGCTAGGTGCAATAAGCTTTCAGTGTGTTCCACCGGCACACAGCGCACAAAGGTGCATAGCCAAAACACGCCGAAATACAGTAAAATCAGAAATGAATTCCACTCTGCAAAGGATATCTAATTTCAGATTACAGGCTGTAGCATTGTTGTCGGAGAGTATTTAATCTTAAAATCTGCCTTGGATACCTCATTATTTGGGCTATATAAATATAAAATTGATTGATTGTTGGTTGATTGATTCACTTTGATGTTTCTGAAATGCCTATATATCGTGATCATTTAATGACTTACACTGCTTACAGTAGCCTAATATATTACATGTTCTTTTATAACATAGGCTATATCATTTAAGAAAGTAAACTGTCAGCATATTTCTAAATATAGGCCTATTCCAATATGTTCTGCATGTAAAAATACAACTAAATTTTTTCCCAATTTCCCATCATTAATTTCCCGGGAAACGGGAAATGGGTTGGATGGCATTTCCCGGGAATCCCGTTTCCCGGGATTAAACCCTAACCTAGAGCCTCTAACCTGATTTAACAGTTTGACAGACTGGGGCACAAAAGAGTTTCTCAGTCTGTTTAAGCGAGCCTGTGGGACTCTGAATCTTCTGTTTGACGGCAACAGCTCAAATTCATTAAAAAGAATGTGAGTTGGGTCACATTATGCTACCTGCTAGAGACAACATTCTTCTTGTGTGTGCTTCTTGAAAGTTTGTTTCAAGTGTTTGTCCGACAGTTTTCGAGCATATGCGGATGAACCTGCCTAGTCTAGTTTTAAGCTGCACAGACAGACAGCTATACCATGCACTACTCCCATACAGCATAAGACTGCACAATTGATTGAAAAAACCGCAGCAAGATCTGTGTGTTTGCTCCAAAAGACCGGAGTCTTCTTAAAAAGTAAATACGTTGTTGCACCTTACTGCAAATGTAGTCTATGTGAGCCCTCCAGGATAGAGCAGTGTCCACATAGATGCCCAGATATTTATATGCAGTAAGGTGACCAGATTTCTGAAATGAAAATTGGGGACATTTCCAGTGTAGTCAATATATAATTTAAAATATTGAATATTATTATACAGTATATGAAAGAAAAAAGGGGGGGCAATTCCGGTGTCATGTATTTTGACCATGGTTACTGTTGTACTGTAATAAATTATGGTGCAGGCTGACTGATATCCCTCCAAAATACCACATTAAGGCAAGACCCTGAGGAACACCATAGAAAAACTCATGCTGTGATTTGATATAAAAAACTTTAGACATATGAGACTGCACTAAATGAGTAACATCTGTAGCATGACATGGTTGGGAGGGACCAACGGATGTCTTAGGTCTTATAGTTTCATATGATATAAGTATCTTCACTCTAGAGCTTTAAAAATGAGCCCGGAGAGCCTCTGAAAGACAGTAATGTCGGCCGTGGACGAAGAGTAGAAAATCGGGGACATTTTCGGGGACAGCTCCAGCCGGGGACAGGTCCCCCAAAACGGGGACTGTCCCCGGAAATCGGGGACGTCTGGTCACCTTAATATGCAGAGGCCTGTTCAATCTGTATGTTTTGAACGGTAACTGGAGGAGGATACTCACTCTCTTTAACACCAAAAATGATTTATTTTGTCTTCACTGCATTTATGATGAGTGAATTGTCTTCACACCACTGTACTAATCTATCTGTCCGCTCCTGATGGATGCTGGGGTCGTCTTTAGTGTCCAGCAGAGACAACAATGTAGTGTCATCTGAGAACTGGAGTATAAATGTGTTTGGACTAGGGATGTCGACGGTTAACCGTTAACCGGTTAACCGCCGACAACGTCATTGGTCGGTTAAGCATGTCAGTCAAACGGTTAATTTGCATATTAAATTGGCATACAACGTGTTGCCAATGTATGGTGTTTTTTTTCCTCCTTCGCTGTAAGCAATGTTAACAATTAGTTACTGTAGCAGCAGGATATAGGAATTAAAAGCTCCTGCCAGAACAACATTCATTTAGAGAAAGGCTTTTCCAAATGTTTGAGAGAAAAGCAGTGTGCATTGTCACCACTGACTTCTCTCTATCTC
Organism: Poromitra crassiceps; assembly: GCF_964638095.1. NCBI lineage: Eukaryota > Metazoa > Chordata > Actinopteri > Beryciformes > Melamphaidae > Poromitra > Poromitra crassiceps. Next base: position 1,155,742 of record NC_139642.1, read on the forward strand.
TCTCACTGTCCGCTCCACACATGCGCCACAGCCCCGCCCCCCTCTGCCTGCCCTGTGCAGACTACAGCCAGCCAGTCACTCTGCTGCTTCTGTGTTCCAGCCGCTGTCATGAAACGGGTTTTCAGTTTGGTCAGGACAGGAGCGCATGGCCTGAAACCCGACACCTTGTCCGTGTCTGGAGTCAAACCTGATGGAACGCGCACATTACTTTTTCTTCACTGGTTCATTCGGTCTCACTCTCTCTCCCTCCCTCTCTGCATGTTCATCATGCACACGCTCGCACTCAATGATCAAACAGTAGTTTTTTACCGTGTTACAAAAATGCAGACATGCGTCTAATTGACGATTGAAAAGTAACAATTAACGTTAGTCGTTACTGTCCAACACAGAGCAGTTCGGAGAAATTGTTTCACAACGAGAGACGGATTGTTTGTAGACTGCATTCATTGACACTTTCAAAGCGGGTGTGAAAGCAGCTACTGACAGCTGCATGCGGAGGGAGAAGGAGTGAGACCAAAAGCAGGTATTATTGCTAAAAGTAGAAGATACTGTAGTGATGCACGCTTTGTCAGTGCGCCCTGCAGCCTGGGCTGTCTTCCGCTCAAACAGTACTTCACAGGGCGGCTGCGTGTCAATTGACGTGTCCTTAATATGCAATGCGTGCAGCTCTAAGCAGTATAGCCTATCGGAGGAATGTTTTTGTTTAGATGGCTGGAGGATTCAACTTTTCGTTTTGTTAATGTGTTTTCTTCTGCTTGTAGATGTAAAATAAACGCTTTCTAATGAAATTATGAAATTATGATTTTCGACATCCCTAGTTTGGACCTGCAGTTCTACAGTCGTCTGTGTAAATTGTGAAAAGAAATGGTGAGCTCACGCTTCCCTGCGGTGATCCTATGTTAGTAAAGATGGAAGTAGATGTAGTCTGATTGACTCTAACTAGCTGTACTCTGTCTGTGAGGAATGAATGATACCAGTGTATCAGATAAGGATTAACCTCCATTTGCAGCATTTTGGCCAGCAGGAGCTCTGGCTGGATCGTATTGAATGCAGATGTGAAATCTAGAAATAAAGCCCTAGCTGTAGTTTTAGGCTTGTCTAGATGCTTCAAAATGACGTGCGTCAGAGTTACCACTGCATCTTCTGTGCTGCGGTTCTGCTTGTATGCAAACTGATAGATGTCTAATCTTTCATCAATGGACTTGGCAAGCTGCCCAACCACGATTTTCTCCAATGCCTTCATAACGATCGGAGTTAAAGCCACAGGACGATAATCGCCAGGTTCCTTTGGACATGTTTTCTTTGGAAGAGGTATTATGTGTGAAGTCTTCCACTTTGTTGGAATTATATGAGTGTCCATTGAACACTCGAAAATAGGCTGCCACACAGGTGCAAGCTCAGCTGCAAAGGTTTTCAAAATAAAAGCACTGAGATTATCTGGTCCTGTGGCTTTCCTCCTATTCAGATGTTAATGCCACACTGCCTTTATGATCGCTGTTCCACTAACAGAAATGCACTTTCTCAACATTACGTTAACTTCTTCACCGGGACTAACATTGTCGTTATGGAAACCAGACAAGACAGCGGCTGAGTTTTGAATGTTTACGTTATGCAGTCCCAGGGCTTAAAATTCACTTTGCAAACTGGGGGGGAATTGCCCCCTCATGTTCTTCAGATAGGGAAGATTTATAGATTTGGGGGGGGGGGGGTCTATAGACTTTGCAGGGAATTTTTTCAGCCGATACTATAACCGACAGATATCTGCTTCTCCTGTCCGATAAGCGATAATAATTTCACATTTTTGTATTTAAAAAAGGAAGCTCACCTGTAGTTTATGTACACCAGGGTCTAAATTACTATGGGCTCTATCTTCCGACAGGCGCTATCCCCTAATAGGGCTTGCGCATCTGTTTGCGCGTGCCTTAAGGCACGGAAGATAGCATTCCGCCTTACGCCGTCCGCCAGGTGTTATGCCGAGTTTTGCACCCCAGCGCCAGCAGCATCCCCACCTCACGGGAGCATATTGCAATGATTTATACAGAAATGGAACTGTTTAAAAGTGATATAATTGTCTGGTAGACGTGACCTCCCTGATTTCAAGTTAAAACAGCCCCGAAATATGTTGGGGATGCAATTCTCGGAAACGTTCACGGCACCTGTCGCAGACGCAAATTAGAGGGGTGCCAAAATCATCTACGCCTCAAAATGTCTGCGCAAACGGGATTTGGGCGGTCTTAACTACCAGAATTATTCACAGGCGTGGCCAGGCAATGCTGGGCATTACGTCAATCAAACCAATCAGATTCCCGTCTCGCAATGGTTTGTTTGCACGAGGCGTGCAATATGCTGTAATTATCTCCCTGCGTAATAGAGTGTACTCACTCGTAGGGCTGGGCGATTAATCGAATTTTAATCATGATTACGATTTGGGCTGTCCACGATTATGAAAACAAGATAATCGACATCAAACGATTTTGCGGCTCTTGTCTCTCTCGTTCTGTCTTGTGTTGTAAATCAAGCGCACCCCTTAATTTGCTCGGCCCCTCCCCCAAAGCCCAAAGCACACCAGCTCGAGTTGTGAATGACTGTCGTGTGAAGAGCCACGGCACGTTTCTCCTCCCCGCTTATTTCCGTGGTAGCACAAGAATAAGATAACAGAAGTCACAGAAAGAGAGCTGCTGGTCGAGAAGAGAGGTGAAACAACGTATGTGGGGTGGAAACACTATGGTTTCGCCGAGTTTAAAGGTCCTTACACTGCGCATATCTTGCACTGTTTGTTCCAAGTCTGTGGCTGTGATTGACAGGTGGGTCAAAACTCGCATCGCAATTCCGTGCTGTATATTCGCATCGCTCTTGATGTGTAACTGATGTGTAACTTACACATCAAGAGCGATGCGAATATACAGCACGGAATTGCGATGCGAGTTTTGACCCACCTGTCAAGATATGCGCGGTCGTGGCAGCACCCCGCAACACGACCTCTCCCTCTGTTTAATCACTTGAAATCCACTCACAAAGTGGTCTATGACCAAGAAATAACGCTAAATGAACAAAAAGACAAAGCCCCATCTAGTTACTCCTGCCACAACACAGTCATCGATTCAGGACACTCTTTACAATGCGACCGCATATTCAACAGATAAACATTAACAATAACCTATTATGAACCTAAACGTAAGTCGCTTTGGATAAAACCATCTGCCAGATGAGTAATTTAATGTAATGTAAACGAACGTTACTCAATAGCGTTCTCATTTGGTTAGATTTGAGGTTTAAGGACTACTAGTATTGAATGTAGATTAATAGTTGCAGTTGGTTGTGGCAGTTCACTGCAACATAGTAGGCCTACATATACTGTATATTTATTTTAGTTTTTATTTTATTTCTAAATCTTTGCACTTTTATTATTTATTTTCACTTATTTATTTATTTTCAATTATATCTAAAATCCAAAGACATCCAATGTTAAAAAGAAAAGCCAGTGTCAATGTTCAATAAATTCATGATGTTCTCAATGTCAATGAGTAATCGTGTTAAATAATCGTGATCTCAATATCAATCAAAATAATCGTGATTATGACTTTTGCCATAATCGAGCAGCTCTACTCACTCGTGCGAGGACAGAGAGAGCTTATTGACAGATCGTCTGTGGTGCCAACGCCCCTCTGGCTTATGAAGGTAAATAGCCTGGGCCCTATTCTCCCACAAGCCTTCGGCGCTAAAACGGGCCTTAAACGCAAAAAAAACGTGCCTTGCGCCTGTTTTGGGACGATATCAATATGGCTTTACGCTGCCAAATGCGCTTTAGGCCGAATGGGCGTGGCGCAGTCCCAGAATGGGCCAAAGTGGGCGTGTCGGCCTTAAATCTCGGCGTACTGATATCTTTGCACCTGCCGTAAATTTAGCGCTTTGCGCCTTTGAAAACCAGGCCTATTCAGTGCGCCAGTGCACTTCTGCCTCTCCCCTGTCACCCTTCTCTGTCTCTCTCTGAAACCAGGCCTATTTAGTGCGCCAGTGCTCTTCTGCCTCTTTTCTGTCACCCTTCTCTCTCTCTCTCTGACTCCCTCGCTTAGACAGGCACAACACACTTCCCATATAGGAAAAATAAGTTGTAAATTGTCTGGCCTGTCCCAGCATGCATTGTGCTTCTCCATTTCGCTACTAAATAGCAACCAAATGAGGCGAAATAGATATAAAAGGTCGATCTAAATTAATGTGTAATGGTAACACAACCTGCAATTGTACACATTTCAATATTGGACCAAATGAAACATCGAAATGAATACACCACCATATGTGAAACATATATGTCCTCCTGGGCCTATATATATCTCTTGTCGTTTTAACGTGATTTAGATAAGTGACAGCGGAACGCGCTGCGGAACGCGCTGCGGAACGCTTTCTACTGTCATGTGCTATACTGTGATGTCCGCTCCAATAACTTGGCCCTACTTAACATTTAGTTTTACAATAAAAACACATTTATGCAATGACTTTACATAATGTAGGGTATATTTATGTGCATCATTCTACCTGCAGCAGGGGAGAGAAAACGATATCGTTCTGGACAAACTTTCACCAATATAAAATTAATCTCATCATATAGGGATAGGCTATATTTTTCTATCCGATGCATTTAGAACATTCTTTTCACTTTGATCTTGCTATAGTGTAGCGTATTTAAACTGCAGTTATTGGTTTGAGAAGCATAATAATATGGAATAATAGCCTATAATGGAGACAGACAGACTGGATGAAGGGAGGGGGGGGGGGGCAGAGCGTTTGGCTTTCATCTGGTTTTGCGGGACCACTGGAATTGGAGCTAAAAAGGCAAGCGTGCGATTCGTTTATTGCAGTTATCCAATGAGCATGATGGTGCATAATTTTACGCTTAAAAGGCGTGGTTGTAATGCTTTAGGCTGCGTGTAGCGCCAGCACGACGATATCAAGTGCGCTGGTCCACGCCCACTGATTTGCGCTGCGCCAGGCGCTCGGCCTAGAAACAGCGCCGATGCAACGATAGGGGCCCCTATGTCCATTGTCCCACAAGTGTTCTCAATTCATTTCCCTCTTTGCGATGTGATAAAAGTTTCTCAGTGAGTTATAGTTGATTACCTCACTGAATTATCTGCTAATACCCAATTTTAGCAGCATAATTTGATGTCTTGGCGTGGCAAGGCTGTGCGTAATGACATATCCAAACGGAATTCCACTTTCCACTGCGCAAATACCTCTCTGCGCTGGGAGCGCAGCCGTAATCTCCGTGCACCGCACCCAGCGCAGAGAGGTATTTGTGCGTAAGAGGTCCTTTTCAAAGCTCTTAGCGCAAAGTAATTGCGCGCTGCTGACGATAGCATAATGCCATCTATCACCACATTTTAGCGCTGGAACGCCTGCTTTGGCTTGTGGCAGCCAATGCCCAGTACAATTATCACAGGCATGCGCTTGTGTCCACCCCCAATTTGCATTGCCCAAGGCGCAAACGCTAAATTAGCGCTTTTGGGAAGATAGAGCCCTGTATATTATATCATGAGTACAGCTGGGCAATATAGTTAGAAAGTATATTGATATAACATCTTTCATATCAGTCGATATCGATAATTATTGATAATTTTAATTACCTTTTTTATTAATTTTTATTAATAAAAACATGAGAAGAAAAAGGTTGCATTTAACAAGTTTCTTTTGAACCACCTTATTTTCAAGGCACACAGGTAGGCCTAATTTGTCACACACACACACACACACACACACACACACACACACACACACACACACACACACACACACACACACACACACACACACACACACACACACACACACACACACACACACTGTATGCTCCGAGTGCAACTGCAAGCAGTAATTTAGAGACATGGTGACATTTTACTTTGAGGACATAGCCTAGCGTTGCCAGCCTTCTAAAAAAAAAAAAAAACGTTGCCACTAAAGCCGTTTTCATACATGCGCTTTTTACCGCTAAATGACCGGAAAGCGGTCTAATGCCTTCATGTGTGAAAGTTGTTTTCCGGTATAAGCGTTCCCCCGTCATCGCGGACATTTCACCAGTTTGGAACCAGTCAGAAGTGCGGTATGCTTCTTTTCTTTTCTTTTCCTGTCAACCATTTTATGAAGTTGCTTAATGCACTTTTTATACTCTTTTTTTTTAAGTTTTGTTGTGATGCTTTTAAATGTCAATTTTATTCTCTTCTTTTCTTTTCTTTTCCTGTCAACCATTTTATGAAGTTGCTTAATGCACTTTTTATACTCTTTTTTTAAAGTTTTGTTGTGATGCTTTTAAATGTCCATTTTATTCTCTTCTTTTCTTTTCTTTTCCTGTCAACCATTTTATGTGAAGCACTTTGAATTGCCTCTGTGTATGAAATGTACTATACAAATAAACTTGACTTGACTTGACTTAACGTTCACTTCCAGCGTGCATCATCTAATCATTCGCGCACATCAAAGCAAACTACTTCCACATTTCGCCTCGTGCATTTGCTTTCTCTACATACATACAAGCGTTGGGCGGCTTGCAAGCCGCTGCCATTCTCGCTGTGTCTGTCCTGTGTCGGGCTGCTGCGAAGTACGGAGGACTGAAGGACTGGCCTCTCTCGAGCAGAGAGGGGAGGGGGGAAATCGGCTGTTTATTACGCTGGCTTGACGCTGCCTGGATACTACTCTGCACTGCAGCCCATGAGCGAATGTGAAGGATAAGTAGGTAGATAATCTTAAGTCAAACGAGTGTGATTTATTGTGTGACAAGCGAACTTATTTCACCGTTGGAGTTTTGCCGACCCCCAAAATACGCCCCCCCCCCCCCCCCCCCCCGCCCCCCAACATACAGGCTATTTGACGACTATATTCACACATGCAGCGCTCAGGTGTGAAGGGAAATTCCGGGAAATGGCCGATATTGATTTACAGGTAATTTTCCTGTATGCATGTGTGAAAACGGCTTAAGTAGGGCTGGAGGGCGACCGCGCGCCGTTGGTTGAGCGAGAAAAAGCCTTGCCTGGCTGAAAATGCGGTACATTTCTCCATATCAGTTTTATATACCCATCAAGACTCCGCCCAACAATAATTGGCCGGTTATTTTTTGACTTTTTTTTTTGACTTTGCTTTAAAAAATTAAGATTCATGTCACATTTCTTATCATTTGCATGAGGTAGGACGATCTCACTCAAAAACATCTCAAAATAAAAGTGTTCCAGGTTACTGGACAGAGCTTTTCTTTTTTGTGTAAATACAATGAATATAAAACAAGGCCAGGTCGACACCTGCCATAGGGCCGGCATGGTATCGTCACCCATGTGGCGAAAACAACAGGAAAAGTCGTGTAATAATGGATGACAGAAGAACATGGAAGTTAAAATGCATGTTTTGAGTCTTCATCATACTTTCTGTGGTGTTCAAAGATAGCTGGGGAAGGCTGCCTCAACTGAGTTGGTGCTGATTCTGCTGGCATCTCATTTGACTAAATAGAAAATGAGGAAATGTGTTCAGTAGAGTGCAGAATAGAATAATTTCTGTTCAGTCTACTTTAGTATAATCCTGAGTTTGAGCTTGATCATTAAGTGCCAGATTTACAGTTAATGTCATGTATGTTTATTATTTTTCACAATAAAATGTACAGTAGGCCTATGTGGTATGTGGTGTCAAGTGTTTTCTTGTTTGTTTGTTCATACATGTAGGTGAGTTTTTGACAATTAGTATAACCTTAATCATGGATTATTCTAAATAAATAAATAATTTTCAGTGTTATTAAAGCTATTACATGCAGTAATCTGATGTCCCTTATACTTAGTGTATGTGATTTCTTTAACAGTTAACGTTATACAGTTTGCAACCTCATATCACTCTTAACTCATTGAGTGCCACGGACGTCGATCGACGTCAAAGTAAATAGTGACGTAGAGTGCCACGGACGTCGATCGACGTCAAATGCGTTTTTTGACGGTGGGACGTGGATGAAAGCCTCAGGCATCTCCTGTACAAATATGGGAGCTATTGAAGGTGTATAACCTATTTTACGGACTCATTAGGTGGCGACAGTGCTCTCCAGATTAGAGACAGGTCCGGAGAAACAGGAGGAAAAAGCCGTGATCAAAGAGAAACCGATGCATGCTGCAGCCAGAGCCATATAGATTGCTCTGTCTGGAGCTGACGTTGGCTGCGAACAGGAGTCAATCCGCGCCCACAACTGAGCCCCTCTGTCTCTGTCTGTCTGTCTGTATAGTTTCTCCACACGATTAGCAGCCAGAAAAGCAGCACCCGACGCCAAACCATTCAGCAGTCCGGTTTGGCTCTTCCCTGTCGCGCTGGGAGCCGCCCGGCACACACAAACGGAGCACTCCGAAAATAGAGTGGGTGCGTGAGGCTGTGTAGTGTGGGGAGGAGTTTGCAGCTGAGGGGGGGAGGGGGGGGAGAGGGGGGTGGGGCACGCAGGGCATCACACAACTACACCACGTCACTACATCAGAAAATATTATCTTCAGACTCAGTGAATGTGCTTGAAATGCTGCATTTCACAAAAGGCGGAATATCTCAGCTAATAATTTCAAACGCCTGTATTTGCTCAAAACAACCTATCTTCTCCGGCTCATAACTAAAGAACGGAAAATGGTATCAATAAACTTTTTTTTGCTGATGATACAATAGAGCCAGCTCGTTCTTTGTGCGTGTTCGGTGTTTACATAGTAATATCACACAATATTCTGTGGGCCTCGAGAAATCACTGAAAACGCTCTGAAAACTCTGGCACTGGGAGCGTCCGTTCTCCAAAAGTGGCTGGCACTCAATGAGTTAAACACCGTCATGACTCAATAGCCTACCTCCTTGGCAGAGGTTAGGCGCTCGCCTCGTCAAACGACGCTGAAAAAAGTTTGCTTCTCACAAAATAAATCACACTCACTTGACTTGACGTTATCACATTCGCTAAACTGTCACACTTTGTACTAGTCGGATCGTCTGTTGGAGAGATGCTTTGGCAAGTGGACGACCGTGTTGTGTCCCTTTTGCCTGTGTAAACATGGTTTTACAGACGGACAGCTTTGTCACTAGACACAGACAGGTAAGGCAGAGAGGAGAGAGAGAGGGAGGGAGGGAGGAAAAGCCCGCAGCACCCGCTGCAGCAGCACCCCGCACACAATTTACAGGCAAAATCCGTAGAGATTCAACACATTAACGTTGCTTCCCATGGTCAGAAAAAGTCGCCAGATTTGTCCCTAGTCGCCTTTGAGAAATAAAGTGGCCACGTGGGTCTGAAAAGTAGATAAATCTATCGACAAAGTGGCCAAGTTGGCAACACTGCATGTCGGCTGAACAGAGGAGAGGAGTGGAGAGTGGAGTGTTGTGAGACAGGGGAGGGCGGACTTGGCATGCCCACAGGGAGTTGAAACAGACAGAGCAAAGCTGCAGCACACAGACTCCGGTGGAGAAACAGAAGGGGCCAGGGGTAGGTGGGGCGGCGCCCTCTAGTGGCCGGCCGCCACTGAGACATTACCGTGTGTGGAGTCGTGCATAATGTGTCCGGCGACAGAGGGGATGATATAGGCCCGGCTGCCGGCCCTAACAATTAATTCCAGTATATCTCACAGCTATCATGCATTTACTTTTCCAAAAGAAAAAAGGTGCAACAGAACAGGGGCTCCAGATGGAAAGTAGCATATGGCTAAATCTGTTACAAAGCATCTCTTCCCCTATGGGGTTTAATGTTTTTTTGTATATGTCCCTGCCAAACAAACTAATAAAATAAAATAAATCAAAATGTTATCCATGGACAAGGAGTTTATAGCCTATAGGTCTGGAGCCCAGACCTTCGAAGCCATGCCCACTCTACAGTTGTGAATTTTGGCTGTTCTTGAGTAGATGAGGAAATTAGTTTGAGTTGACTCAGTTTGAATATCAGAGTTTACACACAGTCCGTTTTTTTTTAATCCGCCACCCGGAAAAAAACCACACAGTAAACCTTGCACACAGGTCCAATGCGTTTTATTATTATGTTCGTCGTTCTATTCGCAATACGAAACAAATAGTCCTCTCCTGTATCCACGTTATAACGTGACTGACAGATAGCAGCAGCAGCAGCAGCTGATCTGCAGCAGGCTGCGGGGATGTGGACTGCAGCTGGTTGGGGAATGTAACCATACTGGACACATGGCTCAGTACCTTCACTTCGCCAAGCCGGCTGTGTTGCGCTGTGGCCGGGGAGAGAGAGGGGCCGGTGAGGTGAAGCGAGCCGCTCAGACTGGAGTGGACTCCAGCCGAGCGGGACTCGGCAACGTACCCTGCCCCTCTGCGGCTTATTTTCGACTTGCATGTGTGACAAACTGTAAAATTTCACAATGAGGAGGACATGCTGGCGTGTGTTTCCTTTTGGCTGCTTGGGGTGCGCGCACGTCACGTGAACGCGTGCATCGTGCAGCTGCAGGTAATTGACCAAACAAAAACAGGGGAAAGCCGACCGGCACACAGAATCGGCTATGTGGACTACCGGTCGAGGCCGATTCAGCGCCGCACTACTTTGAGTTCCCAGGAGCACACTCCCCAAGTTTGATGTCAATCGGATGAACGGTTCTCAAGATAAACCACTGTTTGTGTTGCCAGTAGGTGGCGCTGTGCCAAATTGCACAAAATTTGGCACTGCTCTATGTCAGGTCCCCAGCAGCACACTTACCAAGTTTGAAGTCGATCAGATGAATGGCTATCGAGATAAACCGCTTTTTGTGTTGCCAGTAGGTGGCGCTATGTCAAATTACACGGAATTCAGCTCCCTGCACTCCGTTGAGTCCCCCTAAGCGCACTCCCCGAGTTTTAAGCTTGAAGTCGATCAGATGAATGGCTATGGCGATAAAGCGCTTTTTGTCTTGCCAGTAGGTGGCGCTATGCCAAATTGCACATAATTCAGCTCCCTGCACCTCCTTGAGTCCCCCTAAGCGCAATCCTCGAGTTTGAAGTCGATCGGACGAACGGTTCTCAAGATAAACCACTTTTTGTGTGGCCAATAGGTGGCGCTGTTCCAAATTACACAAAATTTGGCACTGCACTGTGTCGAGTTCCCCTCAGCACACTCCCCAAAGTTGAAGTCGATCTGACGAATGGTTCTTGAGATAAACCACATTTTCTATGTTGCCAGTAGGTGGCGCTATGCCAAATTGCACAAAAACAGGGCACTGCACTGCACAATAGGGCACACTCCCAAAGTTTGAAGTCGATCCGACCAACGGTTCTCGATGGCATGCAGCAGATGATGCTCATCCATAAGCAGTGGTGGAAATGGTCAGGTTTTAATCACTGTGGGTGATTTATTTTACAAGTGGCAACTAGTCATATCTGACTAGTTTTAAATGTATTTCTCCCCACAAAAGTTTGATAGCCTATGTTTCCTAAATAAACGTTTTGAATCCATTTATTTCTCTATAGTCCATTCTTTATAGCCTCTATAGTCGTAGTCGATCTTATTTATTGCAGTGTTGTCAAAGAGGCCGATTTCGCAGCAAGAATATTTAATTGGTCAGCACGTCGTTCTCGGTAAAGGACGCTTTCGTTATTGAAACAGACAACATGCATGCATGCTCCTACTATAGCCTATCTATCTGCATTTGCAGAAACTCATGAATCCATATCTTCTGGACATTGCCTTGATGAAAAAACAACGTAGCGTTAGCTAAAAGTAATAAGTGCGACAACTTGAATCTCCCACAAACGTTAGGCTTTGTTTTTCTGACATGGGAGCAAGCAAGCAACGCAGCAGCTTCCCTCCTGATGCACTGGACCTGGCTGCCTGCAACTGCAGTCAAGCCAGCCCTCACCTCGGAAAGCACGGTCATTCTAGCCCCCACTTAACAATTCAAGCCATTTTTGCAACACTTGAGGAAACCGTGAGTTTGCTCGTTGATATAAGCGATTGCCCGAACGATTCATTAATTAATAAACTAGCGAACGTGAAGTGAGTCACGAAGAGCCACACCCGCCCACTACGGACATATGCGGATCATATCGTTCCACTGTTTAACATGACCAGCGCTTGCGTGGAAGCGGATCTTATACCGGTGGTCGAGGTAGATAAGATACGGAGTCGCGGGAGTGCGCGTAGGCCGGCTAATTGTTGTTTAACATGCAGGCCAACCGGCTAGGTGCAGGTTATAATACGGATTCCACTGCATGTTAAGAAGTGGCTTTACTTACACAGGATGCGGGTTCCCGGAAGTGGTGTTGCCCTAGAGCAGAGGTTCTCAAATGTTTTTCAGCCAAGGACCCCTTATAAGAGAACACCCCCCCCCCCCCCTCCTCCCCCCCCATTCAATCTCAAGGACTGATGTTGATTTAGCTAACGACTCTGTTTACTCAACGACTGTCCTCACAGCAGTGTTGACACTTAGCCCAGATCAGCCTGGCCTTGAAGGAGCACACGCTTGATTGAACACAAATGTATTAATATCAAACGTGTTTTGCATCCGAATCGCACGGACACAGGGCACCGCCCTCCATCGGGTCGCCATCAGCGCACCCCCCGAGTTTCAAGTCGATCCGACCAATGGTTCTCGAGATACGCGAAGGACAGACAGACAGACAAATCAATCCCGGAATTATAGTATAGATACAAATCTAGTTGAAAATCAGTAAAGCCGTCCTTTAACTGGGAATTTAATAATTATAAATAACTAGAAATACAAAAACACAAGAAATAGAACAAATAGTTAAGAAAAAATTACAAATATACACCACATGCTGTCTATAATATATATATAAAAAAAATGCAATATTGGCCACAATATCGGCCGATACGATATATCGGTGATCGGCCAATATCGGCCGATAATATCGGCGAACCGATATATCGGTCGGGCTCTAATCCCTAGAGGGAAGCGCTCTATAATGTGCTGGATGAAAGTGGTAACTTATTTCACCTCATCAGAGAATACATGCACATACATTACCAGAAAGAAATGACGCGATTATCGATTCTGGAATAAAAGATCGATTCAAAAACTTGTGACATTAAGAATTGCGATACTTAAGTGAATCGATTTTCCCCCCCACACCTAATTACTCCGCCAAATGCATTCACAGCGCCGCGGGGCTCGATTACTCCGCAGATCATAGGTTATCTCAGCTCACCAAGTACAAATAGATCGCGAGCAAGTCTGGAGTATTTTTTTCATAAATAATTCAACGTTTGTGTATTTCCTGGCTGTTCAAACAGACAAAGATCCTGGTCTGGTATCAGTTTCACCGTATTCCTTTGAAGGACAGAAGTATTACACAGTTGTGGCTTGTTGCACTGCAATGGTGGCACTGAATAGAGACATCAACACTCCTCCAGAAAGTTTAACAGAACTTTGCGTTTGCAGTGAACATTTCTCTGAAGAGGATTATCAAAAACCAATAGCAGATAAGAAAGACAAGCAGTTTCTGAAGATTTACCATTTACCATATACTGTACCTAGACCACAGGTGAGATATGAAGTATGAATGAAACCATGCTTATACTATCGCCATTTTATTTTCTCTTCTGTCTAAATGCAGGCTCATTTTGACGTTCACCAGATCATGGTGAACGGCATATCGTCGTCGCTATCAAAATCATTCATATTTTCGTTTGTGTATTGTATTTGTTGTGTTTTCTTCAACAACAAACAGGAAAAATGACCCAGATCCCAGCTGATCTGCGGAGTAATCGAGCCCCGCGGCGCTGTGAATGCGTTTGGCGGAGTAATACGGTAGTTCTGCGATTGGGAGAAAACGTAGTGCTGAATGAGATGGCTGTTTGACGGTAAAGTAAAGCGCTGAAAATTGTCAAAATAGAGTGTCCATGTACACTGATATTGATTTGTTTAGGTGGGCGTTGTTTTAGGTGGCTACATTACGTTTTAGTTCTTGGCCCCCTGACCTAGAGAGACAGAGCCCTGGAGGCTGCTGCTTCAGAGTGCTGGGTCTCGATACACGGTGCGCTCAGTCCAGAACACTGTACCTATTTCAGTTAGTGTATGGAACTAGCTGATAGGACCCCACTTCAAACAAACAGAACTATCCCTTTAACAAGGTTGAGAGCAGAGAAAACACTGTTGCAGCTGCTTGCAGCAGCAGCACCTCCAGGGTTCTAGCTAGCCTGTCACATGACGCCTTCATGGTCCCTCGATAAAGTTTGTAGACGCATGTCACCTCGCCTCTCTCTCAAAAAAAGAAGAGTCACGTGAGTGTGGCGTTTAAGGCCATCTGTCGCTACAACAGAAAAAAGAAAACGGGGTGTATCATTGTATTACTGGACAGACTAACTTTGCAGTCTGAGCCATCTTCTATGTGTTGTAACACAGTGCTGCAGTGTCTATTTTTCGGGTGTTTCTTTTTTTTACATGTTTGGGACAGGCAAATGTTTTATTCTTTTGAAAGATAATTGTATTTCAAATTGTTTATTTATTTAGTTTTACTATATTTAAAATTGTAATATATTTCATGTATTTTAGTCTGCCAGCACAAGATACCATTATATCGCAATCACAATTGCAAATCCCAATATTGTCCACCATAATCGCTAATCGCACCTTTCCTCCAAATCATGCAGCACTACTGAATTGAATGTATCCCAGTGAATGGAGTGCTCCAGGTCCTTCTTGGGTTTAGCCATTTATTTCTGTTGTGAACACTGTCCTGTCCTGAGAGCACCGACCTCCCTCTGTGGAGGGGCTGAAGCGCAAGAGACTCCTCTACCCAGTTTGTTTGGTCTTGTTTGTGTACTGCTCTATTAACAAATTGAAAATAAAATATTGGAAAAACAATCACAAAATCACATCAGTAGTTTCAATTTATGATCCAATATGTGTTTTGGTGACAATATGAATTAACCTGTTTACTCCCTGTCATGCTTGTAGAAAAGGCATGTTCATTACATGTTATATGTGGACCGCTGTAGTGTCCCTGTTTGATGTTATCAATACATATTGTCCCAAAAAGTGATTGCCAAAAAGTGGTTGCCGTCAAATTGCAGCTTTTTAAAACTTGTAAATATGACTGGATTTGTTATAATCCAGGGCTCAGAGCAGGTAAAAAATGCAGTTCGGACTAATTGCAAAGTATTATCTTTATTTTATATAAAAACCCATCCGTAAATAATGTTTATACCATGGTCTGGGTGAATACTCGATTCTGATTGGCTGCAGGGTGTCCATTAAAAAGTGATAATGTACAGTTGGTAAAGTCATTCAGCCAATGGTCTGTTCACCATTCATATCAATGCGCCATAGTTTCAACAGTGGTATCAAGAGAGCTGTTTGAGCTCTATACCCCCGTTAAGGGTTAATATGACACTTTTGGAAGTTGAGAAAAAAATTTAGTCGGTCAAAGTAACTATTTAAATCACCCCTGTGTGCTCAGTTTATCAAAAATAACTCTTATTTACAATTTTGATTTTCGTTTCGGAGATTCCCTCTCCTGAGAGAAGCCAGCTCTGTTCTGGTCAGCTGACAGAAGCCGGGCTCTCAGCTGTCAACTGTCAAACCCTCTGTTTACAACTTGCAGCAACCAGCAGCCAGGCGCTCTGGGAGAGCGTGCGCTGCCTCTTATCACTGATACAAATCAAGTCAAAGAGGAAAAAGATGAGATCAACAAAAATAAAACAACAAAATGGGGAGTTAACAGCAACACACTGAGAGACGTCCTTGTACAAAACATACCTGGAGTCCAACATACTGAAAGCAGATAGTTTTCACTCTGCCTCGCGCCATTTACGTCTTATAAGACCCCGCAGACGTTAACGCAATTCCCTGGAATGCGAGTTTAAACGACCCAGTTACATGGCGTTGCATTCTTAGACATTGCCGTTTTATTTTGTATGTTGTTACATAGGCTACGATTGGCGAAATTATTAGTTAGCTTGATTCTAGAATTGTGCCAGGTGTAGAAACAAAGCAGCCATTTTATCCAATGATAGCCTAATCTCGAGGGGACTATTTTGTCTCGCCGGTTCTCAACTCATATTCAAGGTTATGAAAACTAGATTTTGATTGCAAAATGCATGCAAATATAAATGAATGGTCTTGTTTTGTTTCTTTGGCAAGTGACCATGGTATAAGCGGGTTAATGCACTTCGAGGTGTCCATTATCACTTTTTAACACGTTCACTGCCAATGACGTGTTAACACGTCAAAAAAAATCCAACGGTTGACTGCCAATGACGTGTTAACACACGTCGTAACACACGTTGTTGTTTTTTGACCGTGGGATGTGCATCTAACCCTTTTACATCTCTTATATAAATATTGGAGCCACCGAACGTGTACAACCCATTCCACCGACCCACTAAGTGGCGACAGTGCTCTCCAGACTAGAGGAAGGCAAGCAAAAAGCAGTGTGAGGAAGCCATTCTCATGAAAATGGATTGGCGAAAACGCTTTCGCTTTCGCGCTTGGGAGCTGGCAGTGCGGGATTGCAAATTTGCATAATAGATTACGGGTGGAACACACTTTGAAACACGCAGCATAAATAAGACCAGAATCGCAAAAGCTTCATCAAAGCTCTCAACCCAAACCCCAAGAAACGAGCGAGCCCATCCAGACTTGCCCAGCGGCCGCCAGCAGACAGGAGCAGCAGCAAAGCAGCAGCAGAAACGAGCTTGTGACACGCCCGCTGCAGCCAAGAAGAACACACACGGAGGGAGGAGTTTGAAGGAGAGGGGTGTTTCCTGCTGTTATGGAGGAAATTACTGTTCAAAACTATTGTTTAGATGTCTGACGTCTTACTGATGCCAAAAATGAATGGTTAAAGTGACTGTTCTATCGAATTTCACAAAAAGCTATTTATCTCAGCTTAAATTTTCAGACGCTGAAACCATGCTGTATTCAAGTGCTAATGCCTACATAACTACTAACTCTACAAACTAACTCTTTTAGACAGAGAAAGCACACATTCTATTAGTTCTTTTGAGATATTTTGTGTTCACAAAATCTTAGCAGAAAAGAATCCTCGGGTCTTGAAAGATGAGCCAGAATCCTCAAAAAAACCCTCTGGCAGAAGCTACCTACAGTAAAAAAAAAACGGCTGGCAGTGAATGTGTTAAGGGACTTCGCTTCGCCTCGGACGGTTCACGCCTCCACGTCGTCTAGTGCTGCACGATTAATCTAATCGCAATCGCAATCGCGATGTCAGCACGTGCGATTACATAACCGCAAAAGTGTGCGATTATTATTATTTTTTCACGTCTTTTTGAGTGTGTGTGTGTGTCCTCTAAACTAACATTACACGCGACGCAGCAAACACACGTTTCTCTGCCATCACACTGGGCATCAACACTAGCAGGAGGCTTCTCCCATGCACTCCGCAAATAAGTAATGATATGCGCAGCAAAGTTACATCTTACCGAGAGGGAGAGAGAGAACATCCATGATCGCTAACAGCGAGCCAGGCTAATAACTAGCTTGCCGTTCAGAAACGCATGTAAACAGCCGTGTGATTAGTGAGAACGTCAGTAAAATAAGGAGAGAGCTGCAGGTGCTTATGCAGAACTAGTGGACAGTGGGTAATGCCCCGCTGTGATGAAGAATAAGCGAGATTAACAACGTTGATAGCAAAACACTGTCGGCTGCCATCAGCAGCACCTCCAGGCTTCAACTAGTGTTAGCCTGTCACATGACGCTTTCATGGTCCCTCGATAAAGTCTGCAGAAAGATGCACGTTACCTCGCCTCTCTCTCAAGAAGCGTCACGTGAGTGTGGCGTTTAAGGCCATCTGTCGCTACAAAATAAATAAACTGGGTGTATCATTGTATTTCAATCATGAGAGGCCAGTTGGTAGGATTTAACGAACTTTATTTAGCAATCGGCATGCATGGCAAATACTTTGGCGCATGACTCCATTAGCCAGTGGCGCTGCTCTTGAGGCAAGAGGAGGGCATCTGCATAGGCTAGGAGACCCCCCCCAGTGGGGGATCAGGAGTCACGACTCGTTGGTGGCGGACTGGGGAGGTGGGTGGGGCAAAACAACGCTTCGGAGGACGGCTCAGGGGAGATGGACTGCCGTGAAGCTGCTGCTGCTATGATCGGCCAGAGAGAGAGAGGTGACGTAGAACCCTTGCTATATATATGAGAATTAACTGACGTCATATCTGACGTCATTACAGACGTCATACTAAGACTTTGATTGACCACGTCATACTAGAACTTGACTGACGTCAGGGGGTGATCGGATTAGATTATGCACGAATGGCCTTCAGCTTGAAATATGGTCTAGAGACCTCACTTCAATCATGAGAGGCCAGTTGGTAGGATTTAACGAACTTTATTTAGCAATCGGCATGCATGGCAAATACTTTGGCGCATGACTCCATTAGCCAGTGGCGCTGCTCTTGAGGCAAGAGGAGGGCATCTGCATAGGCTAGGAGATCCCCCAAAAGGAAGATCTGATTACCGGAGGTTAATTGAGATCTGCGGGCACCGGTAGTTGATTGAACTTTTCTGGCCTTCGACCTTTTAGCGACTTACAGCTATTTGCGGCTGGCGCTCCCAACTCGGTCGGGCCTTCGATCTTGGTACATTAGTAGTTGATTGTACTTTTCTGGCCTTTTCTGGCCTTCAACCTTTTTTTTTTTAACGACTTACGGCTTACGGGCCTTCGATCTTGATCCCCCTACTTGCGGCTGGCGCTTCCCAACTCGGTCGGGCCTTGCGCGTCGCACGACTTGGCCTTCTGACTGACCCTGACTCTCTCTCTCGACTCTCTCTCTCTTCCCCCCAAAAATGATCCGGGAGATTTACTGCGCCTTACTGGGCGCTGTGCTTTTCGGGGAGCCACCACCAACGAGACATTTTGGCACGGAAGCCCGGGACACTGTTCGTTGCCATGCTCGCCGATTAAGGGAGGAGGGTTCTTTGGGCCACGGTATGGCTGCCTGCTCCGGGCGGGTGTAGCTGGAGAGCTGATGAAGACCAGCGGGAGCGTCCGCTTGAGGTGCAGGATGAACCAGGATCTTGTCATGTGATGACGAGGTGCGATGAGGAACGGGGGAGCCGGGGGCCAGTCTGAGGCCTGAGCCTGATGTCGCGAGCCATGGGGAGTAGATTGTTTCCAGAAGTTAGGATGACTTAGGGGTTGGTGACTTAGTGACTTGGGGGTAGGTGACCTAGTGACTTACGGCTGGCGCTTCCCAACTTGGCGCTGGACTTGGATGCCTTAGGGCAGGGGCACTCAATTAAAATTCAAAGAGGTCCAGTTAGAGAAAATTTCCTCAAGCAAAGGTCCGGAACATTGTAACGTAGCTTACGCTATGATTCAGTGCCATTGAACTCAATGATTGAAGTAGCCTAATGGTACAATGTCTGTATGTAGTCAACAACTGACTGTTAAATCAAAATAAACATCAACAATGCTTATTTACAGTTTTCATATTTAACTGGATTAATTATACATAACTAGCCTACTATAATAAATAAATTCTCTTTTCTCATTTCAAGTAAAATAATGCATTTAAAAATAACATACAACAGAGTGCTTTGGAAAAATGTGCATCTTAAAATGAAGTGCTTAAATTTAAGAGAAATAAGTTTCCCCTTTTCTTCACTCCATTTCACATTTAACACTCTCAGCCAACAAACAACCTTTTCTCTTGAGAGAAGTGAGCTCCCTATCTATCTATCTATCTATCTATCTATCTGTCTATCTATCTGTCTATCTATCTGTCTGTCTGTCTGTCTGTCTGTCTGTCTGTCTGTCTGTCGATCAACCTCACATGCCGTTGCGTTGGGCAGTGAGTGTGCCCTGGTGTGTGTATGTGTGTTTGTTCATGTGTGGCGCTTCCATAGACCGGTCAGGATCGCACCGCACTTCACACGAGACATACTGGTTTTAATCTGCCCGTAAGAACAATGAATGGACATGTAAGAGTGGTTTCTTTTGAGCACACCGTGTGAAATTACTATCTCTCTCCTCGCGTCGCCTCCCCTCCGTCCGTGTGCTCTCGCAGCACCACTCGAAGCAACAGAGAGAAACGATTCGCTTATTTGATTGGCCGAGTAGCATCACGTGTGATGATTTACAGCGCGTGCATTGGTCTGTGAGCTTCCTGGCAGATAAACCAGTAGTACCGTAAATACTATAAAAGCATGTGCCGGTTAAAATAGAAACGCTCCGTGAAAATGTAAGTTATCAATGATTTGTAGGTTATAGCGCTCGGTCCGGATAGGACGGTGTCTCGGTCCGGATGCGGACCGGAGTCCGGACTTTGAGGATCGCCGCCTTAGGGGTTGGTGACTTAGTGACTTAGGGGTTCCCGACTTGGCCTGGGTGACTTAGTGATATCCCAACTTGGCGCTGGACTTGGATGACTTAGGGGTTGGTGACTTAGTGACTTAGGGGTTCCCGACTTGGCCTGGGTGACTTAGTGACTTGACTTGGCGCTGGACTTGGATGACTTAGGGGTTTGTATGGCGAACCAAATGTACAACGAGGAGTCCGGAATCCGAGTCCGGATCTTCCCCCTGACTTAGGGGTTCCCGGCTTGGCCTGGGTGACTTGACTTGGCGTTGGAATTGGGTGACTTCGGGGTTTGTATGGTGAACCGAATTGTACGATGAGGGGTCCGGAATCCGAATCCGGAGGTTGTCGGCTTTTAACATGTATGTATTTTTTTTTCTTTTTTTTTTCCTTCCTCTTAGTTGTATTATTACTATTGTTATTAGTGGGCGTTTAATGATGGAATGATCGGATCACAGACCAGATAAATTGTCAATCAACTCGCTTTATTTAATCAAAACACAAGGGACACCTACAGTACATGTGGTGTTTTCAAAGCAATGTAAATCAATATCCCTTTTTTGGTGGGGGGGGGATCCTTTGCGGGCAGCCGGAGCGGGGGTGGGCGTCCCCGCAGGTGCTACATGCGTGCAGGAAATTACATTCGGGATATGTGCACACGTTTTCATTGAAATATCTGCAAAGGGAGCTGGGGGTATGGGTATGCACCTGGGAGGACCCGCTGGTGGAGGGCGCGGCGCCGGACTGAAAGGCCGCCTTTG
Source organism: Poromitra crassiceps (assembly GCF_964638095.1). Classification (NCBI taxonomy): domain Eukaryota; kingdom Metazoa; phylum Chordata; class Actinopteri; order Beryciformes; family Melamphaidae; genus Poromitra; species Poromitra crassiceps. The sequence goes on from NC_139642.1 coordinate 1,176,750, forward strand.
GGCAGAATTGTGCAGAGTGCCCCGGTTCGCCGCACGAGTCACAGGTGTTCGCCGGCCGCCCGCTAACCAGCGACGTGAATATCTGCATGTCCATGATGGACCAGTTAAGCCGCGTATTAGCCTGAGTGATCATCAGGGCGGCTTTAGCGGAGAATGCTTTATGATATTGGTAGAATAGTTTACCGTGGTTGGAGTAGAGGTCCCCTATTAGCGCTAGATATTTGTCTAGCTCATGGCGGCGCTCTGGGTACACTTCGCAAATCACGTCACGGTAGACGCCAAACGTGTTCAGGAAGTCACATAAGGAAAGGTCTTTGGGCAGGCGGGGGTCGGACGACTTTAAATAGACGGGGCCATCTGGGTCGCCCGTAACCTTCCTTTTACACTCGGGAGATGGCAGGAGTATGCTAACTAAATTAATGTCTCTGCCCTTTAAAATCTTGGACCTCAGCCTGGGAGAAACATTGGCACATGGAGAAACAAAAGGCATACCGAATGGGATGGCGGGCGTGGCGGACGCCAGGGTGTTCGTCTGGGCGGGTTGGGTGGTGGTGGGGAGCACGTCGGCTTGCTGCATGGGCGGGGGCAGGATCGGCTGCTGCGCCAGCTGGGCTGCGGCGGACGTGGGGGGAATGGGGGGGGGGGTTTCCAGGGCGCTCAGACGAGCTTCTACTGATCTGCTAGCATCTAGCAGAGACAGCAGAATGGCTCTTGACGACCCGTCGGCTCGGCGGAGCTACGAATGGGGCCGCTTCCGCTTCCGGGGCGGCGGCCTGGGGGTCAGTGCGACCAGGAAGGACGTGGCGTCTCACGGCAGCCCCGCGGCCTGCAATTCCCCGGCGGCTCCCGGCTCTCGGGGCAGCTGTCTCTACTGGTCTTCGCCCGCGGCCTCTCGCATGTCCGCGCCGAGCGGCCTCTCCCTCCGGCACGCTCGCACGCGTTCTTGGGCGTCCACGGCGCGGCGCTTCGTCTTCTGCTCTCCTATCACGGGCCGTCGCAGTGGCGCGCCCCGTGCCACGGGAACGCGCGCTGGGCCTTCTCGTCGGGGCTATGCTGGCAGCCTGTGGTCCGGCCGCTTCGCCAACGTCTTCGTCAGACGCCTCGGAAGGCAAGTACGCTCCGTGGCCGGTCCGGAACAGGGAAGCGATGCTGTCGTCACTGTCCATGGACTGCTCTGGCTCGGAACTCGACATACCAGGAATGGAGTGGGGAGCGTTGAGAGATCTGCGGGGAATATCCACGGGTGGAGAAGGCTTGAGGATGCTGATTCGGTCTGCAGATATGGAGCAAAACAACGCTTCGGAGGACGGCTCAGGGGAGATGGACTGCCGTGAAGCTGCTGCTGCTATGATCGGCCAGAGAGAGAGAGGTGACGTAGAACCCTTGCTATATATATGATAATTAACTGACGTCATATCTGACGTCATTACAGACGTCATACTAAGACTTTGACGGACCACGTCATACTAGAACTTGACTGACGTCAGGGGGTGATCGGATTAGATTATGCACGAATGGCCTTCAGCTTGAAATATGGTCTAGAGACCTCACTACTCGACAGACATGTAACTAACTTTGCCAGTCTGAGCCATCTTCTATGTGCTGTAACACAGTGCAGTTTCTATTTTTCTGGTGTTTCTTTTTTACATGTTTGGGACAGGCAAATGTCTCAAAATGTTTTATTTTTTTGTAAAGATAATTTTATTTCAAATTGTTTTATTTATTTAGTTTTAATATATTTTAAATTGTAACATATTTCATGTATTTTAGTCTGTGATACGTGAAACCGTGGTATTTTTGTCCAAGGTTATCATACCGTCAAAAACTCATGCCGGCACATCCCTAGATACCTCTTGTTTATTATATCGCAATCACAATCGCAAATCGCAATATTGTCCACCATAATCGCTAATCGCACCTTTCCCCCAAATCGTGCAGCACTAACGTCGTCCCTTAAAAAGTGATAATGGACACCTCGTCGTGCATTAACCCTTACTTATTGTAGTCTAGCTTCCAAATACAGACCTAAACAAGGATATTAGACATACAAACACATATAGACATGGGAAACAATACTATAGTATTGCCTGTAATAATGTATGGTTAATGCCTTATTATGCTATAACTGCAAACACTTCTTTGGCCACAACTTATTCAGTTAATACAACCTAAAGTCTCACAATAAACCATTGCTATTACCACGGACATAAAGTGATGCGCATTTGCATGTTATGATTGTTTGAACCAGATAAAAGCAGCTGTAACTTTAGATAACCTGCGCGATTTTAAGCTTATTAACTCATTCTCCGCCATTGCCATCCACTAACGTTATTTAAGAGACAATGCTTCCCGGCCATCGGCGTCACGGAGCGTCAGTGTTTTCACTGTCATGTGATAGATGGCGCTCATGCCCACCTTATGAAGTGCTTACCATACTTGTATAGTCCTCTGCAAGCCAGAGTTTACGCCCCACAAAACCAGCCAGCGTTCTCAGCATCGATCTCCCTTCATGGAGGAAGCTACAACACATCCAGCCCGGTGCCTCAAAGCGGTACAAGGTGTTGTTTCCCCCTGGTGGACGCATTGTCACACAGGCTTGTGACAGTCACTCAAGGCGGAAGGATATCTTTCACAATAAACTGGTAAACTTACACCAATCAAGTGAATCGATTTCCCCCCCCCCCTACTGTATACTGTAGCTGCTAAAAAAAACGTGATTGGTGATCGGTGATAAATCGGTTATCGGTCGGGCAGATATTTCTCATAGGCGATCGGTGGCAAAAAAACGTGATCGAAGCACCCCTATTTACAACCATCCACCGAAAGTACCAAGCAGGCCTGCTTTATTGCACAATCCAAATCTTCGTCAGAACTTGCCATTTTCAGCGTGTACACTAGCACGTTGTTGTTTCACAGCGGCGGAGGTATTTGAGAGTGACACGATTTAATAGGCGGAGCCGGTCTGGGCCAAATGGCAGAGCTTGCAGGGAGCGGAAAGGCATTTCCTTCTGCTGGCGACTGAAATGGTCGGCACCAATGGTGTAGTGGAGGGTAGATGCACCTACTTTATTATCCATTTTCTTCGCGTCTACTCACTTCTAAATCTCCTTTGATGCACCTCCATTCAAGTTTTTTCTCTTTTCTGACTAAAGTCTCTGCCGGGCAGCCGGGCAGATTGAGATTCCACCAGGAAACGTTGCATTACGACCGCAAGGCCAGGCGGACGCAGCCTGTCTAGTGAACGCCTGTGTCCACCAGAGGCGTCCCCGAAACGGCTCTCCACTCTGCTCCACTAAACAAATCGGCCTGTGTATTTTTGCTTCTCTCTTTGAGTTGCGTCAAGCAGCACAGAGCAGATCGAGCTGGGCAGGAATTCACGAGAATAATAAAATAAAACATCCTGTCGATTTTCAAAATAAAACCTGTTACTGTATGTCAAGAGAGAAACTGTCACACATTGGGGGAAGGGGTGCAATTTAGCCTGCTTTCTATATAGTCCGGGAGCCAAAGGCTGTTTTTTTGATGAACCTTGTTTCGTCGGATAAAGTTTTTTTCTCTGCTGATTCTTGTAGTTTGGGGGTACCTGTTCAAAATACAGGAGGGTGCCCGGTGAGTACCCTTGAGCATTTTCAGATATTAACCCCTAAATTGCCAAAATCCCCTTAAAAATAGGGATTTATGAGATTTCATGCAAAATCCTCAAATTAAATTTGCTTTCTCCAATGTTTATTCATAAAGGAGGAATAAGGTCATGTATAATGTAGCCTATTTGATTCCCCTGCCATGTGCACCCCCCCCCCCCCCCCATCCCCAATAAAAACATGAAATTAGCAGAGGACTTTTAATCTGATAAATCAATCCTAGGTGTTGAAGCGATGCAGGTTTGCGCAAGTCAGACCCTTCTCCCCCACTCCTCTCTCTGGCACTGTGTGTGCGTGCGTGTGCGCACATGTGTGTGCATGCATGTGCGCGTGCGTGCATGTTTCACCGGCTTTGAGCCGTGGCACTTTCTGTCTCCACTCTCAAATCCTTGTACAGCCGGGGGGAGGAGTCTAGGTGCACTGTTCAAATCCTGTGCACACATCTCAGCAGGGGAGTTTCTAGTGAGTGGCCTTGGCCACCCCAAAATCCTGAGGGTGCTGGCCAACAATACCGTCTTTCAGGCTGTAGCAGGCTAATTGTTAAGCTAGAGTGACGTTAGGCTAGATTTTGGCAAGGGAAAACCTTTCTACATCCTTCCTAAATGCTGCAATCAGTGCCACCCTTGCTTGAGTCTGTGCCCCACCTGGGCCACCCCACTCAAAATGGCTGGGACACTGCATCTCGGCTCACGCACATCTCGCCTCAAACAGACACACATGTCACTTATAGATAGGGCTGTCCCAAACGATTATTTTCTTATCGATTCGACTAACGATTATTTTTTCGATTAGTCGATTAATCTAACGATTATTATTTTTATTTTTTTATTATATAACAATAAATTTACCCAAAACAAATAAATAACCAAAAACTTCTCAATTTCTGTATTTTATTTAACCATCTCATTATCTTTAACAGTCCAACATAAAATCTCTCATATAAAATTAAAGCAAGAGCTTGTCCTCAAATAAAATGAATATAGTGCAATTCAAAATAAAATAGTAGAATAAATTAAATTCAAGTCACTTTCAGGAGGAATACCAAAAACCTTGTGCAATGTCAACTGAGTTTAGCAGCAGTCCAACATAAAATCATCATCTTACAGTACAATGGTGTGCAATTTTCAGTAACAGTGCTCTTAATTTTGGAGAAAGACAAATGCTCCATGTAAGATGGTCACACATCATCCAGACACAAGGCTGTTAGAAGAGTGTGCTGACGTCAAATGACGGTGCGCTGATGGGTAAGCGCTATGTTAGCGGCTAACTGTTACTTGTCGTTACTTTAAATGGCAGTAAAACGCCACTGACTGACCAAATTGATTTAACTTTTAACCATTTCGATTTCCACTTTCCATACGGACCCCAGCATTGGTTAGTTGTTTATAACGTGACTATATTTATAACGTTTATAACGTAGGCTACTCCGGTTTCCAGTTTATAACTCGGGTCTACAGCCAGAGTGCGGTTGTAGCTATTGCGCAACACACAGATTCAGCCCGCAAACCGGAGTACGTTATTAACGTTATAAATATAGTCACGACGTTAACAACTAACCAATGCTGGGGGTCCGTATTGAAAGTGGAAATCGAAATGGTTAAAAGTTAAATCAATTTGGTCATTCAGTGGCATTTTACTGCCATGTAAAGTAACGAAAAGTAACAGTTAGCCGCTAAAATTAGCCACACGTGACGCGTCGAAGCACGTAGCGTGCGTCGACGTAATTACGTAGTCGACGTCATCGATTACGTCTACTCGCTGGGACAGCCCTAATACGGGGACACAGGCCAGGTACAGGATTAAACAGCTTTTTGGCAAGTCTAAAAATGATAAAGGTAGGAGTAATCTACTTCCGGGTCTAAAACGGAATAACGATTACAAAACGACGTATGCAGAACCGTCCTGATAATATGGGCAAATGATAAGGTGAATAGACCTTATTCGCTAACCCCAGACGGTGCCATATTGTTGACAAACCGCAGCCGTAACATAATCTGGCCGGCTAGTTTAACTGAACGTATAGCAACAGTTATGGCTTCGTCAAAGAGAAGTGATGAAAAAATAAGTTTGGTCGGTGGTGTGGACCCCTATAAAAAAACTGACAGCCACCATGAGTAAAGAAAACTCATTATATTGCCAGGTGCCCACGTATAACATACCAGACATTTATAACTACCTTGTGAATACAGTATTGGCATACACGTCTCAGGAGCTGAAGGCTTTCAAATCCCTTGAGTCCTATAACTATTTCATCTGTGGCAAGGTCTGTGACATTCTTACTTTTGTGCCACCAACAACATCATCATCATCAAACATTGTCGTGACAGCAAAGGTAAATAACCTTAATGTTAAATGTTTGTTTGATAATGATCTGACGCTTGCTTGCATGTTAGCCCAGTGTTTGCTACTAATGTTAGCCTCTGTCTCTTTCCCTTCACGTTTGCGGACAGTAGGGATTGCTTAAAAACTAACCCGGGCTTTTATTGCTGCTATTTACTACAGCTGTCTATTATTACACAGCACACCATCGCTGTTGTGAAGAGGCTTGTAGAATATAATTACCTCCAGAATGCTTATATGATGTTCCAAGTTGTCCATAAATTAAATCATAAATTATGTAACCTTGTTCCAATCTGCCTTCCCCTGCACACCTATAACACTAGAGAAAAACACCTAATCACTGGGAAAAAAACGAAGGTTAAAATGCACCAGCCTCAGTGTTGTGTGCAGAGGACCGCAGATCTGGAATGAGCTTGATGCGAACTTAAAGTCCCTGGAAACCAAAATCCACAAAAACGTTCTAACTATGTTATTTAGGGTCTTATGTTAGTAATTTTGTGCCTCCGAAATTATTATACATTACTTTCAACCCAAAGCCTTAAAATCGCCACTTTTCTACAAGATTCTACAAAGTACTTCCTCATTGAAGACAGCAGTGCGTGAGGTGCTAAAACGCATGAGCTTATGACGTCATAAGCTCTATATAACCTTTGTACACGCGCGCAATCCGCACCCACCTATGGCAAGTCCGTTCTTTGCCCCCAGTGACAGCGCTCCCTTGCTGTCCGTCTCCCTCTGTGTGCGTCTGCCAAGCGCTATGCTTGTGAGATTAGCAAGGTGTCGGGTTTCAGCCAGGCCATCTGCTTCTCTCTCTCTCTCTCTCTCTCTCTCTCTCTCTCTCTCTCTCTCTCTCTCTCTCTCTCTCTCTCTCTCTCTCTCTCTCTCTCTCTCTCTCTCTCTCTCTCTCTCTCTCTCTCTCGACTAGTGAGAGAGAGCGAGAGACACACAGGCTGGTGGCTCTCTCACACACACACACACACACACACACACACACACACTCGCAAGTGCTGTGTAACTTGATCTCTTTCTCCGTTTCCCTCCCCCCCCCTCTCTCTCGCGCTCTCTCTCTCGGAGGAGATAAATGTCCCTGCTGCAGACGGACACGCCCACACATTCCGCGGGAGAAAGTACACTCTAAAAAATAATGAAATCTCATGCGTTTTGCCACACCTGTCAAACCTAAATTTATATACTTTGCAACGTTCATCATTGTTCAAATTTGGCTGGTAGCTTATTAACATAGGGTCCTGTGATGTGATGAACTAAAAATGCTAAATAATAAAGAAATATTTCTGGTTTCCAGGGACTTTAAAAATGTCATATTCTGTCTCCACCTTTAAGAAAAACTTAAAGAAGCAACTTATATCTACACATGATTAACTACTGTTCACGTATGAAAGTCTTGTCTATAAATGTCTTGTCTTGATCACTCCTACACGGTACCTTAGATTCCGATGAGTGCCTAAACGTTTGACGTATTACTATGTATTATGTATGATGTATGTTATTACTGTATGTTTGTGAGTAATTGGGCCCCCTCCTAAAAGCTTTAAATAGGTTCCTTGGGGCAACCCTTTCACACACACCCTGCTTCAGTACTGAAATGCCATGAATACTGTAATGTACTAAATGATGACGATGTGTGTGAATAAAATCAATCAATCAATCAATCAATCAAAAAAGTAGCTCCTGACACAGTAAAAACGGTATTAGATAGGCTAGTAACAGTGGCTAGCGTACTCCTGCTGCTGCTACTATCACCAGGCTGTCAGTCACTTTTGACAGTGAGCGTCCCGGAAATGTCAACAATAGAGACAGTCCGCATGTCTGGGAACGCCCACAAAATGTTAAATGGCTGGCGCGCGAGTGGGGTAAAACCGCCCATATATCTCATGGGCTGACTCACCAAAAGACGGTGCTGCAGCTTTAAACTACAGGTTTGGGGGTTCTAGAGCAGAACACAAGACATCTGCTCAGATGTGCGTTTACTGCGGTGGTTAAATCCCTCGTGTCTGCCTGGGCTGGGCTAGCAGCTAAATTCTAACTTTGCTGAATGGATAGAACGGGGGGTTTTACCCCACCCTGACCACGCCCCCACCCAGGCTGAGCCAGCTAAACGTCTATGACGAGACGTGGCCTCAACCTATATGGCAGCGGTGGGCGTGCCCGTATGTGAGTACTGTTACAGGTTTAATAACAATGTTTAAATTGCTCTGATATCTTGCTTAAACAATTAAGTGGATTGATTAAATGGTATGTTGCTGGTTTGATGTCATTTTAAGTTTCAAATGAATTCTTGAATTATGTTTGTTAAATATGCTTGGCAACTAGTAAATAAAAAGCATTTACAGATTGTTTTGCATGGATATGAATACAGGTGTGCGTTGAGATTTTGGCTTGACCTTTGGTGTGCATTAGCCACAAAAAGTTTGAAAACCACTAGCCTCAACGCACGACTCATCAGTCATTCTTCCTTCAGAGTCTCGGATGCGCGGGTCCTATAGGACGAATCAGCGTGACGTCACTTGCCACCCAGAAATGCGGAACCCTGCGGCAGGAGGAACACTCTGCCCATTTTCAACCAGCTTTGTATCATTAGAACATCAGTAGTATATCAGAAAACTGTAAACTGTTTTGAAGTCTGTCATTTAATTTGACAGTTATTGAGTGTTAAAGTGTGGACCAGTGACATCACTGGTCCACACTTAGGGCTGGGTATCGAGTTTCGATACTTACTTGGCACCGAAATGAAAACATCGATACTAAGGGGTATCGAAGCCTCCCTTGTCAATCGATACCAATTTTCGATACCAAAACAAAACAGCGTCATTGAGCCTATAAGCATGCGACATGCTTGCACACCACGCTCTAATACGGCTGGTGATTGGCTGTCATGTAGAAGCATGCAGGGAAAGTTACGCCCACTTTAGCCGGTGTGGGTTTGTTGTGAGGCAGGCAGCGTGCAGTGCGGAGACAAGTGGAACTGGGACTGGTTTCCACAGACAAGAGAAATAATCGAGAGGTGGGTCAGCTTACCGCAAGTTTGTTGTTGATGTTAGCGGTTATCAGATCCCTCAGTCTGACAGTCTGGCTGTGAGTTGTAGCTAGCATTAGATCGTTTAATTAATTGGCGCGGTAACGTTATGCGCAAGCGGGCATTGTGTATTTTTAGCAACTCGTTAACAAACGCTGATGTCATGATAGTTTGTTGAATATAAATGGGATTCACTTTGTGCCATTATTGATAGGCTAGTCAATGCTCAACTATTGTCTTCCATGCATGAAGTGGAGCTGTCTCATCAGTTTGGACAAGAATAGCGTTCTGTTGCATCAGTGAATATTAAACACTCATTTGCAACTCTCCGTTTTGCACTGAAAACTATTGCACTGATTTATTTGTTTTACATTTCTTTCCTTTGTAGTACTCCAATATTTTTTTGTAGGGACAGCAATAACTTTAGACAACTTAAAGTTATGTTAAATACAGTAGGGGTTTTTTTCTGCTGTAAAACTTGAAAAAAAAAACTAAAGATTTGTATCATAATTGTCAATGTGTAATGCAGTTTTATTTTTTTTAAATGGATTTTTCTAAAAATTGGTATCGAAAAAGTATCGTTCAGGAACCGGTATCGAAATCAAAGTATCGAAACGGTATCGATATCGAAAAATTTTGAACGATACCCAGCCCTATCCACACTAACTCAAATTAATAACTCATTAACTCAAATCAACTCTCAATAACTGTCAAACTAGATGAATGACTTCAAAACCGTCATCTAGTTTGACAGTTATTGAGAGTTGATTTGAGTTAATGAGTTATTAATTTGAGTTAGTGTGGACCACTCAATAACTGTCAAATTAAATGACAGACTTCAAAACAGTTTACAGTTTTCTGATATACTACTGATGTTCTAATCAAGATACAAAGCTGGTTGAAAATGGGCGGAGTGTTCCTTTAATAGTATGAGTTGTGCCAAACAAACGTTAATATCTCAAAAACTATACATCACATCGCTTATATTTTGACATTCTGAGTGAGAGCAGAAGTAGCTCAAGAGTTTGATGTATAATATATGCATGTCATGTTAAAGTTGTGTGAACTGTCGCAGTGTTTAAAATGTAGAGTTAACTGGCTAGAGTCACCTTGCGCCACTTGCGCTCCATAGGGTTCCATTGCTGTTGCCGCCCAGTGAAGCGGGTTGTTTACCAAAATGCTGCTCGGCTGATCCCTCATATATCCATTGGGATGTCGGCACCAATGGCTTCACGCAATATACACGTTATCAATCACAATAAAACTGTACCTACCTCAGACACAATGTTGCTATCCAACCCTACGGGGCCATGGTACTCCAAAATATTCCGTAGTTTCCCAGTGGATATAGGACCCGCCACCGCGCATCCGAGACTCTGAAGGAAGAATGACTGATGATGAGTCTAGCGTTGAGGCTAGAAAACCACTGACCTAGCCAACATTAGCTACATTCAATAACATTACTTTTTTAGAGAAATAAATGGTGCAAAGTTATAGAAAAGTACCCCCCGACCCCCCAGCTGCAGCTCTCTCCCCATTACATACCTCGGTGCCTGTGCCGGAGGTGTGCCTCGCAGTGCCTCGAACTCACCTGTGTTCTGTGAGCGAATATAAGAGCTAGCGAATATAAGAAGTTCCGGTGAGATTTTTCAAAAAATTTCAAAGTAAAAGAACGATTCTGCACAATTATAGAGCAGACAGGGGCGATTGAAAAATCATTATTTTCCACATTAAACTAATAAACTAAGCATTTAAATGAAGCTATATAATACAAATGATGTTTATGTATGACAATAACTGTTTCAATAACATTGAGAACGTTCTTCTCATTATCTTAATAGATAAAAGCTGTTCACTGGAGTGCATAGCCTTTACAAATTGGACACTGGACAGGTTTGTGTTCAAAGTGGGAGCTTGCCAAACATATGCACGCGCTCTGATAGACCTCCTCTGTGACATCACACTGTCAGCTAACCTGGGGAGGGGTAAAAACAACCATGCCAGGCCGTCAAACCCACCCAGAGCCCAGAGGTCACTCATATTGTCATTTCTGGAGTAATATTGAACACTGTACACCCCTAGTGGCAGCACAAACGATGTATGCACGCGCTCTAATAGACCTCCTCTGTGACATCACACTGTCAGCTAACCTGGGGAGGGGTAAAAACAACCATGCCAGGCCGTCAAACCCACCCAGAGCCCAGAGGTCACTCATATTGTCATTTCTGGAGTAATATTGAACACTGTACACCCCTAGTGGCAGCACAAACGATGTATGCACGCGCTCTAATAGACCTCCTCTGTGACATCACACTGTCAGCTAACCTGGGGAGGGGTAAAAACAACCATGCCAGGCCGTCAAACCCACCCAGAGCCCAGAGGTCACTCATATTGTCATTTCTGGAGTAATATTGAACACTGTACACCCCTAGTGGCAGCACAAACGATGTATGCACGCGCTCTAATAGACCTCCTCTGTGACATCACACTGTCAGCTAACCTGGGGAGGGGTAAAAACAACCATGCCAGGCCGTCAAACCCACCCAGAGCCCAGAGGTCATATTGTCATTTCTGGAGTAATATTGAACACTGTACACCCCTAGTGGCAGCACAAACGATGTATGCACGCGCTCTAATAGACCTCCTCTGTGACATCACACTGTCAGCTAACCTGGGGAGGGGTAAAAACAACCATGCCAGGCCGTCAAACCCACCCAGAGCCCAGGGGTCACTCATATTGTCATTTCTGGAGTAATATTGAACACTGTACACCCCTAGTGGCAGCACAAACGATGTATGCACGCGCTCTAATAGACCTCCTCTGTGACATCACACTGTCAGCTAACCTGGGGAGGGGTAAAAACAACCATGCCAGGCCGTCAAACCCACCCAGAGCCCAGAGGTCACTCATATTGTCATTTCTGGAGTAATATTGAACACTGTACACCCCGAGTGGCAGCACAAACGATGTATGCACGCGCTCTAATAGACCTCCTCTGTGACATCACACTGTCAGCTAACCTGGGGAGGGGTAAAAACAACCATGCCAGGCCGTCAAACCCACCCAGAGCCCAGAGGTCACTCATATTGTCATTTCTGGAGTAATATTGAACACTGTACACCCCTAGTGGCAGCACAAACGATGTATGCACGCGCTCTAATAGACCTCCTCTGTGACATCACACTGTCAGCTAACCTGGGGAGGGGTAAAAACAACCATGCCAGGCCGTCAAACCCACCCAGAGCCCAGAGGTCACTCATATTGTCATTTCTGGAGTAATATTGAACACTGTACACCCCTAGTGGCAGCACAAACGATGTATGCACGCGCTCTAATAGACCTCCTCTGTGACATCACACTGTCAGCTAACCTGGGGAGGGGTAAAAACAACCATGCCAGGCCGTCAAACCCACCCAGAGCCCAGAGGTCACTCATATTGTCATTTCTGGAGTAATATTGAACAATGTACACCCCTAGTGGCAGCACAAACGATGTATGCACGCGCTCTAATAGACCTCCTCTGTGACATCACACTGTCAGCTAACCTGGGGAGGGGTAAAAACAACCATGCCAGGCCGTCAAACCCACCCAGAGCCCAGAGGTCACTCATATTGTCATTTCTGGAGTAATATTGAACACTGTACACCCCTAGTGGCAGCACAAACGATGTATGCACGCGCTCTAATAGACCTCCTCTGTGACATCACACTGTCAGCTAACCTGGGGAGGGGTAAAAACAACCATGCCAGGCCGTCAAACCCACCCAGAGCCCAGAGGTCATATTGTCATTTCTGGAGTAATATTGAACACTGTACACCCCTAGTGGCAGCACAAACGATGTATGCACGCGCTCTGATAGACCTCCTCTGTGACATCACACTGTCAGCTAACCTGGGGAGGGGTAAAAACAACCATGCCAGGCCGTCAAACCCACCCAGAGCCCAGAGGTCATATTGTCATTTCTGGAGTAATATTGAACACTGTACACCCCTAGTGGCAGCACAAACGATGTATGCACGCGCTCTAATAGACCTCCTCTGTGACATCACACTGTCAGCTAACCTGGGGAGGGGTAAAAACAACCATGCCAGGCCGTCAAACTCACCCAGAGCCCAGAGGTCACTCATCTTGTCATTTCTGGAGTAATATTGAACACTGTACACCCCTAGTGGCAGCACAAACGATGTATGCACGCGCTCTAATAGACCTCCTCTGTGACATCACACTGTCAGCTAACCTGGGGAGGGGTAAAAACAACCATGCCAGGCCGTCAAACCCACCCAGAGCCCAGAGGTCATATTGTCATTTCTGGAGTAATATTGAACACTGTACACCCCTAGTGGCAGCACAAACGATGTATGCACGCGCTCTGATAGACCTCCTCTGTGACATCACACTGTCAGCTAACCTGGGGAGGGGTAAAAACAACCATGCCAGGCCGTCAAACCCACCCAGAGCCCAGAGGTCATATTGTCATTTCTGGAGTAATATTGAACACTGTACACCCCTAGTGGCAGCACAAACGATGTATGCACGCGCTCTGATAGACCTCCTCTGTGACATCACACTGTCAGCTAACCTGGGGAGGGGTAAAAAAAACCATGCCAGGCCGTCAAACTCACCCAGAGCCCAGAGGTCACTCATCTTGTCATTTCTGGAGTAATATTGAACACTGTACACCCCTAGTGGCAGCACAAACGATGTATGCACGCGCTCTGATAGACCTCCTCTTCACTGATAGACCAGTGAAATAAACCTTGTCTCAAATGTGAGAATGTAGAGCGCCCAAACACAATGTATGCTGTGCTAAAATGGAAGGATGAGGAAACCAATGGGTTATAGCACCAAAGTGATTTGCAATACCTCAAAATGAAGATGTACATCTCTGGGTTCACCAGAAAAAGGGGTCTTGCACTTGTGGACAGTTAAGTGCTTTTAAAAGGAAATATACATTTTGATTTATGTCCTCTGTCTTTTATGTGATGTGTATATTTAGTCCATGGGCCAAACACCAAAATTTCACATATCGGTACCACTCAAGTGGGCAAATTCTAATCATGATTTCTGAACATGTATATATCCATAGATGATATTTTAGTATGATAGCCTTTCCAGAATGGTAGCTTTCTCACGGTTATCAGCTCATGAAGTTAGCCAGCCCCTACAATAATTTGGATTCTAGGTGCCGATGCATATCCTATTCTAGGCTCTTTTTAGGACCTTTACTCATGTTTGATGAGAATATCTTTGATATAATTCTAAAGGGTAGCTTCCTAGCTTTCATTTAAGCTCAGTTTTGTGTCTCTCTGACAAATACAGAGGTCACAGGAGCTCCTCAAACTGTCAGTGACATTCGTTTTTCCACAATTTTCGTCTAAACTATAGTTTTATTTCAGCACTGTGGCATCTAGGAACATCAGAGATACAAACAACAAACACTGGAATACTCACAGGACTATAAGGATTCAGAAAAGGTATCATGTGCCCATACTATCCCATCGTGAGGGTTGAATGTGGCCCTTAAGGTAGAAGAATGACTTCTCAAGGGAAATGAGCCAGAGCCCTAAATTTAACAAATCGGTACCAGCCAGGTGGGCAAATTTTACTTGTGATTTTTTAAAATTCATATACATCCCTAGATTATGTTTTTATATGATAGACCTTGATGACTGGTAGCTTATTAGTGCTTATGGCCTCTTAAATTATGGACTGATGTCGTTCAAAACTAGGAAAGTGCCCTCCCTGGAAATCATCTTTCTTTCATTATCCGTTGCCTAGGGTGTGTCTGGACTACTGTTAATATTACATAGATATAGGCAAACTATCCTATGATATTGTACATACTATACTAGATATACTATGCTTGTCTACTAAAGTGGCACATTTCTCAGTCAAAAACAGAGTAAATTGACACGTTTCTCACTCAAAAATAGTTTTATTTGTGTTACATTATATGAACAGCCACATTCAAAATGTTTCCAGTCTTTCAGGACAATATTAGGACAATCTACCCTTCCTGAGACACCATGCCACCCACGAGGGCAACACCATCATCGTCATTCACATCTGAGTGTGCTGGTTGGCACATTTTTGTAGTTTGCACAGGTTTGTGCACTTCAGACCATTATTGAGACCTGTGCACTCTGGTGGTTTGCACGACCTCACACACTTGCAGGAGAGCAACTGCAAAACGGTCTGGTGCTGGGGAACCGCACATCCACTGGATTTCAAGCTGCCCCTCATCGTCTGTGGTCCACCCATGGTCCTTGGGGCTTGGTACAGATGGCTGGGTTTGAAGAGACCGTCTAGAGATTGCAGTCTGATCTTTTGCATGAATGGAATGCATTAATAGCCAATCCTCAAATGGTGGAAGCTGGCTGGACTCGACCTCCCCACGTCTGGTGCAGAAAAGTTGGTATCGGAGGAGGTTGACATCTGTAATGTGTGTAGAGGGTACATATACGTAATACATGTGGCACATGATTTCCAGCAGCTTCTTGAAGAGCTCATTAGAGACATCCCAAGCACGGCCGAGCTCAAGGAAGGCTTCTTGATGTGACCAGGTCTAAATAACTGACAACGCCACCTAGGGAGTTTCACCCAAGGAAATACCAGGGCTTTAATGCCCACAGATAAACCATACAGATTCGTTTACAATGGTGAAAGACCAATGAGAGGAGCAGAGACGTGGTTTCCAGGTATAAAAGTATATTATTTATTAGAAAAAGCTCAGACTAATTGCAAATTGCCAAATTATTAAGATTTATTCAAATAGTGCTAAAAACAGCTAAATTGCAAAAACAGGGAAATGCACCTTTAAAATGTCAAAGCTATTAAGGGGGAAGGGTAAAAGCAAAGGGCACTGGAACTGAAGTGAGAGGGATTGACTGGGTTAAGGGTAAAATATGAGAAAGCTTAAGAGTAAAAGTACCTACCACACCAAGCGTGTACAATATCACACACACACACACACTTAAAGTGCTTGGTGCATAAGGTGCTTAAACAAGACACACTGCAAAGGCACACTCACACGCATGCAATATGAAAGGAAGAGGCAGGTAGGGAGGGCCCGTAGCTCACACCAGTCTAATCCCCCCCCACTCCAGTGGCCAGGCCTATGCGGGGCACAAAGAGGGAAATATTAGTTCTGGACAGTTAAAACAACAATTCAATCTTTTACTAAATTACGGTACACTTATACAGCAGTAGAAGGGCAGAACAGCTAGAACAGCAGCTTAGGTTCTGTATAAAAAGAAAAGGCACAATTAGCCACAGACAAACAGAATGACATGTGACATGCTTTTAGCCCATTATTAGACTCACCAGCAGCAGTTAGCATTGGCATACGAACAGCTCCTGCTACCCAGACCCAGGACAGATACACAGTAGTCTGTTTAAGGAATGAAACAAACTCCATAAACACAAGGAGACATGCAATGTGCATCAATCAAACATAATTCTCACTACATACCTTCCTCCAATGGAGGTTTGGAGGGGAAGACACCAGAGAGAGAAGCCAGCCTTAGCCTACACTCTGTTAGGCAGGCTATTTATAGGGGCTGGCCAATTAAGGGGCAGGCCAATTGAGGTAGCCGGAAACACCTGGTGTGTGGAGATTAGTGGGCGGGACCCATAGGTATAGGTCACCCTGCCACATTGATATGTCCTGTCTGTTCAGGGTGCCCACTTTTCCGTGTCCTGCAAATACGCTGACAGTGTTGCAGCCAGTGAACGTGTGCATGCCAATCAAGGCGCCAGCAATACTATTGCCGCGTGATTTGCATAGTTTGGTGATGTCCTGGAACATTGTCTTGTTCTGTGTTCCACATTTTTGGTACATTGGGCATTGGATGTCCTTGCTCCAACCCAGAGTCAGTAGCAGGACATCTGTGTCTGCCATGATGATCACTGCCTTGAAGCCAGACTCTGCTACATGGAGAGCATGCATTAGCATGCAGGTGTCAGCTTCTTCCTGAGAGGATTTGAGCTGTGTTACCTCCTCCCATTGGTTCCTGTTGATTTTGAAGCAGACTACTTCACAGGTAACATATACAGTAAGGCCTTGTCTTGTAGTTTATATCTGTGTTTGGGTCCTTTCCATTCCTCAAACAAGAATTTGATCAGACTGACTTTGCTGGCAGCGCTGTAGAGCAGTTTCCTCCACTGCTGGATGTTGTGGCTGGAATCATGCAGGTTAGCTACATCTGGCGGGGCAACAGTTGCAGTTGACAAGCTGACAAACTCATATTGATCTGGACTGAGTGGATTCACAAAGGAGTTTCCCATGATATCAACAATGGACTGTACTTTAAGGACCATAGGTGGACCACAGATGATGAGGGGCAGCTTGAAATCCAGTGGATGCACGGTTCCCCAGCACCAGGTGCCGTCTTGCAGTTGCTCTCCTGCAAGTGTGTGGGGTCGTGCAAACCACCAGAGTGCACATGTCTCAATAACGGTCTGAAATGCACAAACATGTGCAAACTACAAACATGTGCCAACCAAGACAGTGAAGAAGAGCTTGCTGCACAGCTGGTAGACTCAGATGTGAATGACGATGATGGTGTTGCCCTCGTGGATGACATGGTCTCAGGAAGGGTAGATTGTCCTAATATTGTGTTGAAAGACTGGAAACATTTTGAATGTAGCTGTACATATACCGTAACACAAATAAAACAATTTCTGACTGAAAAGCGTGCCAATTTACCCTCTTTTTGACTGGGAAATGTGCCAATTTAGTAGACAATTAAGTATAGGATATATATCTATCTAGTATAGTATAGTATGGTATGGTATGTATAGTATCATAGGATAGCATGCCTATATCTAGACATGTAATATTAACAGTTAGTAGTCCAGACACGCCAGGGAGAGGATATAATGAAAGAAAGATGATTTCCCATAATTCCCATAAGTCCATAATTTAAGAGGGGTGGTTAAGCACTAATAAGCTACCATGGTCATAGGAATTTAAAAAAATCACAAGTAGAATTTCTCCACCCGGATGGTACCGATATCTTACATTTTGGGTTCTGGCCCATTTCCCTCAAGAAGGCATTCTTCTACCAAATTCAAAGGGCAAAATTCACCCCTCACGATGGGATAGTATGGGTTCATTATACCTTTTCTGAATCCTTATAGTCCTATGAGTATTCCAGTGTTTGTTGTTTGTGTCTCTGATGTTCCTAGATGCCACAGTGCTGAAATAAAGA
Organism: Poromitra crassiceps; assembly: GCF_964638095.1. NCBI lineage: Eukaryota > Metazoa > Chordata > Actinopteri > Beryciformes > Melamphaidae > Poromitra > Poromitra crassiceps. Next base: position 1,194,978 of record NC_139642.1, read on the forward strand.
CTATAATTTAGGTGAAAACTGTGGAAAAATGAATGTCACTGACACTTTGAAGAGCCCATGTGAGCTCTTTATTTGTCAGACAGACACACAACTGAGCTCAAATGAAAGCTAAGAAGCTACCCTTTACAATGTTGTCAAACATGTTATCATAGAACATGGTTAAAGGTCCTGAGCCTAAAATAGGTTATGGATCAGCACCTAGAATCGAATTTATTGTAGGGGTTTGCTAACTTCATGAGCCGATAACTGTGACAAAGCTGCCATTCTGCAAAGGCTATCATACTAAAATATCATCTATGGATATATACCTGTTCAAAAATCATGATTAGAATTTGTCCACTTGAGTGGTACCGATATGTGCAATTTTTGTGTTTGAATAAGAAAATGTCCAATAAATATGAAAAGCTACTCCTGTGGAAAGGCTATCATATATTAATTTACTTATATTGAGCCTATAAACAATTTAGTATAGGTAAAGTTTTGCCCACCCATATGGTACCGATATCTGGTCTGGCCCATGGACTAATTAATGTTATATGTGTTTTAAAGTCGCACTTATAGCCACACATTGCGGGGGGGGGAAGCAGCGGGGTTATTTAATTGTTCCTGAGGATGCTGCGCATGTGTGCCGGATAGCCGGGTCTTCCTATACGTTTGCAGTGAAGTGATGACGTTTGCAGTGCAATCTGATTAGTGTGCCCTTGTGGGGTGAGATTTGTGGTGTGAGTTGCAGTGCTCATTTGCAGTGCCCTAAACTGGAGGGGTGGATTTGCTGTGGTTTTGCTGTGGTTTTGGCAATTAGCCCATACACGGGAGTAGCATATACGGCCTATGTTGCTGGCATTCAAAAGGGGGGGGTTTAGAACGCAGACTGTGTCCCTTACCTGTGTGTAAGGCTGATGGTGCCTTAAATTATTAATAAAGATTGTTATATTTTGATAACCCATTGGTTTCCTCATCCTTCCATTTTAGCACAGCATACATTGTGTTTGGGCGCTCTACATTCTCACAAATAAAACAATTTCTGACTGAAAAGCGTGCCAATTTACCCTCTTTTTGACTGGGAAATGTGCCAATTTGTTATATTTTGATAACCCATTGGTTTCCTCATCCTTCCATTTTAGCACAGCATACATTGTGTTTGGGCGCTCTACATTCTCACAAATAAAACAATTTCTGACTGAAAAGCGTGCCAATTTAGACCATTTGAGACAAGGTTTATTTCACTGGTCTATCAGTGAAGAGGAGGTCTATCAGAGCGCGTGCATACATCGTTTGTGCTGCCACTAGGGGTGTACAGTGTTCAATATTAGTCCAGAATGACAAGATGAGTGACCTCTGGGCTCTGGGTGAGTTTGACGGCCTGGCATGGTTTTTTTTACCCCTCCCCAGGTTAGCTGACAGTGTGATGTCACAGAGGAGGTCTATCAGAGCGCGTGCATACATCGTTTGTGCTGCCACTAGGGGTGTACAGTGTTCAATATTAGTCCAGAAATGACAAGATGAGTGACCTCTGGGCTCTGGGTGGGTTTGACGGCCTGGCATGTTTTTTTTTACCCCTCTCCAGGTTAGCTGACAGTGTGATGTCACAGAGGAGGTCTATCAGAGCGCGTGCATACATCGTTTGTGCTGCCACTTCCGACACAGGGGTGTACAGTGTCCAATTTGTAAAGGCTAGCACTCCAGTGAACAGGTTTTAGCCATTTACATACTGAGAAGAGCGTTCTCAATGTTATTAAAACAGTTGGTGTTAAACAGAAACATAATGTGTATTGTATACCTTCGTTTAGATGCTTTGTTTATTGTTTTAATCTGCCAACTAACCATTTTTCTATGCCTTTTAAAAACATGATTACGCCGCTTTTACTCTGAAGGTAACCGGAAGTCTTATATTCGCTAGCTCCGCAACCCGGAAGTAAACCGGAAGTCTTATATTCGTTCATAGAACGGAGCTAACACATTGATAACCTGATAGCGTTAAACCAGGTGTCCTGTTTCAACCAGGCTATATAGCTAGTCATACTATAGCGATTAAAAACCACATCTACCAAATGTCTAAACACTAATAACGTGACTAATAAACTTAATGTAACGATACCTGCTGACGAGCTGTTTTGAAAAGACCTTTCTTCTTCTTCTTCTTCTTTTTTGGAGTTTGATGGCGGTTGGCAAACATATGTATGTGCATTACCGCCACCTACTGGAGTTTAGAAAACCGCCCACACGGGACAGCCTAAAACTAAAACAAATGCACCCAGAAACCACCCAGGGATATTTGATTGGTCAACATTATACTGGCTTTCTATTGGTTTATCTTTTTGATACTGATGTTGCGCTCTAAATCCAAGAGCAAAGAGAAAATCCAAGAGGAGAAATTCCAAGAGAGAGCACACTCAATTTGAATGGGAGCACAGACTGAGAGCCCAAGCAGACAAAATCGAAGTCCGAGGACATGATATTTGAATGTGAGTGCATGAAATCTGTCCATAAAGAAAAGTTTTGAGCGCGAGCGGAAAGTTTTGAGCGCGAGCGTATAGTTTGAGGACAAGCAGAGTAAATCTGAGCACACGCAGGGGCTTTTTGAGTCCAAGGGTCGAAAATATGAACGTGAAATTGATAAATAATGCTCTCAAATTTCTTGAACACCCTCTTGAATATAGATTATATTATAATTATATAGTTCCGGGGCATCGTTGTCATTCTGCTGCTGCTGTAGTTTTCGTAAAAGTAGCCTAATGCAAAAGTAGTGGAATAAGTAACGAGTTACTCTACACAGACAGTAATATTGTAAAGTAACGTATTACTTTTAAATGAAAGTAACTAGTAATATGTAGTATATTACATTTTGAAAGTAACTTGCCCAACACTGCTAGCATCACAGTGATGAAGAAAAATACACAGAAAACACATAAAGCTGGCCAGAGATATACCCACCCACTAATTTGATTCCATCTGCAACAGGATCCCAGGAGTCTAGTCTGTTTAAAGCACTTGACAGGCAGCCGATGGGAGGCACAGCTGAAACCAAAGAGAGTGAAAAGGCTCCAATCAGTTGTCATGGTGGTGCCATTTTCACCCTCCTCAACATGGTCATACTTCTTTTTGCCACTAGAGGGAGGCAAGCGCTAACAAAGTCAGTCTCACAAGAACGAATATAAGACTTCCGGTTTACTTCCGGGTTGCGGAGCTAGCGAATATAAGACTTCCGGTTACCTTCAGAGTAAAAGCGGCGTAATCATGTTTTTAAAAGGCATAGAAAAATGGTTAGTTGGCAGATTAAAACAATAAACAAAGCATCTAAACGAAGGTATACAATACACATTATGTTTCTGTTTAACACCAACTGTTTTAATAACATTGAGAACGCTCTTCTCAGTATGTAAATGGCTAAAACCTGTTCACTGGAGTGCTAGCCTTTACAAATTGGACACTGTACACCCCTGTGTCGGAAGTGGCAGCACAAACGATGTATGCACGCGCTCTGATAGACCTCCTCTGTGACATCACACTGTCAGCTAACCTGGAGAGGGGTAAAAAAAAACATGCCAGGCCGTCAAACCCACCCAGAGCCCAGAGGTCACTCATCTTGTCATTTCTGGACTAATATTGAACACTGTACACCCCTAGTGGCAGCACAAACGATGTATGCACGCGCTCTGATAGACCTCCTCTGTGACATCACACTGTCAGCTAACCTGGGGAGGGGTAAAAAAAACCATGCCAGGCCGTCAAACTCACCCAGAGCCCAGAGGTCACTCATCTTGTCATTCTGGACTAATATTGAACACTGTACACCCCTAGTGGCAGCACAAACGATGTATGCACGCGCTCTGATAGACCTCCTCTTCACTGATAGACCAGTGAAATAAACCTTGTCTCAAATGGTCTAAATTGGCACGCTTTTCAGTCAGAAATTGTTTTATTTGTGAGAATGTAGAGCGCCCAAACACAATGTATGCTGTGCTAAAATGGAAGGATGAGGAAACCAATGGGTTATCAAAATATAACAAATTGGCACATTTCCCAGTCAAAAAGAGGGTAAATTGGCACGCTTTTCAGTCAGAAATTGTTTTATTTGTGAGAATGTAGAGCGCCCAAACACAATGTATGCTGTGCTAAAATGGAAGGATGAGGAAACCAATGGGTTATCAAAATATAACAATCTTTATTAATAATTTAAGGCACCATCAGCCTTACACACAGGTAAGGGACACAGTCTGCGTTCTAAACCCCCCCCTTTTGAATGCCAGCAACATAGGCCGTATATGCTACTCCCGTGTATGGGCTAATTGCCAAAACCACAGCAAAACCACAGCAAATCCACCCCTCCAGTTTAGGGCACTGCAAATGAGCACTGCAACTCACACCACAAATCTCACCCCACAAGGGCACACTAATCAGATTGCACTGCAAACGTCATCACTTCACTGCAAACGTATAGGAAGACCCGGCTATCCGGCACACATGCGCAGCATCCTCAGGAACAATTAAATAACCCCGCTGCTTCCCCCCCCCGCAATGTGTGGCTATAAGTGCGACTTTAAAACACATATAACATTAATTAGTCCATGGGCCAGACCAGATATCGGTACCATATGGGTGGGCAAAACTTTACCTATACTAAATTGTTTATAGGCTCAATATAAGTAAATTAATATATGATAGCCTTTCCACAGGAGTAGCTTTTCATATTTATTGGACATTTTCTTATTCAAACACAAAAATTGCACATATCGGTACCACTCAAGTGGACAAATTCTAATCATGATTTTTGAACAGGTATATATCCATAGATGATATTTTAGTATGATAGCCTTTGCAGAATGGCAGCTTTGTCACAGTTATCGGCTCATGAAGTTAGCAAACCCCTACAATAAATTCGATTCTAGGTGCTGATCCATAACCTATTTTAGGCTCAGGACCTTTAACCATGTTCTATGATAACATGTTTGACAACATTGTAAAGGGTAGCTTCTTAGCTTTCATTTGAGCTCAGTTGTGTGTCTGTCTGACAAATAAAGAGCTCACATGGGCTCTTCAAAGTGTCAGTGACATTCATTTTTCCACAGTTTTCACCTAAATTATAGTCTTTATTTCAGCACTGTGGCATCTAGGAACATCAGAGACACAAACAACAAACACTGGAATACTCATAGGACTATAAGGATTCAGAAAAGGTATAATGAACCCATACTATCCCATCGTGAGGGGTGAATTTTGCCCTTTGAATTTGGTAGAAGAATGCCTTCTTGAGGGAAATGGGCCAGAACCCAAAATGTAAGATATCGGTACCATCCGGGTGGAGAAATTCTACTTGTGATTTTTTTAAATTCCTATGACCATGGTAGCTTATTAGTGCTTAACCACCCCTCTTAAATTATGGACTTATGGGAATTATGGGAAATCATCTTTCTTTCATTATATCCTCTCCCTGGCGTGTCTGGACTACTAACTGTTAATATTACATGTCTAGATATAGGCATGCTATCCTATGATACTATACATACCATACCATACTATACTATACTAGATAGATATATATCCTATACTTAATTGTCTACTAAATTGGCACATTTCCCAGTCAAAAAGAGGGTAAATTGGCACGCTTTTCAGTCAGAAATTGTTTTATTTGTGTTACGGTATATGTACAGCTACATTCAAAATGTTTCCAGTCTTTCAACACAATATTAGGACAATCTACCCTTCCTGAGACCATGTCATCCACGAGGGCAACACCATCATCGTCATTCACATCTGAGTCTACCAGCTGTGCAGCAAGCTCTTCTTCACTGTCTTGGTTGGCACATGTTTGTAGTTTGCACATGTTTGTGCATTTCAGACCGTTATTGAGACATGTGCACTCTGGTGGTTTGCACGACCCCACACACTTGCAGGAGAGCAACTGCAAGACGGCACCTGGTGCTGGGGAACCGTGCATCCACTGGATTTCAAGCTGCCCCTCATCATCTGTGGTCCACCTATGGTCCTTAAAGTACAGTCCATTGTTGATATCATGGGAAACTCCTTTGTGAATCCACTCAGTCCAGATCAATATGAGTTTGTCAGCTTGTCAACTGCAACTGTTGCCCCGCCAGATGTAGCTAACCTGCATGATTCCAGCCACAACATCCAGCAGTGGAGGAAACTGCTCTACAGCGCTGCCAGCAAAGTCAGTCTGATCAAATTCTTGTTTGAGGAATGGAAAGGACCCAAACACAGATATAAACTACAAGACAAGGCCTTACTGTATATGTTACCTGTGAAGTAGTCTGCTTCAAAATCAACAGGAACCAATGGGAGGAGGTAACACAGCTCAAATCCTCTCAGGAAGAAGCTGACACCTGCATGCTAATGCATGCTCTCCATGTAGCAGAGTCTGGCTTCAAGGCAGTGATCATCATGGCAGACACAGATGTCCTGCTACTGACTCTGGGTTGGAGCAAGGACATCCAATGCCCAATGTACCAAAAATGTGGAACACAGAACAAGACAATGTTCCAGGACATCACCAAACTATGCAAATCACGCGGCAATAGTATTGCTGGCGCCTTGATTGGCATGCACACGTTCACTGGCTGCAACACTGTCAGCGTATTTGCAGGACACGGAAAAGTGGGCACCCTGAACAGACAGGACATATCAATGTGGCAGGGTGACCTATACCTATGGGTCCCGCCCACTAATCTCCACACACCAGGTGTTTCCGGCTACCTCAATTGGCCTGCCCCTTAATTGGCCAGCCCCTATAAATAGCCTGCCTAACAGAGTGTAGGCTAAGGCTGGCTTCTCTCTCTGGTGTCTTCCCCTCCAAACCTCCATTGGAGGAAGGTATGTAGTGAGAATTATGTTTGATTGATGCACATTGCATGTCTCCTTGTGTTTATGGAGTTTGTTTCATTCCTTAAACAGACTACTGTGTATCTGTCCTGGGTCTGGGTAGCAGGAGCTGTTCGTATGCCAATGCTAACTGCTGCTGGTGAGTCTAATAATGGGCTAAAAGCATGTCACATGTCATTCTGTTTGTCTGTGGCTAATTGTGCCTTTTCTTTTTATACAGAACCTAAGCTGCTGTTCTAGCTGTTCTGCCCTTCTACTGCTGTATAAGTGTACCGTAATTTAGTAAAAGATTGAATTGTTGTTGTAACTGTCCAGAACTAATATTTCCCTCTTTGTGCCCCGCATAGGCCTGGCCACTGGAGTGGGGGGGGATTAGACTGGTGTGAGCTACGGGCCCTCCCTACCTGCCTCTTCCTTTCATATTGCATGCGTGTGAGTGTGCCTTTGCAGTGTGTCTTGTTTAAGCACCTTATGCACCAAGCACTTTAAGTGTGTGTGTGTGTGTGATATTGTACACGCTTGGTGTGGTAGGTACTTTTACTCTTAAGCTTTCTCATATTTTACCCTTAACCCAGTCAATCCCTCTCACTTCAGTTCCAGTGCCCTTTGCTTTTACCCTTCCCCCTTAATAGCTTTGACATTTTAAAGGTGCATTTCCCTGTTTTTGCAATTTAGCTGTTTTTAGCACTATTTGAATAAATCTTAATAATTTGGCAATTTGCAATTAGTCTGAGCTTTTTCTAATAAATAATATACTTTTATACCTGGAAACCACGTCTCTGCTCCTCTCATTGGTCTTTCACCATTGTAAACGAATCTGTATGGTTTATCTGTGGGCATTAAAGCCCTGGTATTTCCTTGGGTGAAACTCCCTAGGTGGCGTTGTCAGTTATTTAGACCTGGTCACATCAAGAAGCCTTCCTTGAGCTCGGCCGTGCTTGGGATGTCTCTAATGAGCTCTTCAAGAAGCTGCTGGAAATCATGTGCCACATGTATTACGTATATGTACCCTCTACACACATTACAGATGTCAACCTCCTCCGATACCAACTTTTCTGCACCAGACGTGGGGAGGTCGAGTCCAGCCAGCTTCCACCATTTGAGGATTGGCTATTAATGCATTCCATTCATGCAAAAGATCAGACTGCAATCTCTAGACGGTCTCTTCAAACCCAGCCATCTGTACCAAGCCCCAAGGACCATGGGTGGACCACAGACGATGAGGGGCAGCTTGAAATCCAGTGGATGTGCGGTTCCCCAGCACCAGACCGTTTTGCAGTTGCTCTCCTGCAAGTGTGTGAGGTCGTGCAAACCACCAGAGTGCACAGGTCTCAATAATGGTCTGAAGTGCACAAACCTGTGCAAACTACAAAAATGTGCCAACCAGCACACTCAGATGTGAATGACGATGATGGTGTTGCCCTCGTGGGTGGCATGGTGTCTCAGGAAGGGTAGATTGTCCTAATATTGTCCTGAAAGACTGGAAACATTTTGAATGTGGCTGTTCATATAATGTAACACAAATAAAACTATTTTTGAGTGAGAAACGTGTCAATTTACTCTGTTTTTGACTGAGAAATGTGCCACTTTAGTAGACAAGCATAGTATATCTAGTATAGTATGTACAATATCATAGGATAGTTTGCCTATATCTATGTAATATTAACAGTAGTCCAGACACACCCTAGGCAACGGATAATGAAAGAAAGATGATTTCCAGGGAGGGCACTTTCCTAGTTTTGAACGACATCAGTCCATAATTTAAGAGGCCATAAGCACTAATAAGCTACCAGTCATCAAGGTCTATCATATAAAAACATAATCTAGGGATGTATATGAATTTTAAAAAATCACAAGTAAAATTTGCCCACCTGGCTGGTACCGATTTGTTAAATTTAGGGCTCTGGCTCATTTCCCTTGAGAAGTCATTCTTCTACCTTAAGGGCCACATTCAACCCTCACGATGGGATAGTATGGGCACATGATACCTTTTCTGAATCCTTATAGTCCTGTGAGTATTCCAGTGTTTGTTGTTTGTATCTCTGATGTTCCTAGATGCCACAGTGCTGAAATAAAACTATAGTTTAGACGAAAATTGTGGAAAAACGAATGTCACTGACAGTTTGAGGAGCTCCTGTGACCTCTGTATTTGTCAGAGAGACACAAAACTGAGCTTAAATGAAAGCTAGGAAGCTACCCTTTAGAATTATATCAAAGATATTCTCATCAAACATGAGTAAAGGTCCTAAAAAGAGCCTAGAATAGGATATGCATCGGCACCTAGAATCCAAATTATTGTAGGGGCTGGCTAACTTCATGAGCTGATAACCGTGAGAAAGCTACCATTCTGGAAAGGCTATCATACTAAAATATCATCTATGGATATATACATGTTCAGAAATCATGATTAGAATTTGCCCACTTGAGTGGTACCGATATGTGAAATTTTGGTGTTTGGCCCATGGACTAAATATACACATCACATAAAAGACAGAGGACATAAATCAAAATGTATATTTCCTTTTAAAAGCACTTAACTGTCCACAAGTGCAAGACCCCTTTTTCTGGTGAACCCAGAGATGTACATCTTCATTTTGAGGTATTGCAAATCACTTTGGTGCTATAACCCATTGGTTTCCTCATCCTTCCATTTTAGCACAGCATACATTGTGTTTGGGCGCTCTACATTCTCACATTTGAGACAAGGTTTATTTCACTGGTCTATCAGTGAAGAGGAGGTCTATCAGAGCGCGTGCATACATCGTTTGTGCTGCCACTAGGGGTGTACAGTGTTCAATATTACTCCAGAAATGACAAGATGAGTGACCTCTGGGCTCTGGGTGAGTTTGACGGCCTGGCATGGTTTTTTTTACCCCTCCCCAGGTTAGCTGACAGTGTGATGTCACAGAGGAGGTCTATCAGAGCGCGTGCATACATCGTTTGTGCTGCCACTAGGGGTGTACAGTGTTCAATATTACTCCAGAAATGACAATATGACCTCTGGGCTCTGGGTGGGTTTGACGGCCTGGCATGGTTGTTTTTACCCCTCCCCAGGTTAGCTGACAGTGTGATGTCACAGAGGAGGTCTATCAGAGCGCGTGCATACATCGTTTGTGCTGCCACTAGGGGTGTACAGTGTTCAATATTACTCCAGAAATGACAATATGACCTCTGGGCTCTGGGTGGGTTTGACGGCCTGGCATGGTTGTTTTTACCCCTCCCCAGGTTAGCTGACAGTGTGATGTCACAGAGGAGGTCTATTAGAGCGCGTGCATACATCGTTTGTGCTGCCACTAGGGGTGTACAGTGTTCAATATTACTCCAGAAATGACAATATGAGTGACCTCTGGGCTCTGGGTGGGTTTGACGGCCTGGCATGGTTGTTTTTACCCCTCCCCAGGTTAGCTGACAGTGTGATGTCACAGAGGAGGTCTATTAGAGCGCGTGCATACATCGTTTGTGCTGCCACTAGGGGTGTACAGTGTTCAATATTACTCCAGAAATGACAATATGAGTGACCTCTGGGCTCTGGGTGGGTTTGACGGCCTCGCATGGTTGTTTTTACCCCTCCCCAGGTTAGCTGACAGTGTGATGTCACAGAGGAGGTCTATTAGAGCGCGTGCATACATCGTTTGTGCTGCCACTAGGGGTGTACAGTGTTCAATATTACTCCAGAAATGACAATATGAGTGACCTCTGGGCTCTGGGTGGGTTTGACGGCCTGGCATGGTTGTTTTTACCCCTCCCCAGGTTAGCTGACAGTGTGATGTCACAGAGGAGGTCTATTAGAGCGCGTGCATACATCGTTTGTGCTGCCACTAGGGGTGTACAGTGTTCAATATTACTCCAGAAATGACAATATGACCTCTGGGCTCTGGGTGGGTTTGACGGCCTGGCATGGTTGTTTTTACCCCTCCCCAGGTTAGCTGACAGTGTGATGTCACAGAGGAGGTCTATTAGAGCGCGTGCATACATCGTTTGTGCTGCCACTCGGGGTGTACAGTGTTCAATATTACTCCAGAAATGACAATATGAGTGACCTCTGGGCTCTGGGTGGGTTTGACGGCCTGGCATGGTTGTTTTTACCCCTCCCCAGGTTAGCTGACAGTGTGATGTCACAGAGGAGGTCTATTAGAGCGCGTGCATACATCGTTTGTGCTGCCACTAGGGGTGTACAGTGTTCAATATTACTCCAGAAATGACAATATGAGTGACCCCTGGGCTCTGGGTGGGTTTGACGGCCTGGCATGGTTGTTTTTACCCCTCCCCAGGTTAGCTGACAGTGTGATGTCACAGAGGAGGTCTATTAGAGCGCGTGCATACATCGTTTGTGCTGCCACTAGGGGTGTACAGTGTTCAATATTACTCCAGAAATGACAATATGACCTCTGGGCTCTGGGTGGGTTTGACGGCCTGGCATGGTTGTTTTTACCCCTCCCCAGGTTAGCTGACAGTGTGATGTCACAGAGGAGGTCTATTAGAGCGCGTGCATACATCGTTTGTGCTGCCACTAGGGGTGTACAGTGTTCAATATTACTCCAGAAATGACAATATGAGTGACCTCTGGGCTCTGGGTGGGTTTGACGGCCTGGCATGGTTGTTTTTACCCCTCCCCAGGTTAGCTGACAGTGTGATGTCACAGAGGAGGTCTATTAGAGCGCGTGCATACATCGTTTGTGCTGCCACTAGGGGTGTACAGTGTTCAATATTACTCCAGAAATGACAATATGAGTGACCTCTGGGCTCTGGGTGGGTTTGACGGCCTGGCATGGTTGTTTTTACCCCTCCCCAGGTTAGCTGACAGTGTGATGTCACAGAGGAGGTCTATCAGAGCGCGTGCATATGTTTGGCAAGCTCCCACTTTGAACACAAACCTGTCCAGTGTCCAATTTGTAAAGGCTATGCACTCCAGTGAACAGCTTTTATCTATTAAGATAATGAGAAGAACGTTCTCAATGTTATTGAAACAGTTATTGTCATACATAAACATCATTTGTATTATATAGCTTCATTTAAATGCTTAGTTTATTAGTTTAATGTGGAAAATAATGATTTTTCAATCGCCCCTGTCTGCTCTATAATTGTGCAGAATCGTTCTTTTACTTTGAAATTTTTTGAAAAATCTCACCGGAACTTCTTATATTCGCTAGCTCTTATATTCGCTCACAGAACACAGGTCAATGTGTTTTACTGTCAATGGTATTTCCTGTCGATGGGTCAACTGGCTAACGCAAGAGGCCAGCGATTAATGTTCGTCGGTATTTTGAGTGTTTATTTTATGTTTCATCGTGGCATTCCTGTTCACTAACGCTACAATTGCTAGCTTTAACGTTAGCGATTGTTAGCTAACTAGTCGTAAACGTTAGCTTGCTACCTCCGATTGGATGTTGCTATCAATGTTACTTCAGGTTCATGGCGTAGCGTTAATGTGTATACTGTCGATGGTATTTACTGTGGATGCCTCAACCGCAAGAGGCCAGATATTAATGTTAGTCGGTGTTTTGTGTCTGGGTTCATTTTATGTTTTATCGTGGCATTCCTGTTAACTAACAAGCAAGCGTTAATGTTAGCTAATGTTAGCTAGCTTCTAGCCCTAAGCGTTGCATGGTTTATCAAGGTAAACATGCTGAGCAATGTTACTGTCCATGGCATAATGTGTTGATTTATATACTGTCGATGGTTCAACCAGCTAATCTAATGCAAGAAGCCAGACATTAATGTTCGTTTCTTACAGTAGGGTCATTGGCATTTTGTGTTTTACACTCTCATGAGGCCTTCCTACAAGGCAGCTAACATTGATACTAGCTACTAGCTGTAACTTTCCTGACGTCAGGACTATATCACGTTACTATACTGCTACTGTAAGCCTGATCGTTAAACGATACACTTATCGTAACGCTAATGACATATTATCAGACCCATTAATAAATCCATCTGGTTATCTGGCATCTCTACTCATTTGATTGTTCTGTGTGTGTTGTGTGTGTGAGAGCAGTGACTGACTATATAGTAATCACGCAAATTCAGCAGCTAACCTTACCAAAGTTGGCCAATTAAAAACGTTATAGTCAGGGATCCAGTCACCCAAAATTTGAGAGGACCTGACATGGCATGCTATACTTTTTGTTTGTGTTTTATCTATTCATTTGGACATTAAGGTCCACTGAATGAGAGGTCTGCTCTGCCGGAAACCTCGCGAAAAAAAGTTGTGGCCACTTTTGTATATGAAGCCTTTATTTTTTGACCGAAAAATGTGAAAGAGTTTTTTTTTCCTCAAAGTCCTCAGTGGGTTGCGTAGGCTGTCAATAAATTCATCCCAGGTACACAGAACATGTGTGTTGACAACACCAAGTTAAGAAATACACTTACAAAACCTTTCCAAATGATTTATAGCCATTTTCTATTACAAAAAAGCACTCGTTTTTTGAATTTTCTCCATTATTTTCATCTTTACTTTGTTCAAAGTAAAGTAAGCAATTATATCCTGAAATATGACACCAGCCAATGTGTCATTCTTTTCAGCAGATATTATAGTCATTCCACACTAAAGATGATTAAAATCAACTCAAAATCAATGGATCTGTGGTGATTTTATTACCTTTATGCTCGAAATTCCTCGAGACATGTTTTTAGTTTTAACAAAACCCTGTACCCCAAAGACAATACTTGTAACACAAGAAATTCAAAACAACAAAATGATTTTAATCACAAAATGTACACTGGATGACAAGCCAAAAAAACAATTATTGTTATACAGCTTAATTTGGATAGATTGTGACCAGTATCTAGAAAACATTAAATTAAACATTAGCTGAACAAAATTATTGAACACAACACATTAAAAAAAGAAAGAAAAAAGACTGGCAACAAGGTCTATAATATAACAAAATTAACTTTGCAATGAACAAAATAACTCAATCACTGTCACTGTCTTCAAGTGTGAGAAATAACTCAATCACTGTCACTGTCTTCAAGTGTGAGAAATAACTCAATCACTGTCACTGTCTTCAAGTGTGAGTTCAATCCTTGAACATTTGTTGGGGTCCCCAGTGCAGAGACATGCGATGACACACTTGACATTGGCTCTCACACAAGAGCATCCTCGGGCACACATGCTTTTCTTGCAGTGACAGTATTTCGTGTGTTTGAATTCTGCAGGTTTTGCCTCCTTCAGCATCATGGTTGCCATCAGCTTACCACTGACAAGCTCTCTGCCAAAGTCAATGGCAACAGGGTAGGTTGGTTGAGACATGTGTGCTCGCTTGCATACAGCAAACTGATGCAGGGCTCGGCGAAGGTGTAACTGGAACGAAGGCATCTTCGGTAGGTGGAAGGCAACGCATGGCTCCTTTGATATTGCCAAAGAGATGGGCTCGCAGTGCATCCAAATTACCACTGAAGTCACTCCTCTCATACAGTGACACCATGTACCGCCTAGCCGGTGTCACAACATCTTCTTTAACATCCAGGCTTTCCCCAGGGTTACCGTATCTGCACAGGGGCAGAAGGTCTTCCAGGTGATCAACGGCAGTTTAGGCGTGCTTTTTTCCTCTTCTGTAGAGCTAGCTGTAGAGATAGCTCACTGTGTCACAGCACAAGCTCAAGGTCCTGGGACTAAACACAGCAATGTGTGACTGGATCCTGGACTTTCTGACAGACTGCCGCCAGGTGGTGAGAGTGGGCAACCTCACCTCCTCCCCACTGACCATCAGCATAGGAGTGCCCCAGGGATGCGTCTCCAGCCCCTTCTGGTACGACCTCTACACCCACGACTGCGTGGCGACTCAAACCTCGAACACCATCGTGAAGTTTGCAGACGACACAGCAGTCGTGGGGCTGATCTCCAGGAGCGACGAGACGGCCTACAGAAAGGAGGTGGAGGCCCTGGAACAATGGTGCCAGGACAACCACCTCTCTCTAAATGTCTCCAAGACCAAGGAGATCATTGTAGACTACAGGAGGGGGGGGGGGGCGCACCCCCCCCAATCACCATCAATGGCACAGTGGTGGAAAAGGTGGACAGCTTCAAGTACCTGGGAGTCAACATCCACCAGGACCTGACATGGGCCAGCCACACCGACACTGTTGTCAAAAAGGCCCAACAGCGACTACACGGACTCAGACGCCTGAAGAAATTTGGGCTAAGGCCAAAAATCCTCAGGGACTTCTACAGAGGCATCATTGAAAGCCTGCTGACTGACTGGCCTGCTGACGGGAACTGTACCACCATGGACCGCAGGGCACTAAGAAGAGTGAGGCGCGCGGCCCAGCACGTAACAGGATGTGAGCTACCAGAACTGCAGGAACTGTACAATCAGCGGTGCCTCAGGAGGTCCCTGAAGATCATCAAGGACACATACCACCCCCACAACAGCCTGTTCTCCCTGTTACCCTCAGGGAGGAGATACAGGGTCCCAAAAGCACGAACAAATCGCCTGAGGGACAGTTTCTTCCCGCAGGCCACGAGACTCCTTAACACACACAAATAAACAATCATGTAGCAGCTGCTACCATTACATATGATAATTATGCCTATGTTATTTGCACCTGTGCAAACAGAATGTTTATTTATGTTTTAAGGTGTCTATGCTAGAAAAGAAAAGGAAAAGTTTACTGTTATTGCTTGCATCTATATGCCCTGTTTTTGCACTGTTATACTGCACTATGTTGTAACGGGGCCTACAGCACAAGAATTTCACACGTGATACTTGTACTACGGAGTGACAATAAAAATCTTGAATCTTGAATCTTGAATCCAGTAGGTGCTGAGGAGCATGGAGGAAAGATCTGCAGCTTGAACATCATAGTTCACTGCCAGGGCGTCTGCGATTGCATCTTCTTTACCCACAGCTCCTGCAGGCCATCCATGTAATTTTCCGTGACCCTGGTCGCACTGTTCTGTTAAAAGCAGATTGTCAGGTTGAGCTTCCAGAACTATCCTGTGAGAAGCATGAGGAGGCAGATACCAGGATGTTTGCCCACATTGCATACTCATTACAACATCTGCACCACAAACGGGCTGTAGTGGTGGCTACTGACACAGACGTGATCATGATGTGCATATACTACATTGCACAAATGGATGGCCTGCAGGAGCTGTGGGTAAAGAAGATGGATATCTACCTGCTCATGCAATCGCAAACGCCCTGGCAGTGAACAATGATGTTCAAGCTGCAGATCTTTCCTCCATGCTCCTCAGCACCTACTGACTGGATATGACACAGTGAGCTATCTCTACAGAAGAGGAAAAAAGCACGCCTACAAAACTGCCGTTGATCACCTGGAAGACCTTCTGCCCCTGTGCAGATACGGTAACCCTGGGGAAAGCCTGGATGTTAAAGAAGATGTTGTGACAGCGGCTAGGCGGTACATGGTGTCACTGTATGAGAGGAGTGACTTCAGTGGTAATTTGGATGCACTGCGAGCCCATCTCTTTGGCAATATCACAGGAGACATGCGTTGCCTTCCACCTACCGAAGATGCCTTTGTTCCAGTTACACCTTCGCCGAGGCCCTGCATCAGTTTGCTGTATGCAAGCGAGCACACATGTCTCAACCAACCTACCCTGTTGCAACTGACTTCGGCAGAGAGCTTGTCAGTGGTAAGCTGATGGCAACCATGATGCTGAAGGAGGCAAAACCTGCAGAATTCAAACACACCAAATACTGTCACTGCAAGAAAAGCATGTGTGCCCGAGGATGCTCTTGTGTGAGAGCCAATGTCAAGTGTGTCATCGCATGTCTCTGCACTGGGGACCCCAACAAATGTTCAAGGATTGAACTCACACTTGAAGACAGTGACAGTATTGAGTTATTTCTCACACTTGAAGACAGTGACAGTGATTGAGTTATTTTGTTCATTGCAAAGTTAATTTTGTTATATTATAGACCTTGTTGCCAGTCTTTTTTCTTTCTTTTTTTAATGTGTTGTGTTCAATAATTTTGTTCAGCTAATGTTTAATTTAATGTTTTCTAGATACTGGTCACAATCTATCCAAAGCTGTATAACAATAATTGTTTTCTTGGCTTGTCATGCAGTGTACATTTTGTGATTAAAATCATTTTGTTGTTTTGAATTTCTTGTGTTACAAGTATTGTCTTTGGGGTACAGGGTTTTGTTAAAACTAAAAACATGTCTCGAGGAATTTCGAGCATAAAGGTAATAAAATCACCACAGATCCATTGATTTTGGGTTGATTTTAATCATCTTTAGTGTGGAATGACTATAATATCTGCTGAAAAGAATGACACATTGGCTGATGTCATATTTCAGGATATAATTGCTTACTAACAAAGTAAAGATGAAAATAATGGAGAAAATTCAAAAAACGAGTGCTTTTTTGTAATAGAAAATGGCTATAAATCATTTGGAAAGGTTTTGTAAGTGTATTTCTTAACTTGGTGTTGTCAACACACATGTTCTGTGTACCTGGGATGAATTTATTGACAGCCTACGCAACCCACTGAGGACTTTGAGGAAAAAAAACTCTTTCACATTTTTCGGTCAAAAAATAAAGGCTTCATATCCAAAAATGGCCACAACTTTTTTTCGCGAGGTTTCCGGCAGAGCAGACCTCTCATTCAGTGGACCTTAATGTCCAAATGAATAGATAAAACACAAAAAAAAAGTATAGCATGCCATGTCAGGTTCAACCCATTTTCTTGAGCTTTTGGGCCTGTGGATCCCTGACTATTATGCAATACTGTCAGCCTTCCGACGTTTTGTATTATTTAATGTGCCAAGAAAGGCTGTAGGCCTGATAGCCTTATAGGTATTAACACTCAGTTTAACTTAGGCATAACGTGACCCTACTATTGTACTTTGTGTAGCCTATATACACTCGTGCAGTAGTTAGGGTCACATAGCGTTCCCATAGGCAATAAGGAGGAAAGGCTGTTCAAAACGCTCTCCTGAAATGTACCACCCAGAAATGCGGAACCCCGCGGCAGTTAACTAGTATGAGTTGTGCCAAACAAACGTTAATATCTCAAAAACTGTACATCACATCGCTTATATTTTGACATTTTGAGTGAGAGCAGAATTAGCTCAAGAGTTTGATGTGTAATTGATGCATGTTGTGTTAAAGTTGTGTGAACTGTCGCAGTTTGTAAAATGTAAACATAGTCAGCCGGCTAGAGTCAGACACTGAAGCCTCCCAAAGCTCAGGCTCCATAGGGTTCCATTGCGTTGCCACCCAGTGACACGGTTTGTTTACCAAAATGCTGCTCAGCTGATCCCTCCTATAGAGTCTGGCTGGTGTGGTTGCTATAGTAACACCAGAGTTGCCTATGTAGTTTTAGTGCATCTCATTTGAAGGTTAATGATAATGCTGTGATCATGTTTTATTTTTACATTTGTTAAAGCACTGAAATATGGGTCATATAGTATTTGTGTTATTCAGATTTTTATGTAATTGAATTTTGTTTTGTCCGATTTTTAATTAGAATATCTAATAATTGTTTAATTTGTCAAACAGTCTTATTGAATGCCCATGAGGGGAGCGAAACCACACTCATGCACACCACCCTAATGTTGTGCATTTGCTCTGCTATGTGTCACACAGATCAGTAAAAGAACCAGACCCAGACCCAGTACTGCCTCGTTAATGTCACCACACACACCAGAACACAACGCAGGCGTAACACATGGGTTACATTTACAGCAGAGGTTCTCAAAGTGGGTTCCAGGGGTCCTCAGGGGGTTCCCAGCAAAAAGGGGAATCATTTATTTTCACTATAATTCCATTGATATAAGTAACACAATGGCAGAATGTATGAACATTTCGGTTATGAGTTTCGTACACTTTCTGTAATCAAACATCTAAAAGCAAAAATATTATCAGATGGGGGTCCCTGGGGAAAATCTAATCAAATGGGGGGTCTGTGGTCTAATTTGTGACAGGTTAGGGGTGCTTGACGTGAGCCATTGGTTTACAGTATCTGTTCAGCACTTAGCAGACTGTGCTGATGTATGATTGGTTTCTAGCCTTGCTGTAACTCTGTATAGGTGTCATTGTGGACTGTGTTTTAGGGATAGTGGTGTTAACCAAGTGACATATACATGTAGTTACAGTGAGACACTACACTAGTGAGAGTTTGTCTAGGATGAGCAGCCATGAAAAATGTTGTTTGAAGCATAGACTTTGGCAGGATGTTATGGTTGTAATCAATATGAGAATCGTAAGGATTTTTCTCTATCAATATAATATGCTATTTAAGTAGCATTTGCCTGTCATCAATTAGATAGCAGAAATGTGTGTCACATGTCATATCACATATTTCCTGTATCTTTGTCCTTGTGCATCCAGTGTCCCTTCTCGGTCGTCAGCCCACACCCTGAGCTCTGCCCTCTCCTGCCTCAGTGGAAGCCTTGTCACTTTAGGCCAGAGGTGAGACAACCTGCAGCCACATCTCTTTCCACCTTTTCGGGGAGCAGTCGCGGTGTAGTCCTTGGTGTATACAGCGAGGGCTTTGACATTGTAGCATGTTTTCCGCCTTAGTTTGTTAATCAAACTTTGATAAGGCAGCCTGTTTATTGTTATTGTAGAACTTTTTTTTATGTTTTTGGTCATACACTTACATTGAGTTATAATAATTATATGATTAGATTTATTTTATATAGCGCCTTTCAAGTCACTCAAAGGACTTCACATATCAGGGGAGGGAACTCAACTCATCCACCACCGATCATTATCAGTTACATTGTACAATGTAGAACATTCCAAATAATATTTTTTATCCTATGATAAGTTATTCTAATCCTATACATAGACTAGAGCCTATATGTGATGTCTTATCTGACAGGATAAGTCCCTGTAGGATTATCTTATATATGTTTCTCTTTGTTGTGCTTTCCTCAGCTGTTCCTTTTTTGCTACAGAGGCATCGTCTTGTTTCCCTGGCACGCCCCCGACTCTACGACAGAGATATCACCCTCCCATCTCTGACAGGTAAACCCCGAAGCAGACTCCACCAAGCAGGGCCAGCTCAGCTTGGTTTGTGGTTTCGATTTGTATAACAGATCCTGGTGTCTGTTGCTTCCTTCTCCCAGCAAGCCAGAGACCCCAGGAGCTCACGGCGCTAAGGAGGTGAAGACCCATACCTACTACCAGGTTCTGATCATAGTGAGTCATGGTTCTTTCAGCTAAACCAGCGGTTTTCAAAGTGTGATGAGAGCCTAATTAATTATCACTTACATTATTAAATATTCTAGAACAGAGGTTATCAAAGTGGGAGGCAGGCCCCCCCAGGGGGGCTACAAATAGTTTCAGGGGAGAGTCAATGAATGGAAGTGAAAAAATATTCCATTAGTAATCAAAAGGAGATCACATAAAATAGTCTATTTGTGTGTGACTCCCAGAGTCAGAAACAAATAGATGCCTTCAGACAGACCTTTTTATGTATTTGATGTAGTCGGAAGTCAAACAGCAATATCAGGCTGTCTTGGCTCAATTGTTGAGAGACTATTGGATCAAATAACATAATCACGATCCCACATAGGCATCTAGGAATTGAGTGAAACGAAGCAAGTAAACTGGGGGGGGGGGGGGTGTCCAGGGTTTGTCGGCGGTAGAGGGGAGGCCCGCAGTTTCAGACTTTGAAAACCACTGTTCTAGAACATTTCAAACAATATTTTTTATACTAAGATAAGTTTTTATAATCCTATACATAGTCTACTAGAGCTAAAATATGGTTTGACCAATGGTGTTTTGTGTGTGTGTCTGCGTGTGCGCCGCGTGCGTGTGCATGCAGCGTGCTAGAGGTTTTTCTCTCCTATCTTTCGAAGGACCCCAAAGAAGAAGACAGTCACCTTCATCAGAGTCTAGTGGTTCGCATTGTCCAACATGGACAGGCAAAGTCAAGTACGTATTTTTGTGTTAATGGTGCTACTCACTTCAAAATCAACTGGTGAAGTCATATTTGCCACACAAGAATACATCCATGATAACACGCTTGGCTTCCAAGTGTTGTACTCCAGTGGCTCCCAAACTGCGGTATGTGTACCCCTAGGGCAGGGATACTCAACTTGCTTTGCCCGGGGGCCACTTTCGAGAAATGATAGGAGGCCCGGGGCCAGTTAATAAACAAACTATAAATTTGTCTGTAGCGGAATGTAGGTTTTTGGGGTGTCAGCCGGAGTTTAGTCTGACAATGTTGTGCACACCGGATAGTTAGTACATACATAGGTGCCTGGGTAGCGAGCAGATGGCGGTATTTGACAATTTAGCTGGAGCTCAGTCATACTTTATTTCACGTTAGTTTTTATTGTGAATTAGATTCTAATTCACAATGAAAATTAACGTGAAATTATTAGCAAATGGTCGGAGGGCCACTCTGCACCCTGTCGCGGGCCGCATCTGGCCCCCGGGCCACAAGTTGAGGAGCTCTGCCTTAGGGGTATCTGGGCTACTGAGTGTGATTTTTAATTTCAGATCTTATGTTGACCTCACTATATTTGCTTCAGAGAAATGCACAATGATGTGTGTTTTTGTGTGTTCCCCCCCCCTACAGAACCTGCTTCGACGTCACATCTTAGAGAGATTGCAAAACAGGCTGCAGTATGTGGTCAGCAGGCCTGACTTGGACCTTGACTATCTTAGTTTCATGTGCACCCATGAATTGATATTAACTGACACATTGGGAGAGCAGATGGAGTTGCCAGTGAATATAGTAAATGCCCTTAGAGAACTGTGCAACCTGGTTAGACGTCACATCGAAGATGAGCAACATATCCCATCTGTTGAGATACAGGCAGTCCAAGGGGCAAGGGGGCGGCCCAAATTCCTCATTGACTAGGACAAGTTACAGGCCTTGATAGATACCCAGTTGCCCATAGCATGCATAGCAAAACTGCTGGGAGTCAGCAAGGTTACAGTATTTCGTAGAATGGCGGAATTTGGTATTTCTGTGGCAGGGTCCTACAGTACAATGTCAGACCAGGAGCTTGACACTTTAGTGTCTGAAATTAAAGCCCAGATGCCCCACAGTGGCTACAGGTTAGTCATGGGAAGACTGAGGTCCTTAGGCCACAGGGTACAGTGGAGCAGAATTATAGCAGCTATGCACAGAGTAGATGCAGCTGGGATTCTTGCTCGTTTGACACAGGTAGGCTGTGTCGTCAGGAGAACCTACTCTGTAAGAGCACCCCTTTCTCTTGTGCACGTGGATACTAACCACAAACTCATAAGGTGAGTTGTTTTAACATTGCAGTTGTAAAATAAATGAATCATCCGTAACAAACACATAAATACATTACATTCTATTTCTCTTAAACAGGTATAACATCGTGATATTTGGCGGGATTGATGGCTTCTCCAGAAAGGTACTCGGATTAAAATTATATACAGTATGTAACGATGACTTACAGTCTGAGTTAACACAAGGCCGATAGTGTCCTATATTTAAGGAAGGCTTCCATTTGTGTCCAGATCATGTACCTGGAACCTGCCAATAACAATAAGGCATCTACTGGCCTCACCTTTTTCCTAACCTCTTGTGAAAGGAATGGTTTGCCTTCAAGGTATGTACAAGATGTAATTTAGCTTGATATGCATGGCGTGCATGTCATCCTGATATTGTAAATTTTCCAATAACTTATTCTCCCCAGAGTCAGAGGAGATCAAGGTGTGGAGAATGTCGACATTGCTCGTTTCATGTTTACTGTGCGAGGAACTGACCGGGCAAGTTTTATTTCAGGCAAAAGTGTCCACAACCAGAGGTAAATATAATCAAATGTTTAGCAAAAGAACATTAACCTCGAGTCAGCACGGACAGTAATTCATTTTTCTGTGTACCGGTATGTGTGCAGTTGTGTGTCAAGAAAAAAGTCTGCACTCTGGAGCATACTTAAGACTTAGAGGAGTTTTATTGATAACGTTTCGGTTCAACAACCTTCATCCTTCTGATGAAGGTTGTTGAACCGAAACGTTATCAATAAAACTCCTTCAAGTCATAAGTATGCTCCAGAGTGCAGACTTTTTTCCTTTTCAACGTATAGCCTTGTTAGTCTAGCACCTGGTTTGCATAGTGGATGTGCAGATGCTTCTCTCTACTACAGTTGTGTGTCAAGACCTCAGATATGATTGATTTAATTTATTTTACAACTGCAAATTGAAAACAACTCACCTTATGAGTTTGTGGTTAGTAGTATCCACATGCACAAGAGAAAGGGGTGCCCTTCTCCACACGACACACCCTGTGTTAAACCAGCAAGAATGAATCCCAGCTGCATCCACATCACATTACGTCATTTAGCAGACGCTTTTATACAAAGCCACTTACAATAGCACATTTTGTCAACAGTAGTGAAATCAACTGTGCAACACAGTCTGTCAGCAAAGACTCTGGGCATAGCTGCCACCATTCTGCTCCACTCTACCCTGTTACATTACTATGTCATTTAGCAGACGCCTTTGTCCAAAGCGACTTACAATATCACATTTTATCAATGGTAGAGAAACACAATCATTGACAGCTTAGACATTTTGATGGACTAGAGTAGCACCTTGTAGAAAGTAGTTTGAGAAGGACTAAGTAACTTTTGCCTCCCTTTTTTATGAAAAGATGTTAGTTAACCTGTGGCTTAAGGACCTTAGTCTTAATTCATGGGTGAACATGAAACTTAAGATATTCAAGGTCCAAGTCATAGTGGCTGGTCACATATTGGATCTTGTTTTGCAATCTCTGCCAAGATGTGACATCTTAGCAGCTTCTGTAGGAAAGGTCTGTAATCATTCAAATTGAGCCAAGGCCTACTAGGGAAAAGTATAGTTGACACAGGAAGGACTGGAAAGCTGTACACTCTTTTCTCTAATGCAGACTTTATCTCTTTTAATTGTAAGAATCAACATTTTGGCAGATTGAACTCTTAACAGGGATCTGCGACTGCGTGATTATAAAGGCCTGTGTGACTATTATGATTAATTTAAGTGTCCCTTTTCCCCCCAGTCCCCCACTGTCTCTAACTGAAAAGGTGCTTACTGCTTGTTTTCAAAATTATTTTATACTTTTCCTCGACAGAATCGAACGGCTTTGGCGTGATGTGTGGACTGCAGTCACGAGCACATACTACGATGTCCTGCACAGTCTTGAGGAAGAGGGACTACTGGACATCTCAAACGCGCTGCACATCTTCCTGGTGCACTTTGTGTTCCTACCCCGTCTCCACAGCGACTTTCACACCTTTACTGAGGGCTGGAACCATCACCCCCTCCGCACAGAGGGACAGATGACCCCTCAGCAACTGTGGCAGTTGGGCCTGCTTCAAAACCACACAGATGAGGCACAGAATGTTGAGGTGCACTCTTTTTTGCAATTATTTCTGTTGAACATACTTCAAGCACAAGGGTATCCGCGGGGTCTTGAAAAGTATTAAAAGTTGATCAATCAAATAAGGGAAAATTAAGGCCATTAAAAAGTCTTAATTGCCATATGATGAGGTATTATTGTGTTTAGCTGATTGTGTAAATGGGCATATCATCGATTGCAGAGCCCTGATTTGAATCAAAATCGTATCGTGGCAGACTTTGTGATATCAGCAAATATCCTATCACCCAAAGAATCAATAGAATATCGTATTGTGATGAACACCCCTATTGCTGAACGTGGCATTGATGTCTTTAAAATACTCGGGATCTCGCGCGCTCGATTCCTAGGCTCGCCCGCTGCACGGCCTCACCCATCTTGCAGCTCGCCAAGCTGGCCCTGCAGCTTGCATTCGCAGCTTGGCCGATGCGCGGCTGCTGTGTGGCCAATCAGCATCACTGATGATGTCAGATTTATGACATCACAGAGGGATTTATGACATCACAGTGGGACAGAGAAACAGACAGAGCCCTAGCTCCCATTTATATACTGATGATGATGATGATGATATTGAAAGGGTCCTTAAAAAAGGTCTTAAAAGGTATTGAATTTAACTTCAGGAGTCCTGCATATACCTTGAAGCAGTACAGTCTTGAATATTGCACTGAGAATCTTTGCTTGGTTGAGTTTGTTTAAAGTTTTTATTTTATCCTAGGATCTCCAAGACCTAGACATGATAGACTGGGAGAGTGTCCTTTGCTGTGACGAGTCTCTACCAGATACTGGGGTGGTTGTTCCAGAATTTCCCATGCCCCTAAATGAGCAAGATATGGCAGACCTTCAAGCTGCTGTGAACCCCACAGACCCATCCAACTCCCATGGTCGAGACATTTACTGTCATTGTCTTCAAATCTTGCAGTGAGCAACTGCCATGTTGGTAAGTCTAACCACCAACTACATATACCTATTAAAAAGACCAACTCAAAGTTAGTAGAATTTAACAAACATATAGTATTTAACAAACATATTTTATTTCGAACACAGGTGTTCTCTCCTGACACACTGTCAAACTGTTAACATGTATACTGAACAAAAATATATATGCAACACTTGGAGGATGAAGACCGTATGGGTTCAACAACAGACACGGGCGACAGTGTACTGTATTGGTACCCTGTACGGTAGATCTTTTTACCCTTTTTACCCTAGAGTCCCACAGGAATAAGTCAGGAAGTAGCACGTCAGGGGAAAAGTCAATGTGGATTTACCATTGGGATTTCACTTAAATGCATGAAATAAGGTCTGTGGTTAACAAAAGTTTATGGGAGTGGCAATTTGGGTTCAGCAAGATAATCGTCACAAACGTGAATCACTTTTATGACATTTGAAGCGTAGTTTTTTTACAGAGCGCAGTCTACACACTGATTTCAGTCAATTGTAACAGTTAATATAATTGATGCAACCGAGTTTTACTCTTATTCTTATCGACCCCCCTTTACATTCATGTTGAAATTGGTGGATTATAAAGCACACATTTCTGCCTTAAAAATAAATAACCATAATGCAGGAATGAAGTGTCTGACACTTAAAATCTAATGGGGGAGGCCCCCCAGAAACCCTGGTTGATTTGTGACCCATGGCCAAGGTGTCCCTTATTTTTCCACATTGAATGTGGCAACCCTACTCCGCATGGTGATGTCAGGAACATTTATTTTATTAAAGTTATAGAGTTATAGAGTTGACATTGACTTTGCTGTTATAAACATTACTGTTGCTATATAAATATTTATTTATATTTAAAATATGAATAGATTCTAATCATGTTCTAATCAGGTATCGATAAAGAACCAAACCAATAAGGAGTATCGATAAGAGAGGGATGCAAACACAATCTTCGCCGCACAAACTGGACACCAGTAAAAAAAAAAAAGTTCAGTTAAAAAGAATACTGCTTCGTCTTTAGTGTTTTACAACTGTTTTTTTAATTCTTGGTCTCCATACGAGTATTATTAGAAATGCAAATCTGCTGGAGATGAAACTTTGTCCACATATATTAACAAGCCACTGTGTTCTTGTAGTAATCGTCTATTTTTCAGTGATTGAATAAAATTACGATTTTTCTTTTCCTGCAATAGCTCATTCTATGATTGTGTTCCAGGAAGCTGCAGTCAGGTGGGAAAACCATACAATCAGCTCTGCTGTGACACTGTAACAACACAGTTACACCCTTCATCCTCCTGTACAGAGCAGCTGCACGCAAGACGGCCAGCAAGCCTTGAAGATCCTATGTTCTCCTGGACTGAGAGAAAATTTACAATATCAAAAGACTGTTGCTCTGTAGCAGGGGTGCCCAATGTTTTTTCAAATTTTGCAACAGACGGTCACCAGGGGCGCTACACTGGTTGGATGTATAACAGGCAGTGTAGGGCAAGTTACTTTCAAAATGTAATATACTACATATTACTAGTTACTTTCATTTGGAAGTAATGTTACTTTACAATATTACTGTCTGTGTATACTTACTTATTACACTACTTTTACTACTTTTACATTACTTTCACCAAAATAACAGCAGTAGCAGAATGACATCCCCGCCTCAGAAACATCCTGAAAAAGAATTTCAACCATCTTGGAAGTCGGTGTAAACCGTCCAAAATTCTAAATGTTATTGTTTTCCTTAGTTATTGTCATCTAAGTGGTTATTTGCATAAAAACCACACAATTTGATTAGGAAATGATTGTATCTTTATTTAAATATGTGCTTTGATTTAAAAAAAATAAAAAAAATAAAAAAATAACTTGTGTTACTTGACTAAGTAACTGGTATAATATTACTGAAATCCTATTGGTAATAAGTTATATTACTGAGTTACTGCTAAAAGTAATGTAAGACAAACACATTTTACACCAGCCCTATGAAGGCAAAATTAACATGCAACCAGTATGAATTGGTAACTGTATTTTCTTCTTCGTTTAGGCTGCTTGTCCAATATGTCAAACTGAATACTCGGTGGATTATCTAGAAGTCCATGCCAGCTCATGTGGAGACAGGTGAAAATATATATATTTTCTCTGTGAGAAAAAGTTATGTAATATGTTACTTTTGTAATGCACTGATAACAGGTCAATGGCCGAATGCTTGCAATAAATTAATATTTTTTGCACAGATTTGAGTGTAGAAGCTGCCTTTTTCAACTCAATTTTAACTTCACAAGCTGTAGTATTTTCACAATTTTCTTCATTACACTCTCAAAACATGTGTTAAGAATATACTGTGTGCTTCATAATAGACAAGTTCCCAAATTATTCAAATTCAAAGCTTTGACACCACCTTACACAAATTGAGATCACTTGTGATTCTGAAATTAGGGAAAGGGGGTCCTGAAGCCGAAAAAGATAGAGAACCACTGAATTTGAGCATGAGCTTTAAACTGTTGTAGGCACTCTCCAGTACTCTCCCCCCACCCCAACCCATTGGGGGTCCGGGCGCTAGTCCGACCCTGCCACGACCTCCTGCTAGTCCGACCTACACTGCTGTCTGCTGTTGCTGTCCATGCGACCTACATTGCTGTCGCTGTCCATCGGTGGTGGTGCTGAAATGTAGGTGTAAATGTCCATATAATCTCTGGATTGCGGCCATAAATTTCGGCTGTGTCAACCAAGCTTCAATCACATGTAAATCAATGCCTGATTGGAAGCGCACACAAACAGCTGCAGACAATTCGGTTTAGGCCTGTTTCACACAACACACGTACACGGTAGGCTATTTCATGGCATAAACATCTTCATTCATGTAGAATTTGCTGCATGGAATTCTTGCTTGTTTTTAAGCACACACTCGTCATCTCAGGCTATTTTCTATAGCCTATAGTGATGTCCATTGTGTTGCATGCATGCACACCCGAAAACATGGTTTGGACATAACACATGACTGATGAACGTCTACAATTGGACTCATTATCTGCTTATCTGCTTATAATTAAGTAATAACAGTGCCAGTGTTTCATTACACACATCACAGCAATGCAATGCTGTATTGCCACATGGAGAGAGGCAGAATCCATTCATTTTTAATCTTTCTGAGGTCAATTTACAATGGCTTTACCACTCCAATTTGTTTGTTTTATTGCTGCCTTATGAGCGCCTAATCACAATAATCAGAATAGCCTGTATGTTTTTGGTTTCTCAGATACCCTGATGAAGACAGCGTGTCTAAATGTTGGTGAACTCTGTGATTAAAATGCCCTAAATGGAGCTCCTTAATTGTGTATGGCCTACTTTTGGATCTACTGGCATTGTTACATTAATGGAATTATAATTGCATGTAGGCCTATGCATCAAATATAGAAGGCTTGCCGCTGAAACGTTCGTGGTGCTTCTGTCCCAGGTAACTTATTACATTTTTGAAAGGATACTTTGGAGTGCTGGCCTGCTTCTTCGCTCTTGTGACTTGTGTTGGCCCTGCACCCAAGTGGAACTCTTGTTGTGAATGTGCTCACATTCGTTGAGTTTGGATGCATCAAATCAAAAAACATTTAATCGATCTTTTTTCAATAGCTACATTTTTAAATAAACGCCTACAAAAATTAACCTCGTGGCCATCAGCTAAGCTGCTGTAATTTGGATGTACGCAGCCCAAGATATCCGCATGTTTATGTGCAGAGAGCACAGAGCAGTTTGTCTTTCAGCATCCCCGCCGATGGACAGCGACAGCAGCCTGTCTGGGAAGATGTTCTCGAGTGCGAGAGAGAAGTCCAGTGACTTGAGATGCCTGTGGAATATTGGGAGGTCGGAACAGCGACATGGAACCACACATTGTTTAATTAATTATAGAATGAGTGATAGGCCTACTAAAGCAACAATGGGTTCTCAAAGCTGAAATCCAGTCGAGGCATGCCATAAGCACAGGACAGATTGAGGTCCCAATAACCTCATCCTGTATTTTTTTTCAACTTTACCAAGACGAGGCACTGCAAAAGCACGTTTATTCCTCTCCAACTCCTTGTGGCCCTGCCCTGGGTTAGGGTTAGTTGGAGTGGAAGCCACACCACCAAACGTGTTTGTTGATTATCCGAAAAGTGTTCTCTTAAACATTGTTTGCTAGATTTGTTTTTTGCATGCTGTTTTGACATGTGTGAAATGCACACATACCCCTAGTTGGCAAACACTGCCTCACTGCAGTAGGTTTGAGCAAGATGACAATCATGTTGCTGCAGAACAGACTGACAAGCTGTGAGAATGATGTTTCCCCATTGTTTTGGTCACCTCACATGATATACAATAAAGTAAAAAATGCTCCAAAGTATTCAAACAATAATAATGTGATTGCAATATAAAGGCTTGTCCTTTTCAGTCAGGCAGGCACTATTCAGGGACCAGACAAAGATGCATTTGGAACATGACATTTTATTTCTGTCAGAAAATATATATATAAAACCTGGGAACATTCTTCGTGGTATAAAATGTCAAAACAGTTGAAATCAGCTTTTTTCTTATTTTATAACCATAGAATTCAACTGAATTCATGAACAATGCTACATAAGCTACAATAAAGTAACAATAAAGTGCAACTTGCAGAGAAAGCCAGATACATTGTGGTTGAAATACTGCATCACAATTTGGTAGCCTACATTCACAGACACTGAACTTCAAGAGGACAAGCGACATTTAATCATAGTTAATTTGCATTTCCCCTTAAAAAAGACAGGCCACCTTTTTCAAATCTGAAATTTACCTATATTTGCTATAATAATACACAGTTCACCTTTTTGCCAACTGCAGCACTGCTTAAGGATGTCACTAGGTTGATATGTAGTGTACAGGCAAGTTAAGTGTTGATATTAAATATTTTGAATTACAACAGGCTCACATGTGTTGACATGTGACTTGGATGACGGTTGTTTTGATTCATCAAAACATTCAAGATCCTTACTACTGTACAGTGAACTTGGTGACATCATAAAGCAATACCCTGGCTGGCGAATAACTGAAATGTTTATCTTTCCAGCAAATCTAGGTACATTTCAGACTTGAAAGCAGTGTCCTTTCTTGTCTGAGGTTAAACGCAAATAAACTGATTATGTTTCATGTCCTCAGACATTTATAGCAACTGTCCTGAGTACACTATGGCCCTGAGTCGGACAACATTTCTGGTCTTTTCGTGAGGCTTGCGAATGACAACTAGTGTTGTGGAATAACTTTAGACATGTAAAGTATAATACTGTTAACATCATAACAAATAAAATCTGTTAATGTAGATAACTGGCTTTTACATCATTCACCTTTTTGTAAACATTAATTGGTCCATAAGTCTACAACAGGGGTGCCCAATATGTTGATCGCGAGCTACTGGTAGATCGCAAATGCCGTGCTGGAGAGAGTGGGGCGAGGTAACTCCAAGTCCGCAGCAGACGCAAAACACACAGTATCAGCCCTGAGATGACGCGCACACGGGACAGCTGTGGGGACCACCGACCAGTTGCGAGGACATGTGAAGAGAGGGATTGAGGCAGAGAAGCAAACCTGCAGATCTTAAAAGCAGCTACACTCTGGATTAGTGAGAAGTTTGCTAAAAGGAGGACAGAGATGAGTGCTTGAGCTGAAATGTAGTTTAAAAGTACAACGCGTTGTCAGCCAGTGACTGCACTGAAGAATGTAACAAAATCAACCCGTTTGAGAGCAGTAAAAACAAAGCTAGTTTTAGTTTTGAGATGACGAGGAACAGAGTGGAGAGGGGGGAGAAAGGGAGATAGATAAGAGAGAAAAGACATATATAGAGATATAGAGAAAGAGTGAGAAAAGACAGATGGAGAGAATAAGATCTAGAAAAGATAGATAGAAATTGAGAGAAAAGATAGATAAGGAGGGATTATGCTACGTTCACACAGCAAACCATGGTGCTCAAATCAGTTTTTTTGTGGCTGTTGACACAGATTTTTTAAAAGTGGACCATATCAGGCTAAAAAAGTGCGGGCACCCCTGGTCAACAACAGACACCTCTAGCAGAATAAAAGCAAAACTAAGTAAAAAGGCTTCAGGATTATTCAGTGATTCACTTTTCAGTCAGGCACTATGCTGGTAACAGACAAAGTTGCTGTGCATTGATGAGAATGGCAAGTGCTGGTCCACACCTCACACATTTTTACACCCTACCAAAGTCAGAACCGTATTTGATTGCTGCTGCCAGATTTTCGTTAAATTCACAGGCTTCCACAAAATGTGCAGTGGGAAATGTGATGGTTTGTATGCATGCTCCAACGAGTGGATAACAAATCCCGTGGTTTGGGTTCTGTTGCACACAGGTGTGATCGAAGAGGACAGTGATCTTAAAAGCTTGTCTCTCTGAAAGAAGGAGGTGCCTGTGAGACTGCCCGGTTAACCATTTAAACACTCCTGGGACAGAAAGTGTAGCCTCAAGCTCAGCCTTATCCTCATCTTTAGCCTCTTCCTCAGGAGTTCTGCCATCCAGTCCTGCGATGTGAACTTTGTATACAGCGGTTCCATCTGGGGAAAGTCAAAATGAGACAATGTCAAAATAGCATAATACAATTGGACCAAAACTGACACAGGCGTGGTATTATTTTGCAGGCATCTATTTTGGTCCTGCAAAACCACAAGACCCCGCTCACAGTATACTATTATCAACGGGAAAAGGTTTTATCTTAAGCAATTTACATAAATGCTTCAGTATTAAAAGTTAAAGATTACTTTATTCGAATGTTTAAAAAAAAATTCAGTGTCATAACTTGAAGCTTCATCAATTTGTTGAAGTAGTTGAGTAGTAGTACTGTACTATTAGTACCAGCATCAGCAGAACCATTAAAGTTGTGACAGTAGTACTGGAAGCATTTGATAGGTTAGTTTGCACAGCAGTGCAAAAAGTAGGTGCAAGAACTAAGACTAAGAGTGTACTGTATAAGCATGGCTGTGAACCACACAGTAACAGCCTGTTCCACCTACCAGGGTGCTAAAAAATGAAGGTGCTCTTTCCTGCGTCAGTGACCATAGATGGTGTATCTACTCTACAATGGGATTGTGAGCGAGTATGATCCCTCATAGCACTAAAAGACAAATGCAGTGGAATCACTCTTTGAATGGCAAGATAAATTCTCTCATGTCACTCCCCTCTTCTGGGACCTTCACTGGCTTCCCATCTCGGCACGCATCAAATTCAACACACTGGTACTGGCCTACAGGGCAGTACACCAGTCAGCTCCTCTGTACCTACAATCTATGGTCAGGTTCCAAACCTCACATATATTCCTTCAAAAAGTTGTAGATGCCATAGATTGTGTGTAGTTTATTTCTCTACTGTTGACAGTAATGTGATATAGTAAGTCGCTTTCGATAAAAGTCTGCTAAATGACGTAATGTAATGCAACCCACTTTTTCATACAAGACAGTGATGGGTGAGAAACCCATCAACAGTAATCTAATGCAGAGCACAAGAGGCTCAAATCTCAACAATATCCAGGTCTCAGAGATGTATCGCCCAGTTTCTGCTTATGGTCTAAAAACAACACTTACCCTCAATCTCTTGCAGGAAATCCTGGAAGTTATTCAGGATTTGTAGCTCTCTTTCATGTCTCCGTGTACCGCTTTCACTCATCACTGGGGCAAAGTGTGACACAATGTAGTGTGTGTCCACCTGAAAAAGACACCAAAGAAAAGGAATAATTACCGTAAATTCCGGACTATAAGGCGCACCGGTGTATAAGCCGCACCTTCAAAGTTGACTATTTTTTTCTTATATAAGCCGCACCGGACTATAAGCCGCGGGTGTTTTAATGGTATTTTTTGTTTTTTTTTACAGTGCACACAGTGTCCGCGGTGTGGTGAAAAGAGGGCAAGAGAGGAAATTAAAACAGAAGTGGATTTATAGTTAGAAAGAGTGCTAAAGAAGAGAGAATTCCGTTTTTTATTTTTTTATTTTAGTTACTCACAGTACTATTGACCAGTCCAACTCAAAAGATATTCGGCAGTTTCACTTTGAGCTCTTGTTCCGCCGCTGTCCATCAATGGTTATGACGAGTCTCGCTGGGTAAAGTACGCCAAAGCGATATCCATTGACTTTAACCTTTTCGATGATGCTGTTGTATGTTGCGCGTTTCTGTTGCACCAACGCGGAGAGGTCCTGCCGGACGAAAAAGCGCGTACCCTCCCAGGTGAGGGGCTTCTTCCCCGCAGCCTGGAGGATGAGTTGACGGTCGGGCCAGCGGAGTAGGCAGATGAAGAT
Organism: Poromitra crassiceps; assembly: GCF_964638095.1. Taxonomy (NCBI): domain Eukaryota; kingdom Metazoa; phylum Chordata; class Actinopteri; order Beryciformes; family Melamphaidae; genus Poromitra; species Poromitra crassiceps. The sequence goes on from NC_139642.1 coordinate 1,228,353, forward strand.
GGCCCTCGGTGGCAGGCCGGGGTCTGGACGTGGCCGAGGCGCCCGGTGTGCCCTGTCCACCTCTGGTGGTTTCTCGCCTTCCTTCAGGTCCAGGATGTAACACAGGATTTTGCCACGAAAGCGTCGATTTGTTTTTGCATTTTATCCACTTTCGGACTCACTGTGTTGTTTTTGTCCTCCAGTGCGCTGATGCGCTTTTCCGCATTAGAAACTCTGTTCACGGTTGCCATTTCTTTAGTGAGTGAGTGGATGGACTTCTGCACATTTTCAAACTTGTTTTCAAGCTGCTCAAACCTCTGAGCGATGTCGGACTTAATCGATAGTGTTTCACGGAGTAAAAGTTTAGCCCAAGCCGTGTATCTCCAGCCTCCAGCAGGTGAGTCATTTCCTCATTCATGGCGGTGATTGCTTCGTCTTTTTCTTTCTGCTTACCTGTGTTGTGTTATGTTATGTTATGTTGTTAAAAGAGGGCAAGAGAGGAAATTAAAACAGAAGTGGATGACTTCCGGTGGCACACGCTACAGCATGGCAGCGTAAAATAGTGCTCTGATATCGGCCTGATAAAATCCCCCAAATTCAAGTGCTCTAGCCCAATAATTCACACCTAGTTCGATGGGAGAATGCAGGGGGGAAAACATATGACAACGAGGTCAAGAAAAGATAAAGAAAAAAAAAGTAAGAAGGGGAAAAAACAACTCGGAAAAGAAGCCAGCGACACTGACGCTAGCATGGCTACCGCTAGCACAGGGGAAGACGGCGTTCACGAGGACGGGGACGCCAGCATGGCTACCGCTAACACAGGGAAAGAAGGCGTTCACGAGGACGGAGAAAGCATGACAACCACACTCGACTCTATTCGCAAAGTGATGAAAGAAGTAATGACTAAAGAGATGGACGATCTGAAGTCGGAGATGAAAAAAGAACTATCTGAATTTCGAGCCAGCTTTCAACAGGGCTTGAAAGCCCAACTTGACGGCCTGACTGCGGAAATCAATCAGAAGATTCAAGTCGCCACCGGCCAAATTGAGGAAACTACCCGGCGCCTGGGAGACGTGGAGAAAAACATGGCAGGGTCAGAGAAGTGGGATATCGGCGTAAAAGACACATTAATCCAGTTACTCGACAACCAGCGAGCATTGCGGGATAAAGTGTCAGACCTGGAGGGCCGCTCCAGGCGCAACAATATCCGCATATACGGGATTCAAGAGGAAGCAGAGGCCACCTCCGTGCCTCGGTTCATAGAGGATCTAATTAAAACAGAACTAGGGGAATCTCTGGGCTTACAACAGGGAAACGAACTCGGAATTGAACGGGCTCATAGAGCTCTTGCCTCTAAACCGCCGGCTGGCGTGTCCCCGCGTTCAATCGTGGTTCGATTTCTGCAATTCACGACCAAAGAGAAAATCCTGCATGCTGCTTGGCAGAAACAAATCCACGTACAAAACAAGAGGGTTTACTTCGACCACGACTACGCGGAGGAGGTGCAACGAAAGAGAAAGGAATATATTCCGATTAAGAAAGTCCTCAAAGAGAAGAAGATCCGCTTCCAAACCCCGCTTGCCAAAATGAGAGTACACCTGGTCTCAGGCATCGTTACCTACAATAGCGCCTCGGAGGCGGCGGAGGATTTGGCCCAGCGAGGCCTCCCGGTGAGACCAATCCAGACAACCAGAAGGACGGGGGACATCACGGAGGAGACCCTCTCCAGGCTCCTTCCCTGGGAGAATGTGAGACCGCGCCGAAGTGGGGATAGAGCTGATTACCGTGAGGCCATACGAGAGAGGCTTCGCCCATTCCAGAGAGATGGTGAACGAGCCGGTGGGAGCGAGACAGAGAAGACCGGGTGATGCTGGTGAACCATTCCTTATAGCACTAAGAGAAAGCCCTGCCTGTAAGTTGCGCCATGGGAATATATACCGTTGGTATTAATAATTTTTTTCCGCTTCGTTTAAGTTGATCCATTAAGACTGAGGTCATCTCAGGATACTCCTGTTAGATGAATGAGTGAACATTGGGAAAAGACAATGTAACGATAAAACGACCTCCATGTGACTTTTTATTATTGTATCTGATGGCCGATACGGTCGAGGCAAATTAGGCTATGTGCCACACTGTCACAAGGCGTGCATGGGTTCGCCTGTTTTCTGTTTACTTTTTCAGTCTGCTGACGAGGGGCCCCACTCAGTGGCTAACCCCCCTCACTGCGAGAGGAGAAGCTGATTCCTCTCATTTGGAAGTCCGGTTTGTTTTGTTTTACAGTTACGGAGGCTTATTTGTGTTTGTTCATGTATTTTTGTTTCTGAGGTCTGAGCAGCGGTTTCTAATGGTACAGAAAGGTAACCAAAAAGAGAGAAATGCATTTCCAGTATTATAATACTCTATCCTTAAATGTGAATGGCTTAAATAATCCTATCAAGAGGAGTAAAATGGTTTCTAAATTGAAAAGAGAAAAGATTAGTATAGCTTTCTGGCAAGAAACTCATTTATCAGATCCCGAGCATGAAAAACTAAAAAAAATGGGTTTTCGTAACACCTTCTACTCCTCACACAAGTCAGGAAAGAAAAGGGGAGTCGCAATACTCATACCAAACTCAATTAGCTTTGAATTAATTACCGAAATAAAAGACAAGGAGGGCAGATTTGTCTTAATCAAAGGCAAACTTGAACATAAAGAAATCACTCTATTAAACGTATACGCCCCCCCAGGAAGCACTATAGCCTTCTTTAAGAAGATATTTGATTTAATGGCATCTGAAACATATGGCACCCTTGTCTGTGCAGGTGACTGGAATATTTTATTGAACCCTAGACTAGATACAACCAGTAAAACAAGGAAAATAAATCCTTTGGAAACTAAAGTGAACAGAATGCTGCAAAACTTGGGTCTGGTTGATTTATGGCGCAAATTGAACAGAACTGAATTGGACTATACGTTCTACTCTGCCCGTCATGACATTCACTCAAGAATTGACTACGCTCTTATGTATAGCAATGACCTGCATAGAATTAGGGACTGTAGAATAGGCCAGAGGGACCTCTCCGACCATTCAGGTCTATATCTAGAATTACACTTGGACAGTGCCCCAAAGGAAACTGTGTGGAGATTGAACACAGGTATGCTGAACAGTGAGGCATTTAAAGCCAAAATGACACATGATATGAAGGAATTCCTTCAACACAACGATAATGGAGAGGTCAACTCTGTGATATTGTGGGACACGGCTAAAGCCTTTCTCAGGGGGAAAATTATAGCTCATTCATCCTATCTAAAAAAGCTAAAAGCTGGAAAACTGCTTGATTTGGAAACTAAACTTAAAGATTTGGAACGGCTTCATAGTACTACCAGAGATTCCTCTGCCCTTCCACAAATGAAAAATATTAAAAAAGAAATAGATAAAATACACAGTGAAGAGGTCGAGAAGAAAATGCGATATATGAAACAGAGATATTATGAGGCCGGCCCAAAAGCGACAAAATTATTAGCCTGGAGACTTCGTAAACAACAAGCTGAAAGCACAATTTTTAAAATTCGAGACCCCGTCACAAAAAAATTAACCACCAAATTGGAAAGCATCCAAAAAGCATTTGAAATATATTATAAAACATTATACACCCAACCTGAGAAGGCGAGTGAAGATACAATAGAAGAATTCTTAAACTCATTAGACCTTCCCTCATTGGGAAAGGAAGATAATGATAGACTCACCTCTGAAATCACAAGTGAGGAAATAGATAAAGCAATTTCATCACTCAAATCGGGCAAATCGCCCGGATTGGATGGATACCCACCGGATTTTTACAAATCTATGAGGGAAATAATGCTTCCGCTGCTCACGTCTTGTTTTAATCATGTCATGACGGAAGGGGACCTCCCCCCTTCGTGGAATGAGGCCTTTATTTCTGTGATACCGAAGGAGGGCAAAGACAAATCAGACTGTAAATCATATAGACCCATCAGTGTCCTGAATACAGACTATAAACTGTACGCTTCCATTTTGACTAGGAGAATAGAAAGGGTGATGCCATTTCTGATAGATGAGGACCAAACCGGGTTTATAAGACATAGACAAACCCATGACAACATCCGAAGAGCCATTCATATTATTGACCATATCAACAGAGAGAAAAGTAGTGCAATCCTTCTCAGCTTAGATGCTGAGAAGGCCTTTGATTCCGTAGGCTGGGAATTCTTATATCAAGTTTTGGCCAGATTTGGGTTCTGCAAGGGTTTCATTAAAAGTATAAGGACTTTGTATTCGGCCCCCACGGCTAGGATAAAAATTAATGGCAGCTTGTCAAATCGTATAATCCTGCAGAGATCTTGTCGGCAGGGCTGCCCCGCTAGCCCCGCCCTCTTCAATTTCTTTATTGAAGCGTTGGCTCAAACCATCAGACAGGAGGAGGGTTTGGAGGGTATAATAATAAAGGGGGTGGAACACAAGATCTGTCTATATGCGGACGACGTATTGGTGACGATAAAAAATCCAAGTGTAGGAGTGCCGTTGTTGATGGAGATTTTAAAAAGATACGGGAGCTACTCTGGTTACACACTTAATGTTAATAAGACACAAGCCTTGATATTTAACTATACCCCTGATCAGGAACTGGTGAATAGGTATAATTTTAGCTGGCATCTACCACATGTCCAATACCTGGGTGTCTATTTACCAAAAGATATGTCTTCCCTGTATGCTATAAATTATGATCGGATCAACAAAAAAATATTTGATGATATGAACAGGTGGGCCGAGACCCAGAATAAAATATTCAACATTACAGTTGCCGAAAGAGGGGGGGGGCATGGCCCTACCGTGCTTAAGAGATTATTACCTGTCTGCTCAGGTCAGACCACTAGTATTATGGTGCAACCAAAAATATGAAGCAAAGTGGAAAAGCCTTGAATTCTCCCTATCAGAGATACCAATTCAATCAATCCTGGGTTGTCCTGACAGGATGAAGGAAACATCTGGATTAAATAACCAATGTGTTGATTTTTCCATTAAGATATGGATGGAGGTGGTCAGGCGATTCCAGCTCCAGAGAGAGATAAGAGTGCTGGCCTGGCCAGCTTACAACCCACACTTCCTACCGGCGGTAAACGATCATGGATACAGACAGTGGTCTAAATGTGGCATTACAGCCCTTTGTAGAATTATGTCAAATGGGGAAATGGATAGCTTTGAGAACCTAAGCCGATCTTTCGAACTTAACAAACAGGACTTTTATAGATACTTACAGATTCGTCATTATTTTCTGAAGGAGGTTAGAGGGCCCGAACCTGTAATTCTCTCAAGATTGATCCACACTTTTATAGAAGCTTACAATGGGGATGACACAAGAAGAATTGTTGGAAAACTGTATAGCGCCATTACATCAATGAATAAAAACTCAACAGATTATGTAAGACAGCGCTGGGAAAAGGATTTGGGTGTGGAAGTATCGGAGGAGGTGTGGCTTCAGGCTTGGGAGGCTCATTGCTCTGTCACTAACTCACTGACCTGGAGAGACTTTGGCTGGAAGAGCCTGATTCGCTTTTTTATAACACCAAAACAAAAATCTAAATTCACTGGATCTCAGCTTCATTGCTGGCGGGAGTGTGGGTCAACTCAGGCGGGCCATGCTCATATATTTTGGCTCTGCCCAAATATCCAACCCTTTTGGGAAGACATGAGAGTTCTGATTTCTAAAATAATGGGTTTTGATTTTGAGATGTCCTTTTTCACACTGTACTTTGGAATCATGCCTGATGGTTTATGTAAAAGTGACACCTATCTCCTGAAAATATTATTGGTTGCATGTAAAAAAGCTATCACCAGGTGTTGGCTCCAGAGAAGCCCTCCTACTGCTGGACTCTTCATAGGAATCGTCAACCATATACATCTTATGGAAAAGATGACATTCACTCTCCGCCTCCAGAAAGACAAGGGTGAAAACCTCTGGATAAAGTGGGACTGCTACCTGCAGGAATCTGAGACTGGCTAGGGTTCTTTATTTTTATTTTTTATTATTTAATTGTATCTCTCTCTGTGTCCCCTCGCTTCCATCCAGCATTCTTTCCTCTCTCTGCCATTATCGAAATAACAAAGTTACTAACATATGAAGATCTGCACCTGGAATACCTCTCTCAAAAAAGACCTCCTGTTCGCTGCCTCTTTTTGTATTTGTATTTGTATTATTGTTTTTGTTTCTATTTGTGTATACCTGTCTGTCTTTGTCTTTTTTGAAAATTGATAAAATAAAGAGTTAAAAAAAAAAAAAAAAAAAAAACAGAAGTGGATTTATAGTTAGAAAGAGTGCTAAAAAAGAGAGATTTTTTTTTTTTTTTTTGAAAAAATCCATAGATAAGCCGCACCGTTATATAAGCCGCAGGGGCCAAAAAAGGCCAAAAAACGGGAAAAAAGCCGCGGCTTATAGTCCGGAATTTACGGTACTCCTAGATTACATGACTTCGATACAAAAAAAAATCACATGGCTCTCCCTAATCTTATTCTGCCCAAACGATGATTTCAACAGTATTCAACAGTATACAAGCAAAATATACTTAGAGCCACAGAGGAGCTAACATACCTCTTTGCACAAGAGATTGTGGCAGCTTACCTTATCGTCATCACCACCAGCCACAAAGAAGCCACGGCAAAGCGAACTCTGCCTCTCCATGACACCCATTAGGCCGTAAAGTTGCAGTCCCTCACGAAGTTGCCCGAGCATGAGAGTTCGTCTCGCAGCTGAGTGCAGCAAAATTGTTCTTAAAAAGGATAAACAGAAAAACAGATGTTATGAGGAAGCGTCACTTTACATATATCGTAGGGAATTATTTTCATTATGTTAATCCAACATTTATCTTCCATAATGCATTAAATCATAATCACAATGCTATGAAGACATTAGCTAATCACCACAGAGCTGCCCAGACCAGTTTATCAGATTATTTCGCCATAAATATGTCCGGCCTTTCGAGAGAATTAAATTTCCGGACTGGCTTGCTAAATTTACCCAGTCTCTCGCCCACTAGTAGAAGTCAAATGTTTGGCCTGAGGGTGGCGCTAGAGGAGAGATCATGGGTTCACCACAATTAGGAGCAATTTTCCTTTGGGTAGTATGAATGTGGTCAACAGATATATCAAACAAATACCCTTCATGATATCTTGTGTGCCGAGCTGACATTTGGATCTGATAGTAGCACTGTAGGAGAGGGCATGAGATCCCCAGTATTACCATGGTTCACAATGAGAATGAATGTTCTCGCCAATTTTCATTGCAATGGATTTAATATCTTTCCTTCAAGCGACATATTGGACAGACCGACTGACGAACCGACATGATCCCTTGACCCAGCCTGCCAACGGGGTAAAACTACATGTGAGCCGAGCCGACTGGCTCTATAAGTTATGTTAGGCAGTCTTATCACAATACGATACAGACCTTGTTATTTTGTCTTTGTGGTCCTCGTTAATAGGTCCTGTGTAGCCGCATTGCAGAATTTCGTCTGTGCAAGATTGTAGGTCTGAAGTTTCTTCAACCTAGAGCAAATTCACAAGAAAAAAAGACCAAGTTTGACCACAATAAATTGACCTCTTAAAGATACTATCAAAACTATATGCTGTTAATTAATGACAGCAGCCTTGTGCCTTTTCCCACTATTTTCACCCCGTTTTAGTTATCAATTGCATATTTTATTATGGTTCCATTAAAAAATGTATTATCATGGTTTCTATTATGGAATATCTTATTCATGTGAAGTGTATTTTAGTTCCTTGAAAAGCATAATCCAAATAACATTGTATCATTATTGTATTTTTTCTAATTTTGCTGTTTTTCTCCAAACTTGGCCAATTCCCCCTGCCAAGCCATCCTGGTCATTGCATTCACAGCCAGGATCTGCAGCGCAGAATGCCGAATGTACATACCGTCCTGATGAGTGATGAATACTCCTGGTCATGTACATCATCTTTGGTTATGTTTCCGAGGTTGCCGGTCAAAAGAAAATTGTAGCACCATTCTTGGAAAAACTTTGGCGCTGGGCCACCCTGCGCAAGACTTACAGCGAAGATTTCACCAGCAACTCTGAAATCACAGCAAATAAAAGAATGGCAAAAAGCAGAGTGTATGAGTATTACAAGTATGCGTTCATGCAGAATCATGCAACTGAAAAACAGTGAGTGTCAAAAACGCACCGGAACAGGCCATTGTCAAGGTCCATCAGAGAGTATTTTGGCATTTTCCCCCTCCCATCCTCTCCCTCAAACAGCCGAGTCTCGATACCAGCAATCATCTCTAGGAAAATGATGGAATAAAACATTTTAGGCAACTTTTTTTTTTCATAGACATTTTTTTTCAATCACAAATAAAATAATGGTCCTGACCTGTCAGGAATTCCAGGCGCAAAGCACCAGTGTCAACCCCAGCCTCTTCCATGAATGTCACCGTCAAGGGGTTGACTGGGGAGCTGTTCTTTTGGCGCTGCCACTGCTGAAGTCCACGGGCCAGGAGATTCCGTCTAGTTACACAGAGGTGGAATTCCTTGCTGGAGTCTACCTGAGCTGCCAGCCACCGTAGAACATCCTCCTCACTGTTATTTTAAGGAAAAATGAATGCATATATAAACAATTTCACACCAGGTTCCAATATGCACTTGATGTTTTTGTCAAGGGCATTTCAACTACCATATTTGGAGTCGACTAGCCCTGACTTTAGGCCAAGGCTGGAGCCGAGTTCGTCCTGACTTTACAGGGTTAACAACGTTAGACCAGAGGTTTTCAAAAATGGAGGTGGGCCTCCCCAAACAGTTTCAGGAAAGGCTTTTTTTTACATTAGTTATCAAAAGGATATATCATAGAATAGCCTATGTGACTCACAGAGTCAGAAAGACATAAATGCCTTCAGACAAGACCTTTTAATGCATTTCATTTAATCTAAAGTCAAACAGCAATATCAGGCTATCTTTGCTAAATTTGAGTGTCTATGCCATGGGATCAAATAATCATGAACCTATGGGCATCTAAGAGTTGAGCAAAACTAAGCAAGTACACTGGGGGCACAGGCTTTGTCCGAGGGCTGAGGGCAGGCCCAGTGTAAGACTTTGAAAACACCTGCCCTAGACCTTGTGATGCATGATTGCCCGTGCATGAACATGGCCTAAGCGTACTCTGGTGCTAAAACACAAATTGCATCGATTTCAGAGAGCAAGTGAATTAAATGCTCTTTCTCCTAAGTCAAATGCAGAAAAACAAAACCAATGTACCATGACATTCCCTCAATTTGCGGCTCCTTGGACCCATCACATCTGCCACCCAGACAGGACTCCGAACTGCAGAAAAACAAAAATATGACCATTAACACTAACGAAGAAGTACCTAAGACAGTGCATGGTGAAATATATATCAGCGATCAGCGCTTCCCAGTGCACTTCCAGCGTTTAACGTCGTAAAAAGACGCTAGGTGGACACAGGCCCTAATAGCACACAATTTCTCCATCCAGTACTTTAACTTTGAAAGACCTTGTCCATTCAAAATTTAACAATTAAAATTTCTGATTTTTCTCACATAGAAAATATATATATATATTTTTACCTGTCTCCACATGAGCTGGCATGGACTTCTAGATAATCCACTGAGTATTCAGTTTGACATATTGGACAAGCAGCCTAAACGAAGAAGAAAATACAGTTACCAATTCATACTGGTTGCATGTTAATTTTGCCTTCATAGGGCTGGTGTAAAATGTGTTTGTCTTACCAAATCCGGTCTCATGGTTGTGGCTGGTGTGGAGTGTGCTGGATGTGGCTCAGCCGCAGCCGGTCTCATGGTTGTGGCTGGTGTGGAGTGTGCTGGAAATGGCCCAGCCGGTCTCATGGTTGTGGCTGGTGTGGAGTGTGCTGGAAATGACTCTGCCACAAATGTCACATCAGGGGAAGACTAAAAAAAAAAAAAAAAGGAATAGTAGGTGTTACCGCTCGTAAAATCTTTCTTAAAATTCACCTGGCCTAAAGACAGGTTGGATGTGCACCACAATTACTCGACTCAACTACAAATGTTTAATTACCCCTCCCTGAAGATCAAAGTCATCGCCTGATGACAACATTGAAGATGGCGCCGGGAGAAGGCGACTCGCTAGGGAGCTCTAGTGACTTCATAGACAAATAGGCTTGTATTCCAGTGTAAACGCGTTTTGTTTTGATTTCGTTGCTTCGACTTGCTTTGTAAATATCTATTGTATATAACAGTGTAACTGAATAGTGTAGATAGTGGCGTCTTCGCACTTTTCTTTGCAAGAAACCGCGACGGCGGGGACCCGCTCTGCCCGCTTTGTCCGCTCGCACGCAAAAAACAACAACAAACAACAGCCCCGCGCCCCCGCCATGGAGGCAGAGAACGGAGGCACGGACACCAGCGGATATAACATGGAAATCAGCGTCGGAATAAAATACAACAGGGACGCGCTGATCAAAATCAGGAAAGAACGGATATATCCCAACAGCAACTGGCAAGCTCCAGATCTTACGGATTTTCCTGAACTCAAAAAACAACGCTGGAGGAGGGGGAAGAGAGGGGGGCTTCTCGCCCGCTTGAGGAAGCGCGCGGATAAACCACCTCTCCCAAGCATACTGCTGGCAAATGTTCAATCGCTGGAGAATAAACTTTGTGAACTAAGAGCGCGTGCACAATACCAAAAAGACATAGCGCGATGCAATGTTCTGTGCCTAACGGAAACCTGGCTTACTCCTGACACAACGGACCACTCTATCGCGCTACCAGGATTCAGTGTATTCAGAGGAGACAGAAACGAACAATCCGGTAAGAAGAAGGGAGGGGGCGTATGTCTTATGATTAACGAAAACTGGTGTGTAAACACCACAGACATTGGGAAACACTGCTCAGCAGATCTTGAATATGTAATGGTACAATGCGTGCCGTTCTGGAGTCCGAGGGAATTCACGACAGTCACCATCATGGGTGTATACGTTCCTCCACAAGCGAACGTGACTGTCGCACTGAAGGAGCTGCAACGCGCCATCAGTGCACAGGAGACAAAACAACCCGAAATGGCCCTGGTGGTGACTGGGGATTTTAACAGGGCAAACCTGAGAGGCAGAATGCACACATTGTACCAGCACATTCACTTCCCCACGCGAGGCAGTAACACACTGGACAAATGTTACTCAAACATCCGACATGGCTACAAAGCCGTCCCTCGCCCCCCTTTCGGCAAATCGGACCACGCCTCCATCCTACTTGTACCCAGGTACAAACAAAAACTAAAAAGACAACCCCCAGCATTCCGAACCGCCCACTGCTGGTCAGACCAATCAGACGACATCCTGAGGGACTGCTTTGACCAAGTGGTGTGGGAGGAGTTCAAAGCTGCAGGAGACCTGGGCGAGTATGCAGATACGGTGTCATGCTTCATAAAGAAGTGCACCGACGACATAGTCCCCACAAAAAAAGTCAAAATAATGCCGAACCAAAAGCCTTGGGTCAACAGCGACGTCAGGGCTGCCCTTCACGCCAGGACCACCGCCTTCAGCTCTGGCACAACTGACCAATACAAGCAGGCACAATATGCCCTCCGGACCGCTATAAAAATAGCACGTAGAGATTATGGAAGGCAGCTGGAGTCAAAACTGGACACTAACAACCCCAGACACCTGTGGAGAGGGCTCCATGCTGCCACAGACTTCAAAGAGGTGAAACGACAGAACCCCAGCACGTCACCCACCCTACCGGACGAACTCAACGCGTTCTACGCTAGGTTCGACCCCTCTGCCAGAGCGCCTCCCCTCCTCCCCCCCCCCTCTCCCACCCCTCTCCCCCTCTCCTCCCCCCCATCACCCCCCCCTCCCTCCTCCCCCCCACCACCCCTCCCCTCCCCACCCCCCCTCCTCTCCTCCCCCCCCACCTCTCCCCCCCCATCACCCCTCTCCTCCCCTCCTCCCCCCCCTGCCACCTCTCCCCCCCCATCACCTCTCCCCCTCGCCGCCCCCCCACCACCCCTCCTCCTCTCCCCCCCCCAATCACCTCCCCTCCCCCCTTCCTCCCCCCCACCCCCCTTCCTCCCCCCCACCCCCCGATCACCTCCCCTCCCCCCTTCCTCCCCCCCACCCCTCAGCACCCGCACCCCCCCCCATTCCCACCTAACCACCAACCCCACCCACCCTCCACCCCCCACAGACCGCCCCCTCACCATCACTGAGGATGAAGTGTGCCGGTCGTTCCTGCGTATCAACCCACGCAAGGCGGCCGGCCCGGACGGCATCCCTGGGCGGGTCCTCAAGGCCTGCGCCCACCAGCTGGCAGCCGTGTACACAGACATCTTCAACCAGTCCCTCTCCCTCCGACGAGTTCCCTCCTGCTTCAAGGCAGCAACAATCATCCCCATTCCCAAACAGAAAAAAGTGACCAGCCTCAATGACTGGCGCCCTATAGCCCTCACACCAATAGCCAGCAAGTGCCTTGAAAAGCTGGTCATATCAAAGATCCGTCCCACACTCCCCCCGGACCACGACCCGCTGCAGTTTGCATACCGCCCCAACAGGAGCACAGCGGATGCAGTGGCACACGTGCTCCACACCGCCCTGTCCCACCTGGAGGGGAAGGACACCTATGTGAGAATGCTGTTCGTGGACTACAGCTCAGCATTCAACACCATAGTACCCTCCAGGCTGGTAAGCAAACTCAGGGACCTGGGACTAAACACAGCGATGTGCGACTGGATCCTGGACTTCCTGACAGACCGCCGCCAGGTGGTGAGGGTGGGCAACCTCACCTCCTCCCCGCTGACCATCAGCATAGGAGCACCCCAGGGGTGCGTCTCCAGCCCCTTCTGGTACGACCTCTACACCCACGACTGCGTGGCGACTCAAACTTCAAACACCATCGTGAAGTTTGCAGACGACACAGCAGTCGTGGGGCTGATCTCGGGGGGCGACGAGACGGCCTACAGAGAGGAGGTGAGGGTCCTGGAACAATGGTGCCAGGACAACCACCTCTCTCTGAACGTCTCCAAGACCAAGGAGATCATTGTGGACTACAGGAGAGGGGGGGGCACACACCCCCCAATCACCATCAACGGCACAGTGGTGGAAAGGGTGGACAGCTTCAAGTACCTGGGAGTCAACATCCACCAGGACCTGACCTGGGCCGGCCACACCGCCACTGTTGTCAAAAAGGCCCAACAGCGAATACACGGACTCAGGCGCCTGAAGAAGTTTGGGCTAAGGAAAGAAATCCTCAGGGACTTCTACAGAGGCACCATTGAAAGCCTGCTGACTGGCTGCTTCACCGCCTGGTACGGGAACTGTACCACCATGGACCGCAGGGCGCTACGGAGGGTGAGGCGCGCGGCCCAGCACGTAACAGGAGACGAGTTGCCAGAACTGCACGAACTGTATAACCAGCGGTGCCTCAGGAGGTCCCTGAAGATCATCAAAGACACAAACCATCCCCACAACAGCCTGTTCTCCCGGCTACCCTCAGGGAGGAGATACAGGGTTCCAAAAACACGCACAAATCGCTTGAGGAACAGTTTCTTCCCGCAGGCCACGAGACTCCTAAATATGCACAAATAGTGCAGTAGTCGTACCGCAGTACCGTACTGCAGCTGCTACTATTACGGATGCCTAACGTTTAATTGTAAATTTAAGTGTATGTTTAATAAGGTGCCTAACGTTTAATTGTAAATTTAAGTGTATGTTTAATAAGGTACATGCTATTTGCACATGTATGTATAAAACGTCGAATTTGGAATGTCTGAACACGTCTAACGTATGCACATGACATGTGCACCTATGTGCAATGAATATGCCACTGTCGTATAAGCCACCGACTTGTCTTATTGCTTATAAGATGCCTATTTCTTATTGCCTTATTGCTGTCTTATTGCTTATTGATGCCTATTTCTTATTGCCTATTACTTATTGCTGTTGCCTATTTGTACTATGTCGTAAACGGAGTCCACTGCACAAGAATTTCACACGTGGTACTTGTACCATGGAGTGACAATAAAAATCTTGAATCTTGAATCTTGAATCTTGATGAATTGTCGTCCACCACACAGGACTTCACATGCACTGCCAACACTTGCAATGGCATACTACACCCACACAGTCTACAAGTTGCCTTAGGCATCTTTTGGAATTCCTGTGCATCTGGAGGAAGAGGGGATGTATCCAATTTGTCCTGGAGTGGAACGACATAGATGGTGTTCTTTCCTCCTCCGGTCATAGTCTTTAAGTAGCTGGCATTGTAACCTTCAGCTTCTGGGGAGATAACTGACAGTTTGCGTTGTCCAGATCCACCTGAAACAAGCAATAAGTGAATAACTGAAGGCTAAAAACATAAACGAAAAATTATTCTGTGCATAGCGTTTTATACATCTACAATACCGAGGGCTTTGTACAGCAGCCAGCCTCCTTCTATAGTGTCGATTTTCGGGTACTGATTGGTGAGCAGTCTTGAAATCTGTACAAAACACAACACCACATTGTATGAAATAAGTACACCCTTCAACCCTATTCTATGTTTGAAAGTCTATTTAGCCTACATACGAAACCCTTTTCCATCATTTAAGTAAACACTTAATCAATATATAAAATTTAGCTATGCCGTTTTACGTGTGATCGGGTTGAAACCTTCAGGGTGTGTAAAGGGCACCCGTGCGGGTGACCTGACAGAGCCGGATTTTCTAAGTTGGCTACTTAGCTAAAGATGTCATCTATCTGAGGCTATATAAGTGATGGAAGTTGTCATCGGTGATGTCATAGAGCAGGCGAGGCCGCGACGTGGAGTGGCCATCAGTGATATCATAAGAGCAAGTGAGCCCGTACAGCGGAGATAGATAGATATATATATATATATATATATATATATATATATATATATATATATATATATATATAGGGATGGGTACCGAGAACCGGTACCAAACGGGCCCCGGGGCCGGATTTCGAGATACCGGAGGATCAATAAGCTTTCACGTTAACGGTTCTCTTATCGGTACTGGAGAAATTAAGAAAATAGATTTCCTATTTACTGTGTGTAAAAAAATATATACAAATAAATAATAAATCCAGGTTTGCTTTATTTACCTCAAAGTGGTCAGCAGACTCGGGCATTGTGATGGAGCGTCTCCCCATCCCAGCAAGGAGGAGTGTTAACTCCATGCTGGCTGTTGGTGTCCTGTCTGTGTTTTCATTCAACATGTACAACTGCAAGCATACAGTCTTCCCACCGCCGGTGACCACCTTAGAGGGAGCTGGAAATCTTTTTCTTCCCCTCGCAGAGGCTTTTGAGGAATAGTAGGGAAACGACCTGTGGATTCACATAAAGTAATATTCATTAGATAAAATCTTTATTTTCATACCGGATTTGTTCCATGTTTCCCCCTCATCCTGGAACCCCCTTCAGAAGGATGCCAAGCTAGATGCTCTCATTCCCATGGATGATTATAAAGGCCTGCTCCAATCAATTAAATCTGAAAGCTGCACATGTTTCAATAGTCAGTAGTTCTGTCACTTCTCCTGTTTCTTTCCCTTCCTCTTCATTCTACTATACCAACCTGGGACGGCTAAGCTAATTCTAGGTGAAGGCTAGGTTCAAGGCTAAGGCTAGGTTAATTGTAGGTTCACGGAAGGCATTAGATGTTGAGGTAAAAAAGTTGTGCGGTGGTAGCATAGAGGGGGTGTTCCCAGGAAGCTGGATTACACCGTTAAGCTTTATTGAGGTGTCGTGGGCCTAACTTAACGAAACATCGGTGAAGGAAGGTGCCCACTTGAGAACCCCAATGACATGCTGCATAAGTGCTGTTGGCTAGGGGAGCTAACTGGTGGTTGATCAATCTGAGGAATGATTCGATAGACCTATGATGGTGTAACCTGATGTTTTACCTTTGATTTTAGCACAAGGGATAGTGCAGGAAAAAACTACCGCTCCGTCTTAATTTCCCCTAAATTGAATTATCAACTTTTAATACTTTTCAAGACACTGCGGATACCCTGTACAGAACCTGGTCATTTCTTGTTGAACTGTCGACCGTGGTGCCGTCTGCTGTTGACGTGGCATTTGATGCTGGCTTGGGGTCTGCTGTAGAGGTGGGGTCTGCTGTAGAGGTGAGGTCTGCTGCTGACTGTCATCTTGTAGCTCGGTACTCAACAAAGACAATAGATTTCTTGCCACCTCTTGGATGGAGTTTGTCTGTAGGTGTAGGATTAAGCTTTATTAATGAGTGTTTGATTTAGCCACACTGATTAAAGTTAGACAGGATATCTGCAACACCCATGGATGAAGGGAAAATGAATGTCTTACACAAAAGTGTAATTAAAATGACTATGACATGCTACAGCGAAATAATCTGTGTACCTAACTTTAAGCACGGGTAGAGATGCAGTAGCAGGCTATTGCTAAAACTAATGGCAAGTGCTTATCCCTATATTAATGAAGAAGAAGAAGAAGAAGAAGCTTTATTTGTATTGCACTTTTCTTAACAAGGTTACAAAGTGCTTGACAGAAAGGGTAAAAGCAATAGACCACAAACTGATAAGCAAGGAAACATTAAACTGACAAGATTTTTTAAATAGAGTTTGGCGCTCCCTTCTCCTCCATTATCCAGCCATCTGGTGTGTTTTACATCCAGAATTAACGTTAGATATATCATGTGTCCAAAGTGTGCATTGATTTATTTCAGAATTAATGGTATCATGCCACAATGAATGCGGGCTGGCTAGCTAACGTTACAGAGGTGCGGACGTCAACGTCAGCTGTTCACTTAACTCACAGGAGAGCAAGAGGAACAGAGAGGAGAGAGAACGCATCGACAATGCCTTCTCCCATTCCTCTCGCTGTCCTGCTATACTCCGAATTTCCTATATCTATTGTATTTTCAGTTGCTTATCAATCGGGAAGCGGTGACATGATAATGATTAGTCATATTCTCCATGTTTATTAGCCTCGAGGCTACATTGTCACAACCTGTAAGTTTCTGGAAAACATCACTATCTTGGAGCGCGACGTCAGAGTAACATGGCCGATGGATAAAAATATTGTAGCGAATCAGGTATTCACCCAAGGAACCGGAGACTTATCGTTGGTACAGGCTTTTATTCTTGGCTTCACATACAGCTCCTAGCGGTAGCTTCGCTGCTAGCTATCCACCTTATTTTTGAATGCCCTACTGTAAAAAATAATTGTGGGTACAAGGTCTGGTTTAACGTGACTTATTGTTGCAGCTTGCCATTTCCTTTGTTATACTCGGCTGCAGACCTATGCTGCAATACCGAATTATAAACCGGAAGCTGGAGCACGTTATAAAAGTTATAAATATAGTCACATTATAAACAACTAACCGACGCTGGGGGTCCGTATGGAAACAGTGTTACTCGAAATGGTTAAAAGTTAAATCAATTTGGTCATTCAGTGGCGTTTTACTGCCATGTAAAGTAACTAACGCTGGCCGCTAGCATTAGCTACACTAGCCGACTACCCATAATGCATTACCCCAGCACCCGAACGGCTGTAAAATCCTCATAGAGTTTTTTTGTCGAGTTAAAATAGTCTATTACACCGCAAGAAGCACCCATCAGGCAGATCAGGCAAAAATGCCCGCCAAAAATAAGGTGGTGCAGTGCTAGCCCATAGTGCTAGCTCGCTCACATATCCAGACTGACTCCTGCCTCGAGACAGGAAGTGGCACAACAGCATCTGCTGCCTTCACATAACGTCGTAATCCCCACAGATACAACATATCTAACAAGTTCTAACAAGTTAACGCGAATAAAGTTAACACTGGCAATCAAGGACGTTACATGACGTTGTTGATTGCCGTAGTAGCTAGTAGCTAGCTGCCGCAGATAACGCCCTGGGCCTAGCTAGTTAGCTAGCGCTAACTTACAGAGCTAATGTTATGGCATCAAGCTAACACTAGCCGAGACTTTCCGCATGGCTAACGCTTTTCATCTTGGAAGGGAACTCCAAGACTAAGCGTAGCTACAGCGAGGTAGAAAGATTAAGACACCACATTGTAGCTAACGTTAGCTAATTCCCCATGCACAGCATGGTTGATTTTAGCCGCGACACGAGAGTTGTGTGTTGCGGCTAGGTTGATTGTTACTCACGGGGTCCTTGCCAGCGTCCAAAGGCAAAAATAATAAGATATCGTTACCACAACAAAAAGCCTTGTTCCACTAACGCTGATCACCATTACAACGTAAAACTTACTTGGCGTCCTAGACTTTGACGGTCCATTTTAGAGAGACTGCATGCTGCATTGCCTGGATAGGAGGAGCTCGACTCATCTCATTGAAATTTCCCCTCTTTCTTCTTCTTCTTCTTCGGATAGCTTTTCGGCAGACTAGATGCCTTACGGCACATTGCTGCCTCTCACTGGTCGGAGATATTACTGTTCATGGTGTTTCTAGTCAGCGTTTCTCAACTGGTGGGTCGCGACCCCGTTTTGATTTTTTTTTTTTTTTTTCATATTTCATTTGAGTTAAATTCAGATTATTGAAACTGGATTAGCCTGACCAGTTTTACTTGTTTAACAATCTGAAGCATATGCTCTGCCTGTAATTCAATAGAAGTCTGCCTTTTCATTTCATATTTAATTTTAGTTCAATTCAGATGATTGAAACTGGATTAGCATGGCCCCAGTTTAATTAAAATGTATGACCAGTTTAACTAAAAAGCATATTTTTTGTACAATAATTTTTTGTGAAAGTCCTGTGATTCCTTTTTATTTCATATTAGTTAAATTCAGCTTGAAACTGGATTAGCATGACCAGGTTAACTTGTTTTATTATTATTATCATTATTATTAATTTGTTTAAAAACATATAGGCATGTAATTCAAGATAAGTCTTCCTTTTATTTCATATTTCATACAGTTCAAATAAGACTTTCTGAGCATGACCAGTTTGACTTGTTTAAATTTAAAAACATATAGGCCTGTAATTCAAGTCTGCCTTATTTCAATTGGTTTTTAGCCCTAGTTGCACTTCTGTTGCACTTTTTGGTTCATTTGAGGTTTATAACAGTGCATGAAGGCATTGTGTATTAAATTAATGTGCTATTTTTTGTGCAATAAATTTGAGTGGTTTAAAAAAAAATCTGAAATTTGGGTCGCGACTTCATGACAAGGAAAATAGTGGGTCCTGAGGCTACACCAGTTGAGAACCACTGTTCTAGATCCTGTGGCGGCGATGAATTCAAGGACTGCTTTCACAGTCCTTGCCTGATTCTCAGTGTGATTCAGCAGGTTCTTCATTGATACAGTCTTTGTGATGGGCTTCTTATTCTTTCGGGTTTTATGGCGGTTGGCATCCTTAAATTGTGCATTACCGCCATTAAATATCCTCAACTTTGTCTTATCTCGGATGCCCTCCATATGTTTCTTAGTGCTGCAAAAGCTCCCCTTGCCTTTGAGATCCTGCCCTGAATCTCCATGTAGCCTACTGCCTAGAACATTGAATAAAGCCAGGTTCAAAATTATTGTTTCATTTTGTTGACATATTAGAGGCAAAAGATTTTTAGAGAGGGAATTTTTGACATCTCTTTTTATTCACTTAATAAATCAGAAAATACTGTCAACATCAAAGAAAAACATTTTTAGGAATAAAATGCTATATACATCAGGCTATGATTGATACATGAACAAACCCCCCTGTAAAAACCTCCAGAATAGAAGAGATAAGAATAACACTGGAAAGCTTGGTGTATGCTTCTGAGGTAGAGAATTCTGGCTCAGAGCATGGTGGGGAAAAACAGAATACAATGATTTTTGGCGTTACAAGCATAACTTTCATTCCTATGGCAATCTTGATGATATTTCAATAACTAGAAAAACGTATAATGATAGAGGCTTCAAAAAGACATGCTACTGCAACCCAAGTACTGTATGTATTCAATTCAAGTCAAGTTTATTGTCACTCTGCAGTTAATCATTGAATAGGGATATATATATCCCATTTAATACAATTCTTCCCATTTCAATTGGGGAAGAATAATCAGTTTTACCAAGACGGGCCTATGAAATTACTTGGAATATTGTTTTTGATCATTTTGGAAATAAATTGTAATCCCCAATCTTTCCAAGTCCCCCCTGCAAGCTGCTAAAGTACCCCTAGGGGTACACGTACCCCTGGTTGGGAAACACTGCTCTAGATGGCACACTGGAAATGGGTTCTCTTTACATTCTCCCTGAAGGCCTCTGATATCGGTGGCAGAGAGCAGAGCTTTGGCATTTGAGTTTGTCTTGCTCCCAGTCACAGTGGCCACATAATCAATTCCAAGCACGCATTAACTTTGTGGCTTGGGTTACAACCATAGACATAAATAATAATACAACAGCCTCATATATGTCTGCAGATAGATCACCAGGCAAACTAAGGCTGCACTTGTCATCTTTGAAGTTCTAATGTGTTTGCAATATTTTGTGAAATAGTGACCAGGAACCTTGCAAGCTTATTATAGGTTTTGGGGTGTGGTCAACACACCTGTTTGTTCTGATTTTATCATTGTTATTGGTAAGAGGGTGAAATCATGTTTTTTCCAGGTTTTGACCCTACTCTGCGGCGCCCCCTATTGGTTGGCCCTCGACTATTGTAGTAGATTTCAATAGATGTCCAAAACAGTTGACCCATGACTGTTGCCCATTGTATTGAGGCCCTTGTATTGCACACAACCTTTTATCAACAAGGTCAGTATAGGCCTAGGCTAGGTCTGTGTAGGGATATGTGGGGTCTTATCGTATAGTGGTGTTTATATTGTAATAGCACAAAGGTAATTCTACATTTAAAAGACATGCAGACGAGTCACCGATCCTGTAGTTTTCCTCTATCCAAGTGGTTTTCAAAGTGGGCTCCGGAGACCCCCAGGGATCCTTGAGGGGGTTTACAAAAAATATTCTGACCTCAAATAGCAATAACATTCTGAAGCACTCAATTACAAAAATGCAGAATGCGATATATTGCAATACTCTAGTCTAGATAATGTACTAAACATTTTAACATAGAGCTGAAAGTATAACTTGCTGTGTGCCACCCAGGTAGTGTAACAATATGTACATCACATTATATTGATAACAGTGGAGAAATTGACTCAAAACTGTCATACACAAATTTCATTCAACTTTATTATTATAACAGTATTTGCCCAAAACGATTCAAAGTGGAACTGTATCACGGCACACCAAAAACAAAAATTTAGTGCAACTGAACAGAATAAAATAAAAGTGCAATAAGTATTCTTATTGTATCACTGAACACACAGCTGTGCAAAAAATACAAAAAAACAATCAAATTCTGAAGTGAACCCCGACTCTTAGACCTCTTGAACAGTCAGACAGACAAACTAACAGACAGACAAACAAACAGCACTGAAAACATAACCTCCTTGGCAGTGTAGTCATGATAACGGCATCTTAGTAAGGCAGTACATGTCACTACAGCTAAATTGTAGGGATGCACAATGATATCGGCACATCATTTTAAAATGTAATATCGTCATCGGCCTGAAACAAACATGTCTGCAATATGACAGGCTGATAAATAGAAGCTTTAGTTCTGCCCAAATAGAATAGGTCAAATTATCCCTGGTTGTAGTGGCTATTGTCAGGATTGTCTCAGGGAGAGCACCATCCAAGCCTGTTTAAGTAGGATGGACCTTACAGTTTTGTTTTCGAAAAAATGTTATACATAAATGAAAATATGGCATGTCTTACATAAGCTAAGTTGAAGTACTTTTCAGATTTTGCCCAGTGAATCTGTAGGCTACATTTGGAAAAGCATTGTATTTATTGCTGCATCTGCCAATAATGTCTTAATTCCACTACAGAAGTTCCCTGAAATTAGATGGGAGGAAAAGCATGTATTGATATCAGCATCAGCAATCGGACAAAAGAGTTGGAAAATAAAATCGGATAGATCTAGAAAAAAGAAAAATCCAATATCGTGCATCCCTACAAATTAGGGCTGTAGGATGATTTTGAGATTACATTTAAGATTTTTGGGGTTGGCTATGTTTACACTGCAACTTTTTAAAACCACGCGCCTTGTGAATGAATGAGCTTTATTTGTCATTGTCACAAAACAAGTTTAAGAACAACGAAATTGAAGCAATCCCCTAGGTGTGTTTAGACAAGACAATAAGTTAGGTAATAAAGATAAGGTATAAAAGTAATGAGGTAATAAAAGGTAAAAGTGTCTAGTGTATAAAAGTATGAGGTAATAAAGTAAAAAAGTGTCTAGTGTCAGGTTTGTTCTGTGTACACTCTTGTACACTCTATATACATTCCACTTAGCATCATGCACAGTCCTATATACATTAAGGCATCGACATTGAACTTGGTTCTGTGTGTACATTCTTGAACATTCTATATACATATTCTTATTATTATATATATTCTCTCTCTCATATATATATATATATATATATATATTCTATATATACAGTATATCTAAGATAACTGTGTTAGGGCATGTTGAGCGCAGCTATGGCTCTTGGAAATAAACTGTCTCTGAACCGGCTCGTTCGTGCCCTCGTTGCTCTGTAGCGTCTGCCCGAGGGCAGCAGCCCGGGGTGGGATGGGTCTTTGAGGATGCTGTGGGCTGAGACAGTGGGAGCTGTACAGGTCAGCCAGGGAGGGGAGGGGAGGGGGCAGCCGGCGATCTTCTGGGCGGTGTTGACGACTCTCTGGAGCGCCTTCCTCTCTGCGGCTGTACAGCTGTAGAACCACACACAGATGTGGGCCCTATTCTCCCACAGGCCTTCGGCGCTAAAACGGGCCTTAAACGCAAAAAAACGTGCCTTGCGCCTGTTTTGGGACGATATCAATATGGCTTTAGGCTGCCAAATGGGCTTTAGGCCGAATGGGCGTGGCGCAGTCCCAGAATGGGCCAAAGTGGGCGTGTCGGCGCTAAATACCAGCGTACTCCTATCTTCCGACCTGCCGTTAATTTAGCGCCTTGCGCCTTTGAAAAGCAGGCCTATTCAATGGGCCAGTCCGTCCCCTCTCTCCTCTGTCACCCTTCTCTGTGTCACTCTCTCCCTCTCTCCTACTGACAGGAGCAGGCATTGGTGTGCATTTACCAGTTTATTGTGAAATAAATCCTTCCGCGTTGAGTTACTGTCACAAGCCTGTGTGACAACGCTTCCAGCCTGGGTAAAACAACTCCGTCCGTACCGCTTTGAGGCTGCAGGCAGTCTGACAGGCACAATACGACTGTCTCTCTCTGACTGCCTGTGAATGCCCCAGCATGCAATTGGGTACTAAATTTTGCTACTAAATAGCAACCAAATGAGGCGAAATAGATATAAAAGGTCGATCTAAAATAATGTGTAATGGTAACACAGCCTGCAATTGTAGAACATTTCAATATTGGACCAAATAAATCATCGAAATTAAAACACCACCCTAAGTGAAACATATATGTCCTCCTGGGCCTATATATACCCCTTGTCGAGTTAACGTGATTTAGAGAAGTAACAGCGGAACGCGCTTCGGAACGCGCTTCTAATGGCATCTGCTATACTGTGATGTCCCTCCAATAACTTGGCCCTATTTCACATTTAGTTTTACAATAAAAACACATTTATGCAATGACTTGACATAATGTAGGCTATATTTATGTGCATCATCCTTCCTGCAGCAGGCGAGAGAAAATGATATCTTTCTGGACAAACTTTCACCAATCTAATAGGCTATATTTTTCTAGCTGATGCATAGAACATTATTTTCACTTTGATATTGCTATAGTGTAGCGTATTTACATGCTTGCAGTATTTAAACTGCAGTTAGATTGGTTTGAGAAGCATCATAATATGGAATAATAGCCGATATATGGAGACAGACGGGATGAAGGGAGGTGGGGGGGGGGGGATCAGAGGCTTGGGTTTCGTCTGGTTTTGCGGGATCAGTGGAATTGGAGCTAAAAAGGCAAGCGTGCCATTCGTTTATTGCACTTATCCAATGAGCATGACAGTGCATAATTTTACGCCTAAAAGGCGTGGTTGTAATGCTTTGGGCTGCATCTAGCGCCAGCACGACGATATCAAGTGCGCCTTTCCACGCCCACTGCTTTGATCTGCGCCTGCCGCTCGGCCTAGAAACTGCGCCGATGCAACGATAGGGCCCAGTACGTGAGGATGCTCTCGATGGAGCACTGGTAGAAGGAGACCAGCAGTTCCTGTGCGAGCTGGTTGTTCCTGAGTACTCTCAGGAAGTACAATCTCTGGTGTGCCTTCTTGATGGTAGCAGTGGTGTTGGTGCTCCAGGTCAGGTCATCATCTAGATGGACGCCCTGGAATCGGAAGTTGGAAGCTCTCTCCACGCCGTCCCCGCTGATAACCAGGGGCTGAGTATGTTTTCTTCCTGTAGTCGATGATTAGTTCCTTGGTCTTGGAGGTGTTCAGGGTCAAGTTGTTTTCCATGCACCACACCGACAGCTTCTCCACCTCATCCCGGTACGCAGACTCGTCTCCCACCACAGTGGGGCTCATTATCCTGTGTGACCACCGCTGGCATGTACTGCAGTCTTCATTCTTCTTGTCGTTGAAATGCACATGACAGATGCAGCAATGGATCTGAAAAATATAAAAAGGAGGTTATTGGATCTGAAGGATATTGGATTTACTAAATATAAAAGATTTGTAAGAATGGACGTACAGCTCGCTTTTGAACAAGATCTAACGAGGGAGATGAGAGCTGAATAGAAGGACCTTGTGCTGCGGAAGTTCAGCACCTCCAGTCGCAAACTACAGCTCTTCTAGGCTAAACTAATGCAACAAAAAGCAGTCTAAATAGGCTACTATTGTAGGCTACTTCTAAGTTCTACTGTCGGTCTTAAATGCATTTCTGTGATTGAAACATTCACTAACGTATTTATCTGTCATTAAAATGACATTTCTTCATGCAGGTTCAACTAACAAGTATTTGTAAATAGTTTGGTCTCAGACTCAGACAGACTTGTCATATTTTCTTTCTGAGGGCAAGGTCTGATTGAATATTTTGTTTGTCTGGAGAGGCGGGTTGTATCAGCCTCGGCCTGCATGCTTTGCTTTGTTTTTGTGTTTGTCCCACCCCTCTCCAACGTTATTGGAAATAATAGGCATTAGGCGCTCAGCGCTGTCTATGGTACTGAATGCCTCCAGGCTCCAGCTGTTCCCCTGCCTGACAAACAAAACAAAGTTATTAATGTAAGTTATTATTAAGTTATTTGTTTAAATTAATTTATGTTACCCGAATAGACCCACATTATTTTATGATTATTGAATGTTGACTCATTTTCAAATGTGTTCCTTTGTGTGTGCGCACGTGTGTAAGAGAGAGAGAGAGGAGCGGATATTAAGGATAATGCAATGTTTTTTTTCAGTTCACCTTACGATGCGTACTGTGTCCGAAAGCAAGTACTGCGTACTGATGTGCCTGTGATTGTGATGCTCTCTTCTTCAAGAATGTGGAATAGCTACAGAGTGTTAGGATGACGTCATCATCCCTACTTTGACGTCATCATTCCGACTATGATGTCATCGATCACTGATGATGTCATGGTTCATAAGTGTCTTTCATGCCTTTCGCTAGTGATGTCATAGCACAGGTGATGTCATGTCTCTGATGATGTCACAAACGGTATGATGTCATAGCACAGGTGGTGTCATGCTCGGATCTATAAAGGCCTGTTCCGGCAGGCTCTGGCCAGTGATTCATAATCTAACTTAGGATCATACCAATCTCAAGCAACGTCTGCAACCTGCAACCAACTGTTCCCAAACCCCGAACAGTGCAGCTCCCAGCTTTCAAGCTACCAAGTTCCACAGCACCCCGGCTTCTCCAGACCTACCAAGTTTCCCGTGGTCATCAACTACCCGCGATTAGATCCACACTTCTCACTCCGATCCTGACAGTATGAATCACTCAAAAATGGATCTAGCGGGCAAATCTCTCACCCCAATCAAGGAGGAGGCCCCCAATCACTCTGAAGCGGATCCAGCGGACACACTTCCGCCAGTCAAGGAGGAGGCTCCCGAGACCCCCGTTTCCCCGCCGGCCACGTCAGGCAGTCCACCAGGCGACACCTCCCTGACAGCACTGATTTCTACTATTTCTGGCCTGGGCGCGCGACTCGCGGAGATGCAACGGGAGCAGGCGCTCCTCGATGACATCCTTCGGGACGTAGCTTTCAAGGCTTCCCAAGCCGATGATCGGCACGCCCTCATGGTCGAGGAGAGTCAAGTTCAGGCTTCCAAGGCCGAGGACCTGTACGCCCTCCTGGCAAGACGGCTAGATCATCTCGACCAGGGGGGCATTGCGCAGCCTTCTGCCCTCCCTGCCCCCGCTTTCGAGCGATCAGTCGCCCCAACGCCAGTCACCCGGCCGGTCGCTTCAGCTGACCCACCAGGCGGTCAGCTGGATATCTCCACTCATCCTGATACCTTCACTCATCCTGATGTCTCCACTCGTCCTATCACGTTCGGAGACTTCCATGTCATACTTAAGCACCTAGATCGAAGGCTAGATCGTCTCGATAGAAGGCTAGATCGTCTCGAAGGGCTAGGCCCCCAGGGTGTCACCCCGCAGCCTCTGCAAGACCTCGCACTTGAGTCAAGACGCCTGATTGCCCACCAGGAAAAATCAATCCAGGCTCTGGCTTCCGCAGCCGCTGATCGGCACGCCCTCTTGATTGGCCGGCTAGATCGTCTCGAAGCCCCAGCTTCCGAGCGCACCGCCGTTCCGGAGGTTTCCAGACCTGCTACTCCCCCGCCCACAGCGGTCGTTGCTTCTAGCTCTGCCTCTCGGCCGCCTCCAGCTGCTAAGGGCATATTCTGGGGGGGAGTTCGCGTCATCCCAGAGCAGGGGCAGCCACATTCGAGTCCCAGCAGCCATCTGTACCGTGATCCGACCGGCAGGGTTCGCATCACACCAGAGGAGAGGCAGCGCCGTTTGGACACCCGGAGCTGCCTGTACTGTGGTCGAGCCGGGCATTACCTCTCCTCCTGCTCCCGGCGTCCAGTAAGTGGTCCCACCGCTCGCCGGCCCGTGGTACTCTCTCTGGATCAAGACTCTACGTGTCCAGCCGAAAGATCTGTACGGTTGGGTAGCGCTCCCTGCAGGACCCAGGAGTGGCAGTGTGTCTCCAAGAGGGTTAACGAGTTGGAGAGGACTGTCGACCGTCTTTTTGGGAAGCTCAATCGCTGCCTGCAGATCGGCTCCGTCCCCCCGCAGGGGGCCTCCGAGTCTGCTGGCCCTGAGGCACAACCTGAGGCACAACCTGTGGACCTGCCCCTCGCCGAGTCTGAACCTGTACCTGAGGCACAACCTGTGGACCTTCCCCTCGCCGAGTCTGAACCCGTACCCCAGCAGCAGCCAATTCCTGTCCTTGACCAACAACTCATGCTGGACCAACAACTCATGCTGGGAGGCTCCCGTAGTGTCGTCAGCCCTCGGTCAAGAGTAAGAAGAAATAAGAGGCGTTTAAAGGAGGAGACGGTGGGTGTCCTGCCCAAACTACAGGTCGGGAGGGCAGGCCTCGCTGTGTCAGATCCCCCTGCGGCTCTGCCTTCGGAGACGGCGGCATTTGACCCTTTTGATGGTCCCCAGCCTCCCATGTTTGGATCGTGCCCCGGGGGATGGCCGGTCCCAGAGGATCCACCGGACCCGGTGGAAGTTCTATCCACGTATCGGTCCATCTATGGCTTCGATATCCTGTATTAGGGAGGAGCACCTCCACTGTCCTGCACCCCCTTTGGGGTCTGACCACCTGCATCTAACCACCTGCTGAAGAGCACCTCACTCTCTTACACCCCCTTTGGGTCCTAACCACCTGCGTCTGACCACCTGCGGAAGAGCACCCCCACCAGAACCTACGGATTGTTTGTCTCCCAGATGCCATCATTGGACGCCAGGTGACGTCCGTTGAGGGGAGGGTACTGTTAGGATGACGTCATCATCCCTACTTTGACGTCATCATTCCGACTATGATGTCATCGATCACTGATGATGTCATGGTTCATAAGTGTCTTTCATGCCTTTCGCTAGTGATGTCATAGCACAGGTGATGTCATGTCTCTGATGATGTCACAAACGGTATGATGTCATAGCACAGGTGGTGTCATGCTCGGATCTATAAAGGCCTGTTCCGGCAGGCTCTGGCCAGTGATTCATAATCTAACTTAGGATCATACCAATCTCAAGCAACGTCTGCAACCTGCAACCAACTGTTCCCAAACCCCGAACAGTGCAGCTCCCAGCTTTCAAGCTACCAAGTTCCACAGCACCCCGGCTTCTCCAGACCTACCAAGTTTCCCGTGGTCATCAACTACCCGCGATTAGATCCACACTTCTCACTCCGATCCTGACACAGAGGGGAAATTAAATAAGCAAGGAAATAAAGCTTAGAAATATCGCTGCTGTCAATTTGCTGTTACATAACGTGTTTTGAGTAAAACATTTCACTCAATGTAAAACGTGTCTCCTGCATTTATTAATTCGACATAGGCTCCTACTACATATCTATTTTCTCCTATGTTTTAGTAAGGAGGGGATGGGAATCTACTGTTGTAATTTCCTCTTAAATCTTTCTGCTGGGGGGAGTCAAGGAGATCATGACCGAATAGTTTAACTTTCATGAGTTGTCAAAATACTTAATTGGTATGGTGCCCCCCTGCTTAAGGCTCGTGCCCGTTCTGGATATCTGGTCTGGCGCCAGAGCTGCATACAGTGGTCGAGCTGCAGGGCGGGCGAGGCCGCGCAGTGGCTGAGCTGCGCATGCGAGCTGCAGGCCAGCTTGGCAGCCAGCAGCGTGGGCGAGGCTGCGCAGCGGGCGAGCCTTGGAATCGCGAGATTCCTAGTATAGAATATGTTCCTCTCTGTGGAAATCTGATTTAAAAAATGTGCTATGCAAACACACCTACATGTATGGCGATGGAATTTATACTTTTAGGATGGAATGTGTATTTGTGTAAACTTAATAAAAACTACTACAGTTACCAGTCCCCTATATTTACATTTGAAGGATAGCATAACTTACATTATTCAGAGGTCGTTGCTCGATGGCGTTTCTGATCTGGGCTCCTCAGTCAGACAGACAGATGACAGAAAAACCTAGATCTGCTCTCACTCTCACACCCACACCCACACACACAGAGAGAACAATCAATCAAAAATCAAATTAGTAGTGGAACAGTCTGGCTATACTGTTGCAGCTAAGCTAAATGCACTAACACGGCTCCTCCGCACTTTAACGTCACAAATAAACAAAACTGTGAATAATCCCACCGCTGATACCAATGTAGCCGTGTATTCGGGTCCGCCTATTCACACTTTGTTAAGAAAATAAACGGTAGTCAGGCTGTAACGTTATAAAAGGCTTGACTTTATTATCCGAATACCACAGCAGGACCACAACAACCCTTGAGTGAACACTAAACAGAGCCTCACATACAAACGCAAATAGATCACAACACTGAACAGTCCGTTACAGTAGTGATGCCAAATAACCAGATGGATTTATGAATGGCTCTGATAATATGTCATAGCATTACGATAAGTGTATCGCGTAACGATCAGGCTAAGCTAGGCTTAACGTTAACGTGATAAAGCCCTGAACCGAGCTGGCTAGTGGCTCATTTAACGTCGTTAGGAAAGTTACATAAGGGATTTAAATGCATGTGTTTGCCACATAAGTGATTCGGCAATCGGCATTGCTCTTGTTAGTTTAACAAAACTAATGAAAAGAACGTGAGCTTGTAGCTAACAACAGGAATGCCTCATGAGAGTATACCGCTAGCTAACAAAATGCCACCGGCAGCCCGACTGTAATAAACAAACATTAATGTCTGGCCTCTTGCATTAGCTGGTTGAACCATCGATCGACAGTATAATTTATCAACACATTATGCCATGGATGGTAACATTGCCCAGCGCATTCACCTTGATAAAGCATGCCAACTAATAGCTATGCTAACCTAGAAAGAGAAAGACCTCTTTCTAGGTTAGCATAGCTAGCCGAAAGACAGTTCCAATCGGAGGTAGCAAGCTAATGTTTACGACTAGTTAGCTAACAATAGCTAACGTTAAAGCTAGCAATTGTAACGTTAGTGAACAGGAATGCCACGATGAAACATAAAATAAACACTCAAAATACCGACTAACTAACATTAATCGCTGGCCTCTTGCGTTAGCCAGTATCGACAGTAAATACCATTGACAGTAAAACACATTGATAACCTGATAGCGTTAAACCGGGTGTCCTGTTTCAACCAGGCTATAGAGCTAGTCATACTATAGCGATTAAAAACCACATCTACCAAATGTCTAAACACTAATAACGTGACTATAAACAAATGTAACGATACCTGCTAACATGAGCTGTTTGCGTGTTGGTAGAAAAAACCTTCTTCTTCTTCTTTTTTGGAGTTTGATGGCGGTTGGCAAACATATGTATGTGCATTACCGCCACCTACTGGAGTTTAGAAAACCGCCCACACGGGACAGCCTAAAACTAAAACAAATGCACCCAGAAACCACCCAGGGATATTTGATTGGTCAACATTATACTGGCTTTCTATTGGTTTATCTTTTTGATACTGATGTTGCGCTCTAAATCCAAGAGCAAAGAGAAAATCCAAGAGGAGAAATTCCAAGAGAGAGCACACTCAATTTGAATGGGAGCACAGACTGAGAGCCCAAGCAGACAAAATCGAAGTCCGAGGACATGATATTTGAATGTGAGTGCATGAAATCTGTCCATAAAGAAAAGTTTTGAGCGCGAGCGGAAAGTTTTGAGCGCGAGCGGAAAGTTTTGAGCGCGAGCGTATAGCTTGAGGACAAGCAGAGTAAATCTGAGCACACGCAGGGGCTTTTTGAGTCCAAGGGTCGAAAATATGAACGTGAAATTGATAAATAATGCTCTCAAATTTCTTGAACACCCTCTTGAATATAGATTCTATTATAATTCCATACGGAACCATCCCGACAAATAAATTCAACCGCCTTGAAGTCAGTGTAAACAATCCAAAATTCTAAATGTTATTCTTTTCCTTTTTTATTGTCATCTATAGTGGTAATTTGCATAAAAACAAACAGTTTGATTAGGAAATGATTGTATCTTTTTGAAATATGTGCTTTGATTTATTTATTTTTAACTAAATTTGTAACTTGAGTTAGTTGACAAAGTAACTGGTATAATATTACTGAAATCCTATAGCCTACGTAATAAGTTATATTACTGAGTTACTGCTAAAAGTAATATATTACATGTAATATGTTCCTTTTGTAATGAGTTACTACCCCCAACACTGGATGCTAGAGAGCCAAAGTGAACGTCACTTCCTGCTTCAGCACTTTACCAGAGATTGTCATCCCCCATTTATTTTCCCATAGACATTTCGTAAAATGCTTATACAAATAGTGTTACTTGGTCAACCCAAATGGTTCAGATATATTTAGAAACAGGAGAGACCACAAAACATTTCACTCAAAACCTTAAAAAAAATTGGATTTAAAGAAAATGTTTTTTTCAACAATGTTTTTTTTTTTTGTCCTAGTGAAATGTTCTATGGTCTCTCCCGATTCTAAATATAGCTGAACCGTTTGGTTTGACGCCATTTTCTGTCTAAAGGCAGGATAAATATGTAGTATGAACCGATGGCTGACACATCCCCTGAAACGAGCGCGCCAGGCTACAGCAGAGGAACTGTCCGAGGTGCTGAAACAGCCAGAGCGCGTGGAGCCACATGCCGTTGCTGTCCGTGGTACTAGGCAGCCATCCCGTGCTAAGCGGAGCAGCGGGAGAAAGCAGCCTCTGAAAACACAGTGACATAATTCTTTGCTAATTCCTTATGATCTTCTGCACCTGGTTGGCCGCCTATATAATCATCTCTGCTTTCAGACACCGTTGCTGATCGTTGAACCACTGCTGCTGTGTCACTGCCTGTTCCTGCCTGAGTTCCTCTGTGAAATTATTCTCTGGACTGAGTCTGCTTCCTGGGGAACCTTTTGAGCCTCTGGACTGTTCCTGCCTGCCTTATGATCCTTTTAGTTTATTGTCAGCCGCCCGACACCGTTTAGGCTGGTTTCACTCTTTTCTTGTTTATTTTTGTGAACTTTGAAAGTCTCAGTAAAAGACTTAAAACTGACTTTGACTCTGTCGTCTCTGCTCCTGGGTTCAATATCACAGCATTACAATGGTGCACAGTTGCATGATGGTGCCCAGGTGGGTGGGTGGTGTCTGTCTGTCAGTCATGATTTTGGGAGGCTGCAGAGCGGGCGATTTCCATAACTGCAGCCATGGCACATCATCATCTCCAGAGTCTCCACCCTAGGACGTAGTTGTTAAAATGTGAAGTTGTGTGTGTGTGTGTGTGTGTGTGTGTGTGTGTGTGTGTGTGTGTGTGTGTGTGTGTGTGTGTGTGTGTGTGAGTGTGTGTGTGTGTGTGTGTGTGTGTGTGTGTGTGTGTGTGTGTGTGTGTGTGTGTGTGTGTGTGTGTGTGTGTATATATATATATATATATATAAATATATATATATATAGGGTGAATCCCAATTCCTATCTTAACCCTCAATCTTAACCCTCAGTCTAAAAAATCTGCGCTCCCGCGAAGTGCTAGTGCTGTCCCGATTCTCAGTGTTAAGTTAAGGGTGGAGATTAAAGGCTGTATGGCCCTCAGTTTTAAGATTTTCCAGGACCACCCTTGGCGGTGAATGCGATCCCAGAATCCCTTGCGTGTCATCAGCTAGATCCATTCAGATGGAAGATGGCGGCGAAAGGAGGAAAAAAGCAACCCTACAAATGTAAGTATTTCCTTGTAAAAATTACAATAACCATTGTATTATCTTAGTTTAATGTAATTTTATGGATTTCCGTTTTGGAGCCTAACAACAATTGTTATTGCTAACTATTGATAGTCAGTAGCCATGCTGGTGCGGTCAAGCCATATTATTATTATATTATAACATTGCTAACGTTGTTACGAAATGCCATAATTCTTGGTGGTAATGTCGTTGTTGAGTTGTTTTATCAAGATACAGCCTACGTGTAATGTTTGCACCGACAAAAAGCCTGGGAAATAACAGCAAACTAAGAACATGAACACGGTACTCAGTAGTTACAACATCCAGCAGTGCTGCTAACATGTTTCGGTTTAACTGGTGACCGTGTTAACTCTGTCATAGCGGCTCTGCTGGATGTTGTAACTACTGACTACCGTGTTCATGTGATAATAGTTTGCAGTTATCTCCCAGGAGATAACACTAGCCCGGTCATCTTACAAAAATGTCGGTCCATGTCCGGGTTTTGGCTGCATGGTGTCATCTCTTCATGCCAATTTGGATATCTCAGCACATCACAGATCATAGCCTGAATAAAACAATTCAACATACAGACAGGCAAATACAGATCTGTTCAACAGGGCTGATGCGGTCTCCCTGTAGCCTACAATATAGAACGTTAACTATCGGTGACATTCCTGATAGCATCCAATTCCATGATCTTTATGTTGTAAACGACAACGCAGGAGACATCCATCTTATCTAAAGGTCTTTATTTTGTTCCTTCTACCAAAGCTGATTCATTTAAGACTAGAGTCGAAATGTTCAAATTCTTAAGAAATGTTAAACTTCGTGCCTTTTTGACAAGGGCCCCCCCCCCCCCACACAGCCTCACCCCCCACAGACTCCGAGTCAGGGACCCGACTCTACCTCTGGGTCCACAAGACTGAGGGCCAAAAGTACATTTGTACCTCCTATGTTGAATTACTCTGTGGCCACCTTTTGCAGGCTGGTCGAACAAGACACTGTACAGAAGGTACGTCAGTACTA
Source organism: Poromitra crassiceps (assembly GCF_964638095.1). Taxonomy (NCBI): domain Eukaryota; kingdom Metazoa; phylum Chordata; class Actinopteri; order Beryciformes; family Melamphaidae; genus Poromitra; species Poromitra crassiceps. The sequence continues at coordinate 1,262,152 of NC_139642.1, forward strand.
TAAGAAGAAACTTTACTCCAACATTGAACTTGATGAAAGAAAAGCCCTACTGTCTCTGTCTAATGATTCTTCCATTGTCATCAAGAATGCTGATAAAGGGGGTGCTATTGTAATACAGAATAAAGAAGCATATAGAACAGCAATTTTGTGACAACTTGGTATGACTCAGTTTTACACTCCTTTAATAGGAGACCCCACAATTAAATTTATGCAGAAGGTTGACAATTTTTTGAGTAATGCTTTGAGCAATTCTTTGATCAGTCAGGATGAATATAAATTTTTGATACAGAAACATCCTGTACGTCCAGTGTTTTATACACTTCCTAAAATACACAAGAGTTGTATAGAGCCTATACCAGGAAGGCCTATTGTTGCTGGCTGTGGGTCAATCACAGAGCCCATTTCTCAATACATTGATTGCCACATAAAACATAGTGTGTACCATGACACCCCCCCCTAAGCCTACGTGGTTACCCGCCCCTCCCTCTGGTTTTTACAGATGTGGTCACTGTACCCACTGTTCCAACTCCGCCGACACCAAACAATTTTCTCACCCACGGACTGGTAAAAAGTATAAAATCAACTCATTCATAAACTGCAGCACCACACATGTGGTTTATATTCTGAAGTGTCCGTGTGGGATGGTGTATGTCGGACAGACCAAACGGGCATTAAAAGTCCGTATTGCTGAACACAAGGCTGCAATCCGCAACCACAACATGGATTATGCAATAGCGAGACATTATGCTCAGGCCCAGCATGGCTCTGCTGCCACACTGAAATTCTGGGGTATTGAGCATGTGTCTCCCTCACAGAGAGGAGGCGACACTGTCAATAAACTGTTAAGAAGAGAAGCATTTTGGATTCACAGCCTAAATACTGTTGAACCAAATGGTCTAAACGAGGAACTAAGCCTCTCTTGTTATTTATAACCTGTACCTTTCCTTTGGGAGAAATTGTTATTTGTGCCTATGTATTTCTATTCTATGGCTTATATTATATTGTTATTTATAAATGTGGCTGGCCATTATAGCCTACTTCACTGTGCGGTTTGAGTGCTATTGGCTCACTGGGTTGGGCACCTCCCATCCTTAGCAGCCAATGACGGACTGCGATGTGTATTGGGGAGGCTTTTTAAAGCAAGTTGTTTTCCTTGTCACCCTGTTTGACTCTGATGAAGACGCAGCAGGCGTCGAAACGTTAGTCATTGAATAAAGCAATTTTCCAGTGAATCGTGTGCTCCAGGATCCTCTTTGGTTTGTCCATTGAACTTTTGTCATAAAACATAGTGTGACACAACTTCCATCTTACCTTAAAGATACTACTGATTTTTTGAATAAATTAAACTCTTTACAACGTATTGGAAAGAATAGCTTGTTGTGTACGATGGATGTCAACAGTCTATACACCAATGTACCCCATGAGGAGGGTTTGGTGGCCTTATCATATTTTTTAGAGAAAATATCAGCTCTGACACCCCCTAGTGATTTTCTGGTGGACCTTTCTAAGCTTGTGTTGAATACCAATTATTTTAAGTTTGAAAATGCTTTTTATCTTCAATGCCAAGGTGTGAGTATGGGAAGTCCTTGTTCGCCCAATTACGCTAATCTATTTATGGGGAAGTTTGAAGAAGATTTCGTGTATCACAATAATCCTCTCACAATAATAAACCCTCATAATTCTCAGAATTGTTACATTGCTGGTTGAGATTCATTGATGACATTTTTTTCATCTTCACGGGGTCTCTCAATGAACTGGAAGAATTCAAGGTATACATTAACTCCAGACTATCCTCTATTTCATTTACTTTAGATCACAGTTTAGAATCAATTTCATTTTTAGATGTTTTGGTGACTAAATCTGAACATCTTATGACCAAGGTATATAGAAAACAAACTGACAGGAACAGCTTCCTGGACTTCTCCAGCTTTCATCCCCCTAGTCTCAAGAAAGGTTTGCCTTACAGCCAGCTTCTGAGAACGAGGAGAATTTGCAGCACTGATAACACTTTTGAGGAACAAGCCTCTGAACTATGTGAACGGTTCATAGTTAAAGGATATGATAACCAAAACCTCAGTAAGAGCTTGTAGAGGGTTAGGGGCCTTAACAGACAGGACCTGCTAACACCAAAAGCCCCCTCTGTAAGGAAGTCCAATATTGTTTGTGCTACTACCTTTTCTCCTGCTTCATTAGACATTAAGAAAACCATTCTCAAACATTGGCACATCCTACACAGTGACCCCTTGGTGGGCCACGTGTTCGAGCAGCCCCCCATTTTTGCACAGAAACGTGCGAGGAACCTGAGAGATGCTCTGGTGAAAGCAGATTGCTACACACGCCCCACACATTTTTTATCACACTTACCAACTGGTAATTTTCCTTGTGGAAATTGTATCCAATGTAATGCTATGATCAGAGGGGAATTTTTTACCCACCCCCATTCTGGTAAAAAATACCACATTAATAATAGAATCTCTTGTAAAACTAAATTTGTGGTTTATTTGCTTAAGTGTCCATGTTCCAATATTTATGTGGGTAAGACTCAAAGGGAACTCAAAACTCGTATTTGTGAACACAAGTGTAGCATTAGAAACCGTGATGAGAAGTCGTCTGTGGCTAGACATTTTAATTCTATGGGCCATGATGTGTGTTCTCTCAGGTTTCAGGGAATAGAGGTTGTTAACCCTTTAAAAAGAGGTGGTGATAGGGACCGAGCCTTATTACAAAGAGAGGCGTTTTGGATCCACACACTCCAGTCAGAACACCCAAAAGGATTGAATGAAGAGTTACTGTTGGGCTGTTTCCTGTAAAAGCATTTCTTTTTTGGTATTCCGGTTTGTATTTGTGTATATTTGTAGTGTCATTTGTACTTTCTTAAATTTATAGCCTACATAGGCGCCAGTCTGCCTTGTCACTTTGAAGACAACAAAATGGTTTCTTTGACTGTTTTATTATTTTAATTTTATATAAAGTCCAGTCCTTTTTATTTTTCTCCTGCTGTTACTTTGAAGACAACAGGTCGTTTTCTCGAGGCTGTGGTATGTTTCTAATACGAATTATATATATATAAATTTTTTCTATCTTTGTACTCGTATTAATGCTTGTGTACTATGCTGGGTTTATTTACTTTAGCCGCAGCAGATTGCACTCTTTTTGCAGTAACAGATTCTCTTGCAGCAACAGATTCTCCTGGCGGAGGCTGCTGATGGTAGCCTGGCACCTCGGGTTCATGCAGGCTGGTGGGATGGGCTCATCTGTTTCAGGTGCCTCAACATCCAGGCTGGTGACCATGGGTATGTCAGGGCGGGAGGCTTTGAGGCGTGCCAGCTGTGCCATGGCCACCTTTCTCTTGGCATCAGCCAGGAGGGCCTCAAACTCCTGCTGGGTAAATATATCCCGGTGCGTTGGCAGATGCTTGCGGAGGTCCTTAACATTTTTCTGGCAAAATGCCACCGGGCACCTCTCCTGCCCAAGCAGGATTCGCCCACTGGCCAACTTGTTGAGGATGTCCCTTTCCTCAACATTGGCGACCTTGTGGGTTTCTCTCAAGTGTTTAGACAAATATTCAAATTTGTAGTCTTTGCTTTTCGGACAGTCAGGGATGGGGCAGGGGAGTGCCTTCTTTGTTTTGCCCATAACTATAGAAGAGATGAAAAGAAATAACTTATTGTTGTTTACCACCTGCCCTGTCATGCTAACACTGTCATGAAAACGAGCTAACATCACCCAGGAGTCTATCTATGATGAGAAAAGAAAATAGAAACATACTGTACATGCCAACATGCTAACACCACTCTTGAGTTTGTATCTATGAGAAAAATGCAAAGCAAAACATGCTAACTGCCCCCCAGCTTCCCCACCTACCCCCCATAGCCCCCACCCCCAAAAAGCCAATGCAACTGACCCCATTACAATACCACATGCTGGGTGTGTGGGGCCGACCCTGGTGCTCATAGGGCGGGTAGTACCAGCCTGGGGGTCAGGGGTACAGTCCTGGATCTCACAGGGCCGGTGGAACTGAGTGAAACGCGCTCTGACTTCACTGGGGGCCCCGACTGGGCCATCCACATCCTGCAGGGGTCCGCGGACCATAGGTTGCACAGACACGGGGTCCTGGAGCCCACAGATCCAGTGGAACTGAGTGAAACGCCCTCTGCCTTCACTGGGGGCCTATCAGGAGTTACTGGCTAATGCTAACATGCTAACTGCCCCCCAGCCCCCCACCTACCTCCCCATAGCCCCCCAGGAGCATACAAGTTCAGAGCTTACCTATCACTGATGTGGTTTCAGGGGGAGCATACCAATGTTCGCAGGGTCCAATGTTCCCAGGGCCCAATGTTCCCAGGGCCAAATCTTCCCCGGAGATTGTAACAGTCCTGGAAACACCTGGAAAGTCTGGAGCAATCCTGGAAACAACCTCTCCAGGTATCAATCTTAAAAATAAATAAAAGCTGCTGCGCAGCAATGGGTCGTGGCCGGGCACTGACAGAGATGCTCAAGTCTTTTAACTATAGTCCAATCTGCTGCATGCAATCCAGTCTGCTTAGAACACTGCCATTAGTGACAGGGCTGGGGCAGAAGTAAGAAACATTGCTTATTTATACTTTGGCATGTATGACATCACCGATGACATCACAGTAACAAGTATGACATCACTGATGGCATCATAGCAACAACTATGACATCACCCACGCACCCAGTCTGCTCAGCCAGGAAGGATGACATCATTGATGACATCATCACTGTTGACATCATTGCTCGAGTGACATCACATCATTAGTTAATTAGGGCAATTAAGATGCCCCCTGTGTGGCCCGCGATGGAATTGCAAAAAAAAAAAAAAAAAAAAAAAAAAAAAAATTATTTTTTGTGTTTATTACAGTGCACTTGAACGCAACATGCAATATACCCGCTGAATAAGTGTCCAAATGTTCATGTCATTCTGGGCAATACTCTTCTGTTATAGCATTTCAGTCTGAAATATGGAATATCTTTCAATAATATTTATGACTAAAAGGCTAAAAGTAATCTCATGTGTAAGAAATGACTGTTCTACATTGAAGTAGAAATTTAAATAATTAACTTGTTGGTTTTGGATTTATTTAGCTTCAAGAGTGCATTTTTGTTATTGTGTGACCCTCAACACAGGCTTTGAGAATCCCGGGCCACTTACTGATACTTATGCTTAAATTAACCCACTCATATTCTGGTTTATTTCAAGAAAAACATTTCGGCTAGTGGAAATTCTAATTGGCTGGTAACTTTAAAATCTAGCAGCCATATTGGCAGGTGGTGAAAAAAGTTAATTTCAAGCCCTGCAGGGAGAGCAGGTGGTGACATAAGAGTGAGTGAGGAAAAGGATCAAATATTGGTGGTTAAGACTGAATAATGACATCACAATTGTTAATTTAAAATGAGTTATTCCTCTAAACCTGGCTTCAAATGCCCCAAATTTTTTGTGCTGGCGCCGTTCAGCCCTCAGCAAAATCTGGTAGCGAGGACATTTTTTTGTGGCCCTCTCTATCATCAAAGTTGCCCATCTATGGGTTACGGCATGACAATATTTGTTCGGCCCCCGGCAACAATCTGGGTTTCTCATGTGGCCCCCCATGAAAAATAGTTGCCCACCCCTGCTTTAGACTATACATTTTGATGCACTGTGGGCTAAATTTTTGATCTATCGAAAATCTGTTCGATACTTTTGTGTAGGACAGTCTAACGATGCAGATGCTTTGGTGTTGTTTGAAGAAAAAATGTGGGAGGAGTAGGGTTTAATTAGTTTTGCAGTTTTGCGGTCTTTAGACTTCATAATTGGCCATATGTTGCAGTGTACACAAGTTTCTCCTCATTTGGGCCCACATTTCGGTGAAAGTTGCAAAGCCGTACCACATATGCCTGATTTGTTATGAATTTTCAAAGTTTGAAAATTTAGACGGTCGCTGTAGCGCCATCAGGACTACTGGCGCCAAATTCGCATCGACTTAGTTTGGCATGGGACTGGACCTTTGTGCAAAGTTTGGTTTATTTTCATGCATGGGAAGTCCAACTTCCCGGGAGAATAATAATAATACAGGCAAATACAATAAGTGGCCCTGCCGCTTCGCTGGCCCAGCCACTAATAAAAGCTGTATTCGGGACAGCCCTAGGGTAAATAAAGTTATTCTACTCATTCGAAGAAGGACTCTACTTTTTCCATGTACTGCTGTTTTTATTGGGTCCAGCACCTGCTTTGAACACCAGTTTGGGATGTGCGCATCTCCTTCACTGTTTACAGCACGAGGTGGACACCTGCCCTGCCTCTCCAAATAGGTGCCATGTCATTGTTCCGACACCCCATTATTCCAACCACTCAATGTTCCGACATGCCATTATTCTGACCACTTAATAGTCTGACAAATCTATCGTTGGACCGACATCCCATTTCCTGTGAGCCCGTTATTCCGACAGTGTGTTTGTGTATCTCGCTCCTGCAGCGCGGCGTGTGTGTGTGTGTGTGAGAGAGAGGCATGCAGGCTAAATTTGTTTTTAACCTTCATACTGGGCAAATAAACTGAGAAACGAGCCTCTGCTCTCCGTGGAATTTCTCTGAATGACCCAACTATTTTAAAGGTAGAAAAAAGTATACAACTCCAACTGTGATTTCTCAAAAAGTCACTTCTTGTACCCCATAGTTACACTATAAGTACCAACACCGTAATTACCCTATAAGTACAGATCTTGTTACCCTGTAGTTACAGGCTAAATTCACTTCTTGTACCCCGTAATTACCCTGTAAGTACAGGTGTGCAGGGCCGCTGCTGGCCATTTGGGTGCCCTAAGCGTAATTGTTTTGTGGTGCCCCCCCCCCCCCCCTGCAAAACTTTCAATAACTGTCAAACGAAAGACTGCAAAATCATTAATTATGAACGATACTAGTGTATCTCACATTACATTACATGTGATGTGGCAAACAAACAATTGTTAGAATTACTGTACATGTCAGCAAACAAGCGATTGTTAAACTGTACATGCAAGCAGGGGCGTACTGGGATCATAATTCAGGCCGGGCATTAGATACCAAGCAGGCCAGGCGGATACGGGCCGATGTGCGAAACATTTGGGCCGTTTGAAGCCAGATTTGGGCCGTTTGAAGCCAGATTTGGGTCATTTGAAGCTAGATTTGGGCCAGTTGAAGCCAGATTTGGACCGTTTGAAGCCAGATTTGGGCCGTTTGAAGCCCAATTTGGGCAGAGTCCAATTTTACAATGAGATGCACCCACTTTAACCCTGAATAAAGTAATAAAACCACTAGTAAACCAGTAGGCGGTGCCTGGCCTGCTGTTCAGTGAGTGGCCTGACTGCGGGCACAAAAATATATATATATATATATAGTAATTACGGGGTACCACACCTGTACCCCGTAATTACCCTATAAGTACAGATCTTGTTACCCTGTAGTTACAGGGTTATTTGCGGGCTGTATTCTAAAGCGTTACCAAGTATTTCTCTAAGTTGTTACACCCTTCAGTCTTTCTGCCTCTTCTTTTCAATTGTTTTGTTGGGGGTTTGCAAACCAGCTTAGAGGTGCATTATCACCACCAAGTGGACTGGAGTCGCACTACAGTCATTTATGGGCTCCACAGGAACACTAGTCAAGTGCAACACCTAGTGGTAAAATTCGGTGTCCCGTTGAGGTGGGGTTTCATGTACAATATAGAACCGGTTTAAAAAAAATTACACTGACCCATGCCTAGTAGATACAAGGGTTCCTTTATCCCAATGTAATGTAATCAATGTAGTTAATAAACAACAAACAACAACAGTAATGCAAATATGGGAGTGTGTGTACACATGAGTATAATGCACTATAGACTGATTCATGTGATGTGATGTCCTGTTGATGTTGTTATTTTGTAAACATGTTTGTCTTCTTATGTAACTGGGTGAGACCAATGACAAATGTCCTGCCTTGGCTGGACAATAAAGTTTATTCTCTTCTATTCAAATTTGATCTATTTTGATCTGATATACCCCCCGGCCGCCCATAAAAATTAACTTTTACTCTGAGTACATTTTAACTTAGCTACTTTTTACTTTTACTCAAGTAGATTTCTCTAGACGGACATTATCTCTGTTATAAGGATGGAGAGCCTGGCTCAGATCCTTGAGAAACAACTCGCTTAAAAAGTAAAAACTATTTGGGAGCCGTTTCTGGCCTACCTCGACGAGGTTGGGGGCGGTGGGTGACTTGCCCGGCTGGTTTCTGTTGGACACCTTGTGTGGGACCTCATGCGCGATATCTCTTGCAAGTATATAGGCACCTTGTATGGATGGTAGCACCACATTATGATAACTGTTGATATATGTATGTTTTTTTGTTTGTTTTCCGTTACTGTGTCTGAGCTTGTTCATTTTTGTTTATATATATTGTTAAAATAAAATAAAAATAGATTTGAGAGATTTCTCTAAACTAGTAATCCTGGGGGGCAGGGTGGCGCAGTGTCACCTCACAGCTAGCAGGTCCTGGGTTCGATTCCCACCTGGGACGCTGTGAGCGCTGAAGGAGTGCGTGCCCGTCCGCATGTCCTCGAGTGCCCACCGCCCGGGTGGGGTTGTCAAAAGGGCCTTTCTGTGTGGAGTTTACATGTTCTCCTCCCAGTGCCCTTCCTCCTTCATAAAGGAACCCCTCACCAAAAACATGCAATATCCTGGTCGCTGAAGTGGTGCCTCCTCTGGTTGTTCGGGGCGCCTGTTCGGAGGGAGGGGAACTCGTTGGAATAGCGTGATCCTCCCACGTGCTATGTCCTACCGGTGAAGCTTCCCCTGTCAGGTGAAAAGAAGTGGCTGGCTACTGCCCATGTCTAAATGATGAAGGATAAACAAAATAAAATTAGCACTAATGGGGAATAAAGATGGGATAAAAAAAATCGTGGGGGGGGGTCAAAAAAACCTAGTAATCTTTATAATAAAATTGCCTAGGTGGATGGGCGGGCGGGTAGAGGTGTCTGTCTGTAAGTCACGTTTTGTGGCCCGACATCACTTGGCTGACCGACCAATAACACGCCACCACCCCCCACACACCCCCCCCCCACACACACACAGACACAGACACCCCCCCCCCCCCCACAGACTCGGCATCACGCCACCTACTGGCAAACACAAAAGGGGGTTTATCTCGAGAACCATTCATGGGATCGTCTTCAACCTCGGGGAGTGCGCTTGGGGCACCTGACGGATTGCAGTGCAGAATTTCGGCAGTACGGCATAGCGCCACCTACCGATACACAGCAAAATCCCTAGTGTTAAAAGTGCTGTGTCAAAATTGTTAGACACTTTGGGAGTTATTTTAACAACAGTGGAGTAAAATACCCCCTAGTGTTGGAGTACATTTCCATAGTTACTTTTAATTACACTGGGAAGCCCTGCCCACCTTCTGCTACTCTCCACATTGCAGGACCGCCATTTTTTTCCACGCAAAAGCACAGAAGACCTCGGTAAGTTCATTCCCTAAACACATTATTTGGCATTTAAACAGAAGCAGCATGTTAGAATAACTTAATGTTGTTGCTCACCATACTTCAGTTGGTTTTGTATCTTAAAATTCCGAATTTCAACGGGCTAACTAACTAGTATGAGTTGTGCAGCTTAAATGTGCGCGGGCAGCAAGCTAACGCTAGTGTTAGCTAATTAGCGTCAGCTAACCTTAACACTAACATCAAACTGGACAATATCAGCAAGAGGTAACCTAATGTAAATGTTGTTGGCTGAGTTATTGTATTATTTATGTAACGTCCACTGAGTCCAGTAATGTTATAGGGTGCAAAATGGACCTTTTTTGTCCACCCCGGCCTAGCATTAGGCTACCTGGCTGACTAGCGCTAGCAGCAGTAGTCTTTTACTTTGAAAATTGCTGAGTCGTATTCTACATGTTTCCTCAACGTTATGAGTCAGCAATCACATTATTTCAAGGATTAAAATGATTTTGCATCCAAGGCAGCCTGCCTATAATTATTTTCGTGTCTATATTGTAGCCTAGTGGGGTGACGTAGGGATACACCACTAGTGTGGTCACTGACGTAGCGGGTGGGCTGATCCAGCCGGAGAAGAGTCTGTGATTAGGTGAATAAGAAGCACCTGTTGGCGTTCCGCGGCTGCTGGGCGCTTGTTGTTTGCCTCGACGGAGGACTGGAGTCTCGTATGCACTGCTGGGGTAATCTATACATTCAGGCCAGCGAGGCTGCGACAGGCTGTGTGATATTGCTGCTTTATATTCACCGTCATGACGCTGATGTAACGTTACTGATGTGATAAACTATCAGATTCGTCGGGGAGTCCACTTAAATTGGTGCCTTACTTTGAAAATTGCTCGGGGCAAATCTGACTGTGTCTGTAGTTAACTCCATGTAGCTTGACACTGATCAACGCTAACGTTAGCAGGCTGGTCACAATCAGAGCCAGAACGAGTGGTGTTCAGTCATCCACGATGCTTTGAGACGTAAACACGCAGCTCCCAAGAGGACGTTACACTATTTTAGCTTCTGAATCGTGCTGTGAAAAGTCTGATGGAATCACAAGCATTGTCAACGCAGGTAGAGAAACATGATGTGGCACCTTCAGCAAGATTGCATGGTTAAACATGAAGTAGAATTCAACCTTACTGGTCATTTCTGCAAAATAGCTGATACTTTGTCAGCTGTTTGGTGGCTTTAAACAACCTTATTCTCTAATAAAATGAACATAAGTCACCTAAAAGTTGACCAGGGCTGTTCTGTTGAAATGTATGAGCTTGTTATATTGCAAATTAATGCAGTTTTTAACATGAGGAATGTTGTGCTGATCACATTCCTCTCTGCAGGGAGCATGTTGCTTAAAGTGAAACTTGGCGATGAGGTTTTTGGCTGCATGCATTACTTAAAATGCAGTAATTTTATTTCTCTTATAGTGTTTGTTTGAGCCTTTTATGGTAATTCCAGTTTCATTGAATATTAGTTAGTAGACTAATGTGGACTCATTAGATATATCAATGACCTTTCTGTTTACACAAGCTTTTGTGCCTGTTTTCAGCATTTGCAAAGTTTGGTGTCCCAGCTGTAACAGAGGGTGTCAAAGTTTTCCACACTTCGGGGACTGAGTTGGATGATGAATATCAACTGGGGTGCTAAACATCAAATATGAAACAGGTTTGTTTCTTTTGCAGTTATTTGTCATGTGAAGCTTCTGTTCATTAGATAAGGGGTGGGTTTATGAAGGAACTGTACATAATGTTTTTTTCTCCAATCATGGTTAGCTGTCTCCACGGTATAATCTGTCTCCAGGGTAGCCTCTCCTGAGCGTCCCAGCGATCACCCCTTGATTCGTTGGACTCCCGGATAGTCAACCTTTCAGAGAGCCCTTCCAGAAAACGCCAGAGGCTGGATACAGAAGCCAAGCAAGTAAGTTGACAAACATGCTTGTTTTGTACGGACGGACCCCAGTAAAAATTGCACCATTGTTTTAGCAGCAATATCTCTTTCCAGAAATCATGACCCGGATACTCATGAAACTGCTCACAATGAGGACTGTGGATTATCTTGGGGTCATGATTTCTGGAAAGACACACAAGAGGTTTTGTTTATTTTTTGGTGCTTTGAACACCACAAGCCGAGTACCATCCAGTTCTTGTATTGGAGAGAAGGCAGACATCTCTACGGCCAATATCTCCCAAACTCATACATCTAACACAAAACAATGCATAAATAGCACTACAGATTTCATGAAAAATATGTATTTTGGATTTAAGGGTGAGCTGTCTCTTTAATGAAGTGTCTGTGTTGTCCTTTCACCCTCCAAGGAGCATTTCTATGATGGCGAGAGTGGCGCTGGGTACCTTGCTTGGAGGATTAAAACGATTCAGAGATGCAGGACTAAAGACAGACAAACAGCATTTGGAGGTAACACTGTAATAATAGTAGAAACATGTATGGAACGAAACGGTGACGAGATAATTTACTGAGTTTCTTCTAAAAAGTTGGTCTAATCCAAGTAACTGAAAATAGGGATGCACCGATCAATCAGCACGTGACCGGAAATGGCCGATTTTCAGCTAATCGGCCTCGACCGGTGACCGGCGCCGGTCAGTCCACATACTGTGCGCCGTTCGGCTTTCCCCTTTTTTTGTTTGGTTAATTACCTGCAGCTGCACGATGCACGCATTCACGTGACGTGTGCGCACCCCAAGCAGCCAAAAGGAAACACACGCCAGCATGTCCTCCTCATTGTGGAAATTTTAGTTTGTCACACACGGAGGGGCAGGGTACGTTGCAGAGTCCCGCTCAGCTGGAGTCCACTCCAGTCTGAGTGGCTCGCTTCACCTCACTGGCCCCTCTTCCCTGACCAGCTGCAGTCCACGTCACTGCTGCCTGCTGCAGATCAGCTGCTGCTGCTATCTGTCAGTCACATTGTAACGTGGATACAGGAGAGGACTATTTTTTCGTATTGCTAATAGAACAACGAACATAATAATAAAAGGCATCGGACCAGTGTGCAAGGTTTTCTGTGTGCGATGATTTTTTTTTCGGATGGCGGATAAAAAAAAAAAATGGTTAAAGTGACTGTTCTGCCTGTTCTATCGAATTTCACAAAAATGCAATTATCTGAGCTTTCCTTTTCAGACGCTGAAACCATGCTGTATTCAACTGCTAATGCCTACATAACTACTAACTCTACAAACTAACTCTTTTAGACAGAGAAAGCACACATTCTATTAGTTCTTTTGAGATATTTTGTGTTCACAAACTCCTAGCAGAAAATAATCCTCGGCTCTTGAAAGATGAGCCAGAATCCTCAAAAAACTTCTTGGCAGAAGCTACCTACAGTAAAAAAAGAACTGTTGGCAGTGAATGTGTTAAAGCTGGATTGAGATATTGTATAAAAAAATAGTGGAAGACCTTCTTGTGATGATATAGAACTGCTACATCTTCTGTATTTTGTAAAAATGCTGCTGACATTGCACATGCACTGAATTTTGTTGAAGGGCCACAGAAATTAATTCAAGTGTTTCAAACTTGTGTTGTTACAGGTTGGGACAGTGACCTCATCAGTTTTACTGCTGTTACACCTGATGATTCCACCCACTGCCCAGGGTCAGAAGAGACCAGGAAAGGTGTCGGCATCCCAAGCAGAGAAACATCTTGTGCTCTTCAAGAAGGTTTGTACTTTTCCCTAATTTATGATAGCCTGGTAAAAAAAAAAACATCCTGATCACGTGACCTCAAATTCTGTTTCGCTTACGTATCAGTCTGGACTTCCAGCCACTCAGTGATTTCAGTGGGAGGGAGTACTTGCCTTGACAGACAACTCCTTCAGCCAATCAGCGTTACCAAATCAAGTCGAACGGCGAAAATGTATTTTCCACTGAGAAACTCCCCTGGTGCACACTCTTGTTGGTTAATTGTTATTGAGTCCATTTCAGCCTTAACTACACTTATGGCTGTGTTTACCCTTACTATTGTTAATGCTCATTGCTTCCAGAAACCATACTGTTTGGCCAGCAGAGACCCTGAGTTGCATTGGAATTTTAGGAAATCTCTGTGTATCCTATATGTGACTATACCTAGAGCGAAACAAGATGTGAGATCACGTGGACATTATGTTAGGATGGTTCTTATAGGAAAGGAGAACTTAAACGAAAGACAATGCTGATTTATTTTGCACATGGTCTCACACATCTGAAAAACGTAAACCATTTTGCAGGCTTTCATTTACTTTTACAGTTATTTAGTTGATTTGAGGTCAAAGTTGATGCCAGTGATTTCATTCGTGCACAAATGACAACACAAGCAGCAACTTTAACTCAAATCAACTCAATAACTGTCCAAGAAAATGAATGGCTGCTAAACTGTTTACAGTTTTCAGGTATGTGTGAGATCAGGTTCAAAATAAATCAGCATTTTGTTTTTTTCCATTTAATGTCTGGGCTCTGCGCTAATAACATGCAAACTTAATGAAGATGCAAAGGAATATGCAATCGGCTCACCACAACATGCATCCCAGACAAATCGCCATACATGTCTCTCTCTCTGACCGCAGCTGCACTGTAGACAGTCCGTCCCCGTCGTGGTGGGACCCAGAAAGCTGGCTACGCTCTGCTGCCTCCCAGGCTGAAGCGTGAGCTTCTGTTACAGCTTTCAACCTGGGAGCCAGTCAGGCCAGTCCACAGCCCTGGCCAAGGAGCAGTGACAGCAAGGTCTGCTGGTTAAGGGGCGCGCTGTCCCTGGTGAGAGACGGCACTCCACGGCATAACACTGATATTACAACCATGTAATTCTAATCGTCTGTTTGTGTTGTTTGTCTTCTCAGACCGGAACAAACATCCAAGAGCATCTTGATGCCATCACTAGTGCTCAACCCTATCTCCTGGCTGTTGGACCTCAGAAGAATGCAATCCGCCAGTTCTTCATCATCCTTGACAAGAATGACACACCTTACAGGTCAACCTCTTCCCTTGCTGCTGTGGATGAACTGTTTGAGGCACATTTTGTCTTTGGCACAACAGACAACACCATGCTCCACAACATGTTCACATTCATCCAGACCACAGTGTACAATGTTGATGTTTGCGAAGTCAAGCAGAGTTCCCGTGTTGCTGAAGTCCGGGCAAGGCTGCTTAGGAATGAAGTGTTCTGTTTGTCATGCTGAGTTAACTAGTTCAAATGCGCTTGTTAGGCATTTCCGGTTAGTTCATGGTTATTTGGATGGAAGAAATCTTTGCCTTCAATGTGTTCAGACTGGATGCGGCCGTGTGACTGTTTGGTACTTTTTCTGGTTTTAGGAAACATTTAAACACCAAACATACAGACTGTTGACCAACAGATTGACACTGATGTTAATTTAAGCAGTGTAGACCTAGATGATCTAGGAGAGGTGGTGACTGCTAATGTAGATGAGACAGCCATAACATCTGGACTGTTGTCAAAGACGAATATTCATTTGTGTGCTCTATTCCATGCACAGGACATAGAGTGTTATGGTTTAATTTGATACTTAAGGCCACTTGTTAATGATTTGAAAGTACTCGCTCAAGAGCGGGACTTCAAATTCCCATGTTTAAACACATGATTTGTGCTACTATTATTCAGGTCACTGTGGAAAATATAGGTTTGCATGGTCTGTTTGGCTTTGTGGAGTCATTTGGGGCTCGATGTTGCTGTCGTTTCTGTCTCCTTGAGAAGCATTGTTTGAAGATGATCCGGAAGTTGTACTAAGAACTATCGATATGCACACACAGCACTGTCAAACTATGCAAACAGATCCTACACTATGTATATTGTGTGAAACACACTTGTCTGTTAAATTCACTTTAGTAATTCCACACAGCCAACAGTTTTTCTGTAGACATAATGCATGCTGTTTTAGAGGGGGTCCCTCCGTTTGAGCTGAAACTTTTTCTGCAGTACATTCAGGGCAACTTCCTAAATGCTGAACAACTGGCTGGTAGAATACATGCTTTTGACTGTTTACAACCAGCAGCCAAACCGTCCACCAAGAGTAAAGTTGTTGGATGGAAGTAATGATTTGGAAATGAATGCCATACAGTCTTGGTGCTTATTGCGCAATATGCCTTTGTTATTTGATTCAGACAGATGATCTAAGTTGGTATCTTCTACTTTTGCTTTTCAATAAATGAAGACATTGACATAATGAATTGTGTTTGTTTGTTTTTTCACATTACATGCAAATTTTAAAGTATAGTAGTAGATTTAGATATACACTGACAGGAGTTAATTAAAAATCAACACTTGGAATAACTCCCACAAGGAGTAAATACAATAAGAGTTAATTTGTATTCACACTGGTGAGAGTAAGCTTTAAATTAACACTCAGTGTTAACCACTTCTAACATTGATGGAGAGTTAAATTAAGATTAACTCTCGGAGTGAACTAAAAGTAACACTATGGGTGTTAATTACCTCATAGTGTAATATTTTATTAACACTGTTCAGTGTTGTGCAGGGTGATGCAGTGTTAAATTTGGACTCTTTCTAGAGTTGAATTAACTCTGAAATATCAACACTATGTCAAGAGTAACTTTAACACCCTGTGGTGTGGGACCATATGTTATCCGAGCCAGTGTTAAAAATAACTCTTTAAGTGTTGATTTAACACTGCAAATTTTACTGTGTACCTTACACACACAACACAATACCGGTCCGGAGCCCCGGCAAACTGGATTTGAAGGCCATGTAGCGGCCTGATAATCTAGCTATTCAAAAGACTACTTAGAAGCAGCTGAATGAACGTCTGTGTGTGTGTGCAATTCATTCCACAAATTTCAAATAGGGTTTAACATTTTTATTGTGAATCATTTGGGAAACCCTAACCCTGTTCAAAACAAAACAAAAGAACCTAACACAATCTGCTTTGCATTACACAGATGCAATATCCAACCAGTGGGCAAGCCCACCCCCTTCCCTCTGAGGATGCTGAAATGAATTGAAAAGCTGTAGTTCCTCGAATGGCCACTGGGTGTCGGGGGCAGTAGGCATTCCCCCCATGTTAAAATGCCCGACTTTGTAACATGATTAAACATCTTTCCACTTAGGGGCGAAACATGGTTTTGGTCTATATAGCTAATTTCCCCTTTTCATAACAACTGTAGGGGGGTAAATTTTTATATAACAACCGTTTGGAGTAAAATAGATGATAGAAAAGGGGGTGATTGACAGTGGATAGCAGGCGGAGCTGTGGCTCTGGGAAACTCCCATCTCGCGTGATGTGCGGAATAACTCAACCCATTCCCTCCCACTCTGCTGACGAAAAATCAAGATGGTAACACCCACCGTTTGAACTCTGCCAGGAAAACGAAATTTAAAGGACTAGATACGTCCATATTAATTATGTCTATGGATGCAACCGAGTCAAACAAATTAAAGGAAAACTCTGCCCATTTTCAACCAGCTTTGTATCATTAGAACATCAGTAGTATATCAGAAAACTGTAAACTGTTTTGAAGTCTGTCATTTAATTTGACAGTTATTGAGTGTTAAAGTGTGGACCAGTGACATCACTGGTCCACACTAACTCAAATTAATAACTCATTAACTCAAAAAAAAAATTTGGGCCGTTTGAAGCCAGATTTGGGCCGTTTGAAGCCAGATTTGGGTCATTTGAAGCTAGATTTGGGCCAGTTGAAGCCAGATTTGGACCGTTTGAAGCCAGATTTGGGCCGTTTGAAGCCCAATTTGGGCAGAGTCCAATTTTACAATGAGATGCACCCACTTTAACCCTGAATAAAGTAATAAAACCACTAGTAAACCAGTAGGCGGTGCCTGGCCTGCTGTTCAGTGAGTGGCCTGACTGCGGGCACAAAAATATATATATATATATATAGTAATTACGGGGTACCACACCTGTACCCCGTAATTACCCTATAAGTACAGATCTTGTTACCCTGTAGTTACAGGGTTATTTGCGGGCTGTATTCTAAAGCGTTACCAAGTATTTCTCTAAGTTGTTACACCCTTCAGTCTTTCTGCCTCTTCTTTTCAATTGTTTTGTTGGGGGTTTGCAAACCAGCTTAGAGGTGCATTATCACCACCAAGTGGACTGGAGTCGCACTACAGTCATTTATGGGCTCCACAGGAACACTAGTCAAGTGCAACACCTAGTGGTAAAATTCGGTGTCCCGTTGAGGTGGGGTTTCATGTACAATATAGAACCGGTTTAAAAAAAATTACACTGACCCATGCCTAGTAGATACAAGGGTTCCTTTATCCCAATGTAATGTAATCAATGTAGTTAATAAACAACAAACAACAACAGTAATGCAAATATGGGAGTGTGTGTACACATGAGTATAATGCACTATAGACTGATTCATGTGATGTGATGTCCTGTTGATGTTGTTATTTTGTAAACATGTTTGTCTTCTTATGTAACTGGGTGAGACCAATGACAAATGTCCTGCCTTGGCTGGACAATAAAGTTTATTCTCTTCTATTCAAATTTGATCTATTTTGATCTGATATACCCCCCGGCCGCCCATAAAAATTAACTTTTACTCTGAGTACATTTTAACTTAGCTACTTTTTACTTTTACTCAAGTAGATTTCTCTAGACGGACATTATCTCTGTTATAAGGATGGAGAGCCTGGCTCAGATCCTTGAGAAACAACTCGCTTAAAAAGTAAAAACTATTTGGGAGCCGTTTCTGGCCTACCTCGACGAGGTTGGGGGCGGTGGGTGACTTGCCCGGCTGGTTTCTGTTGGACACCTTGTGTGGGACCTCATGCGCGATATCTCTTGCAAGTATATAGGCACCTTGTATGGATGGTAGCACCACATTATGATAACTGTTGATATATGTATGTTTTTTTGTTTGTTTTCCGTTACTGTGTCTGAGCTTGTTCATTTTTGTTTATATATATTGTTAAAATAAAATAAAAATAGATTTGAGAGATTTCTCTAAACTAGTAATCCTGGGGGGCAGGGTGGCGCAGTGTCACCTCACAGCTAGCAGGTCCTGGGTTCGATTCCCACCTGGGACGCTGTGAGCGCTGAAGGAGTGCGTGCCCGTCCGCATGTCCTCGAGTGCCCACCGCCCGGGTGGGGTTGTCAAAAGGGCCTTTCTGTGTGGAGTTTACATGTTCTCCTCCCAGTGCCCTTCCTCCTTCATAAAGGAACCCCTCACCAAAAACATGCAATATCCTGGTCGCTGAAGTGGTGCCTCCTCTGGTTGTTCGGGGCGCCTGTTCGGAGGGAGGGGAACTCGTTGGAATAGCGTGATCCTCCCACGTGCTATGTCCTACCGGTGAAGCTTCCCCTGTCAGGTGAAAAGAAGTGGCTGGCTACTGCCCATGTCTAAATGATGAAGGATAAACAAAATAAAATTAGCACTAATGGGGAATAAAGATGGGATAAAAAAAATCGTGGGGGGGGGTCAAAAAAACCTAGTAATCTTTATAATAAAATTGCCTAGGTGGATGGGCGGGCGGGTAGAGGTGTCTGTCTGTAAGTCACGTTTTGTGGCCCGACATCACTTGGCTGACCGACCAATAACACGCCACCACCCCCCCCCCACACACACACAGACACAGACACCCCCCCCCCCCCCCCACAGACTCGGCATCACGCCACCTACTGGCAAACACAAAAGGGGGTTTATCTCGAGAACCATTCATGGGATCGTCTTCAACCTCGGGGAGTGCGCTTGGGGCACCTGACGGATTGCAGTGCAGAATTTCGGCAGTACGGCATAGCGCCACCTACCGATACCTTACACACACAACACAATACCGGTCCGGAGCCCCGGCAAACTGGATTTGAAGGCCATGTAGCGGCCTGATAATCTAGCTATTCAAAAGACTACTTAGAAGCAGCTGAATGAACGTCTGTGTGTGTGTGCAATTCATTCCACAAATTTCAAATAGGGTTTAACATTTTTATTGTGAATCATTTGGGAAACCCTAACCCTGTTCAAAACAAAACAAAAGAACCTAACACAATCTGCTTTGCATTACACAGATGCAATATCCAACCAGTGGGCAAGCCCACCCCCTTCCCTCTGAGGATGCTGAAATGAATTGAAAAGCTGTAGTTCCTCGAATGGCCACTGGGTGTCGGGGGCAGTAGGCATTCCCCCCATGTTAAAATGCCCGACTTTGTAACATGATTAAACATCTTTCCACTTAGGGGCGAAACATGGTTTTGGTCTATATAGCTAATTTCCCCTTTTCATAACAACTGTAGGGGGGTAAATTTTTATATAACAACCGTTTGGAGTAAAATAGATGATAGAAAAGGGGGTGATTGACAGTGGATAGCAGGCGGAGCTGTGGCTCTGGGAAACTCCCATCTCGCGTGATGTGCGGAATAACTCAACCCATTCCCTCCCACTCTGCTGACGAAAAATCAAGATGGTAACACCCACCGTTTGAACTCTGCCAGGAAAACGAAATTTAAAGGACTAGATACGTCCATATTAATTATGTCTATGGATGCAACCGAGTCAAACAAATTAAAGGAAAACTCTGCCCATTTTCAACCAGCTTTGTATCATTAGAACATCAGTAGTATATCAGAAAACTGTAAACTGTTTTGAAGTCTGTCATTTAATTTGACAGTTATTGAGTGTTAAAGTGTGGACCAGTGACATCACTGGTCCACACTAACTCAAATTAATAACTCATTAACTCAAATCAACTCTCAATAACTGTCAAACTAGATGAATGACTTCAAAACCGTCATCTAGTTTGACAGTTATTGAGAGTTGATTTGAGTTAATGAGTTATTAATTTGAGTTAGTGTGGACCAGTGATGTCACTGGTCCACACTTTAACACTCAATAACTGTCAAATTAAATGACAGACTTCAAAACAGTTTACAGTTTTCTGATATACTACTGATGTTCTAATGATACAAACCTGGTTGAAAATGGGCGGAGTGTTCCTTTAAATGAAAGCATACAATAAAAAAAATAAAAAAATAAAAAATAGTAATAATATACATTCCCCTGGTGTTCACAAGACACTCAATGGCTATAATATCTGAACATCCACCAAAATAAATATCTGACCATCCTGTCTACTAACTGTTGAATTGACAAACTATTTTACAAAAACACTGTAGAAAATGAAACACCACTCCTTTACATTCAGGCAGAAGTGCGTTTACCAACAGAACTAAAACCCACTCCCACCCCTCCCTCTTGCCCCAGTCAGAACTCTACCAGGCTGCAGGGCTCGCCAGATGCAGCTCGTTGCGCCCTCTCCTCCAGCTTCTCTGGTACCAACACAGAGGAGCAGTGCAGCATCGTCTTCTTGGCGACAACAGGCAGTTCTCAAATCTTGGCCAGCTGTTGACAAGTTATGTCCTCATTGACATCTACGTTCCTCTGGGGTTCGGCCAAGCAGTGATCCCAGACATCCATTCTGGTGGAGACAAAGCAGGTTGATCAATAAGGGATATCATGTGAGGTGGAGGCGGAGGCGGAGAGCCTGAGACAGGAATCGGGCTTGGCAATGCCCAAAACGCGCGCACAGGTCTCCATACACTGCCCAACACTTTTCTCCACTACTCCATGTGTGTTGTCAGTGAATAAATGCTATGTTTCTGATGTTCCGCAATGAGCCTTGTTAATAAAATCTAATTACAACCCTGTTTGCCGGCGCTTGTCCTTCGATCTGCTTCTCAGTCCGTCTCTTTTATTTCTTTCACTCTTGTTCTCCACTGCCTCGCCTGCTCACCATCGGCTCCATAAGAGTAACGTTGATAAGATAAGATACTAATAATAAACTGAACATGAGATGCAGTGATATTGTCACACCAATGCACATAGACACAGACTTTTAAAAGTGAGCCTCCCCTTCTCTCCACACAGCGACTTTCATCCCTGCCGCAGTGCCGTCATCACCGCAAACAAATCTCATGGCAGTTTAAATATAGCAAGCATGTAAAATATAACGCTACACTATAGCAAGACTGTATGAACAATAGGGGTGGGAATCTCTAGGCACCTCACGATTCGATTTCGATTCAGAGGGCTACGATTCGATGATACGATTATCGATGCATCATCGATTATAGATGCATCATTTTGAATTGCATTGTAATGATCCATAATTAAAATAAACATATGAATTTACTTCCATTATCTTTTATTAAAGAGATATTCAACACTTTTTCCACTTTTTTCTGCTGAAAATCAATATATATTGGAAATTAGCTGTGTTCTTGAGGAATCCAGGTCAAAGTCCTGACATTTACTGTAAATCCGAGTAATTCCTCATCTCTTCTCACATACCCATGCAGTTCCATGCAAACTAAAAAGGCCAGCTGTAGACTCCCAATTTTCCTCCCTTTCTATTGGCTGAGCTCTTGATCAGTGACGTAGCTTGATCAGTGACGTTGCCAAACCCAGCCCGCCCATCTCTCGTGCCTAGGCCCCTCCCAGCCAAAGTTTATAAAAGTGGCTGCACACCATGCTGGGACTATGGAGTGTGGAGAATTGTTGAATAGAGAGAGAGAGAGAGAGAGAGAGATTTGTGGAGCGTTTTGATTAGACTGCATAGTGTAAATTGTAGTATTTAGTAGTCTAGGTTTAGTTTTAGAGTACGTCAGATAGCCTAGGTTGTATTTGTTTGTAAAAAAGAAATGAATAAATGTTCGTCTGTTTGCATAGGTATCTGAGAAGAGATGAGGAATTACTCAGTTTTACAGTAAATGTCAGGACTTTGACCTGGATTCATCAAGAACACAGCTAATTTCCAATACAGTATATATTGATTTTCAGCAGAAAAAAGTAGAAAAAGTGTTGAGTATCTCTATCTCTTTGTAGTATTTCGTCGCTGTCGCGGCAGGACCTCGAATCTCCAAAACAGCAACTTTTCAGGAAGTAAAAAAAACCTGTTTGCTCTTAACTCATTGAGTGCCAGCCACTTTTGGAGAACGGACGCTCCCAGTGCCAGAGTTTCAGAGCGTTTTCAGTGATTTCTCGAGGCCCACAGAATATTGTGTGATATTACTGTATATGTAATGTAAACACCGAACACGCACAAAGAACGATGAGACTCTCTTCTATCATCTGCAAAAAAAAGATTATTGATATCATTTTCCGTTCTTTAGTTATCAGCCGGAGAAGATAGGTTGATTTCAGCAAAAACACACGTTTCAATTTAGAATCTGAGATATTCAGCCTTTTGTGAAATGAAGCATTTCAAGCACATCATTGACTCTGAAGCTAATATTTCCTGATGTAATGACACCTCAAAAATAATTTCCTTCAATAAAACAGTGAAAACAAAGGAATTTTGTTTGGCCAAATAATATTTTTTAGCTGCAACCAGCAGCGCTGGCCCCTGCGTGCGCAGACCCTACACCTTCTTGCTGGTCTTGATTTACTGCTGGTGGGCATCAGATATTCTAGCTTGTTTGCCTGTCTCTGTGCATCGAGCCTGCTGTCTGGGTCTGTGTTTACTGTCAATGGTTGTATGCTGTAGTGCCCTGCGTGCCCCACCCCCCTCCTCCTCCTCCGTGGGAGTGTCTCTGGGGCTCTGCTGAGTTTGCTCTGCGTTTGCTCTGCACTGAAAAGTGCGCTGCACCCCGCTTTTTCACAGCCTGTCGCCGGCTCCCAGCTGAGAATAATGTAACTTTTCAGAAAGACGCTGGTGTCGGCAACTAAATCATATGGAGGGGCTATCGCAGCGGAGACGGAGGGGCTCAATTGTGGCAGCAGATTGACTGCTGTTCACAGGCACAGCTAACGTTATGCTTCATGCATATCGATGCGATTTCCGTTTCCCCATGACTTCTTCTCTCTTTTTTCCTCGCCTTTCTCTAATCTGGAGAGCACTGTCGCCACCTAATGGGTCCCTAAAATAGCTTTTACACATTCAACATCCACCATACTTTCACAGGAGATGGATCTGGCTTTGATCCACGTCCCACCGTCAAAAAACGCAATTGACGAACATACTCGTCCTTGGCACTCTACGTTACTAAACGAATTGACGAACATACTCGTCCTTGGCACTCAATGAGTTAAAATACTGAACCAAACGTCGTCAAAGTTGGCACGTCTTAATTATAGTTAGTTTCCCGCTGAATGTGTCATTACTTTATTAATATCTTACCTGGATAAGCTCAAATGATGTTGTTTATATTATCAGTCCGACTTGGAAGCACTCTCTCCCGGCCAGTCAGGCGCTGATTGCTGCCTCCCCTCTGCACATGCACGAGCCGCAAGCTCCGGGCCGCGGGGGCGCGCGCAGCCATGCTCTCATCCTCTCATGGCCAAGGGGAAGGCTTTGCCATGGGGATGAGAACAGTCTGACATAACGTAACGTTAACGTTACTTTATTCTCGTCAGAAACCACTCTGACAGGAGCACGGCGGATGCAATAGCACACGTACTCCACACTGCCCTCTCACACCTGGAGGGGAAGGACACGTATGTGAGAATGCTGTTCGTGGACTACAGCTCAGCATTCAACACCATAGTACCCTCCAGGCTGGTAAGCAAGCTCAAGGTCCTGGGACTAAACACAGCAATGTGTGACTGGATCCTGGACTTTCTGACAGACCGCCGCCAGGTGGTGAGAGTGGGCAACCTCACCTCCTCCCCACTGACCATCAGCATAGGAGCGCCCCAGGGATGCGTCTCCAGCCCCTTCTGGTATGACCTCTACACCCACGACTGCATTAGGTCTCAAACTTCAAACACCTTTGTGAAGTTTGCAGACGACACAGCAGTCGTGGGGCTGATCTCCAGGGGCGACGAGACAGCCTACAGAGAGGAGGTGAAGGCCCTAGAACAGTGGTGCCAGGACAACCACCTCTCTCTGAACGTCTCCAAGACCAAGGAGATCATTGTGGACTACAGGAGGGGGCGGGGCGCACACACCCCAATCACCAGCAACGGCACAGTGGTGGAAAGGGTGGACAGCTTCAAGTACCTGGGAGTCAACATCCACCAGGACCTGACATGGGCCGGTCACACCGCCACTGTTGTCAAAAAGGCCCAACAGCGACTACACAGACTCAGGCGCCTAAAGAAATTTGGGCTAAGGCCAGAAATCCTTAGGGACTTCTACAGAGGCACCATTGAAAGCCTGCTGACTGGCTGCTTCACCACCTGGTACGGGAACTGTACCACCATGGACCGCAGGGCGCTACGGAGAGTGAGACGCACGGCCCAGCACGTAACAGGATGTGAGCTGCCAGAACTGCAGGAACTGTATAAACAGCGGTGCCTCAGGAGGTCCCTGAAGATCATCAAAGACACAAACCATCCCCACAACAGCCTGTTCTCCCTGTTACCCTCAGGGAGAAGATACATGGTCCCAAAAGCACGCACAAATCGCTTGAGGGACAGTTTCTTCCCGCAGGCCACGAGACTCCTTAACATACGCAAATAGTGTAGTAGCTGTACTGTACCGCACTGTAGATGCTACCACTATGTATGTCTAATGTTTAATTGTATGTTTAATTAGGTATATGCTATTTGCACCTGTACGTCAAATACGTCGAATTCAAAATGTTTAAGTACGTCCAAGTATGCACATGACATGTGCACCTATGTGCAGTGAATATGCCACTGTCTCTGACTTGTCTTATCACTCTACTGCCTTATTGCTTGTTGTGTCTTTTGTTGTTTTTGCACTCATATGCCCTGTTATATTTGTACTATGTTGTAAATGGAGTTCACAGCACAAGAATTTCACACGTGATACTTGTACTACGGAGTGACAATAAAAATCTTGAATCTTGAATCTTGAACTCCGATTTGCATGTTAAAACATGTTACAAACTACCAATTTCCCTATTCACGTTGTATTTGCGAGGGGTATATATACACCCCACCGGTGGATGTGTGTTTCTCTTAGGGTTGCCATTTAACTCATTGAGTGCCAATGACGACTATAGTCGTCAATTCAAATAGTAACGTAGAGTGCCAATGACGACTAAAGTCGTCAATTGCGTTTTTTGACGGTGGGACGTGGATCAAAGCCTGATGCATCTCCTGTGAAAGTATGGGGGATGTTGAATGTGTAAAAGCTATTTTACGGACCCATTAGGTGGCGACAGTGCTCTCCAGATTAGAGAAAGGTGAGGAAAAAAACAGAAGAAGCCGCGGGGACACGGAAACCGCATCGGTATGCATCGATATGCATGAAGCATAACGTTAGCTGTGCCTGCAGCAGCCAATCTGCTGCCACAATTGAGCCCCTCCGTCTCCGCTGCGATAGCTCCTCCACATGATTAGTTGTGGAGTTGTTATTATTCTCAGTTGGAAGCGCTGGGAGCGGGCGACAAAAACAGCGGAACGCTGTGAAAAAGCTGGGTTTTCAGTGCAGAGCAAACGCAGCAGAGAGCCACCAGAGCCACCAGAGCCGAGGGGGGTGGGGCACGCAGGGCAGCATACAACACTGACCCAGACAGCAGGCTCGATGGACAGATTGGTTGGCAAACACAAGCTAGAATATATGATGCCCACCAGCAGTAAATCAAGACCAGCAAGAAGGTGTAGGGTCTGCGCAGCAGGGGCCAGCGCTGCTGGTTGCAGCTAAAAAATATTATTTTGCCAAACAAAATTCCTTTGTTTTCACTGTTTTATTGAAGGAAATTATTATTGAGGTGTCACTACATCAGAAAATATTAGCTTCAGAGTCAGTGATGTGCTTGAAATGCTTCATTTCACAAAAGGCTGATTATCTCAGCTTCTAGTTTGAAACGTCTGTTTTTGCTGAAAACAACCTATCTTCTCCGGCTGATAACTAAAGAACGGAAAATGATATCAATAAACTTTTTTTTGCTGATGATGCAATAGAGTCTCATCGTTCTTTGGGCGTGTTCGGTGTTTACATAGTAATATCACACAATATTCTGTGGGCCTTGAGAAATTACTGAAAACGCTCTGAAAGGGCTGGCACTGGGAGCATCCGTTTTCCAAAAGTGGCTGGCACTCAATGGCCCCTATCGTTGCATCGGCCTAGTTTCTACGCCGAGCGCCTGGCGCAGTGGGCGTGGACCAGCGCACTTGATATCTTGGTATCGGCGCTACACTCAGCCTCAACCATTATAACCACCCCTTTTAAGCGTAAAATTATGCACCGTCATGCTCATTGGATAAGTGCAATAAACGAATCGCACGCTTGCCTTTTAAGCTCCAATTCCAGTGGTCCACCAAAACCAGACAAAAGCCAAGCGCTCTGCCCCCCCCCCTCCCTTCATCCAGTCTGTCTGTCTCCATATATAGGCTATTATTCCATATTATTATGCTTCTCAAACCAATCTAACTGCAGTTTAAATACTGCAAGCATGTAAATACCCTACACTATAGCAAGATCAAAGTGAAAAGAATGTTCTAAATGCATCTAGAAAAATATAGCCTATTAGATTGGTAAAAGTTTGTCCAGAAAGATATAATTTTCTCTCGCCTGCTGCAGGAAGGATGATGCACATAAATATACCCTACATTATGTAAAGTCATTGCATAAATGTGTTTTTATTGTAAAACTAAATGTGAAATAGGGCCAAGTTATTGGAGCGGACATCACAGTACAACAGATGCCAGTAGAAGCGCGTTCCGCTGTCACTTATCTAAATCACGTTAAATCGACAAGGGGTATATATAGGCAGGAGGACATATATGTTTCACATAGGGTGGTGTTTTCATTTCGATGTTTTATTTGGTCCAATATTGAAATGTTCTGCAGGTTGTGTTACCATTAAACATTATTTAAATCGACCTTTATATCTATTTCGGCTCATTTGGTTGCTATTTAGTAGCGAAATGGAGAAGCCCATTGCATGCTGGGACATGCCAGGCAGTGAACTTACAACTTCTTTTTCCTATGGGAAGCTGGGTGCTGCTATGTGTTGTGTCTGTCTGACCGAGGGAGTCACAGAGAGAGAGTCGTATTGTGCCTGTCAGACTGATATGAGCAAGAGAGAGGGAGTGACACAGAGAAGGGTGACAGAGGGGAGCGCCCCGCGCAACTGGCGCACTGAATAGGCCTGGTTTTCAAAAGCGCAAAGCGCTAAATTTACGCCAGGTGGGAAGATATCATTACGCCGGCATTTAAGGCCGACACGCCCATTCTGGCCCATTCTGGGACTGCGCCACGCCCATTCGGCCTAAAGCGCATTTGGCAGCGTAAAGCCATATTGATATCTTCCCGAGGCAGGCGCAAGGCACGTTTTTTTTGCGTTTAAGGCCCGTTTTAGCGCCCAAGGCCTGTGGGAGAATAGGGCCCAATGAGTTTATTTTATTTTATTTTGTCCAATATTCAAATATTCCTGAATTGCATTTTGTGTTACAAATAAGTATTATTTCTATCTAACTTTTTAGCCAGATTTGATGGTTTTCTTGTCAAAAGTTAGCCGCCTCAAAGCCTTCTGGGTAATATCAAACAATAGAGAGGCAAAGTGACCGCCTACTTCCTGCTTCAGCACTGTACCAGATTTTCATCTGCCATTTATTTTCCCATACACATTTCGTAAAATGCTTATAAAAAGTTTTACTGGTTCAAACCAAACGGTACAGATATATTTAGAAACAGGGGAGATCGCATAACATATCACTGGGACCAAAACGTTAAAAAAAATTGTGTTTAAAGAAAATATTTTTTCAAGGTTTTTTTTTGTTTTGGTCGGAGTGAAATGTTCTATGGTCTCTCCCGATTATAGCGTTAGCTGAACCGTTTGGTTCGATGAAGTAAAACGGTATGCTGGTGTTTGGACTGAGAGAGCCTGGTGACGCGAGGTTTGGACAGGAACATAAGCAGCAGATCCATTCACAGCGCTAGCTGGCTTTAACTGAAACTACACATGTGCGAGCAGGAACTGCACAGAGGTCTGCCATTGGCTTTGAAATTTGCCCGCCCCACAAAAGCTCATCCTATCCAAATGTGGAGTGGGCGCAGTAGCGGAGCGTACACCGGGGCAGAGGGTGCGCCCACCCCGGGGCCCACTCGTCAGGGGGGCCCCATCAAAAAATCAAAGTAAAAATTATTTTTCTTTTTTTTTGCAGGCCAGGCCAGGCCAGGCCACTGGGCCCGGCTGGCAACCTGTGTTTTTCTGTTTCTTCTTCAGAACAAGCTTGTCTGTAAAGTGGCTTCACTGTAAGCTTTCTTGGACATAATATTACTTGGCTCAATGAGTGACGAATTGTGTTTTCGGATATAGGGGCTATCAGCTATTTTACAGTTGTGACTTAAAATGACTTTATTTAATAAAGTCAGTGGTGTGAGTGTGAGAGGAATTCAATCAATAGACAATAACATTGGTGTGTTTAAAATGAGATATTCCACTAAATAAGGGCCCAATCCCAATTCTTTTCTTAACCCTCAATCTTAACCCTCAAGCTCAACCCTCAATCTTAGTAGCCCTCAAAACTAAGTGTTAAGGGCTATCTTGCGACTTTAAAATGGGACAGCCCTTAAAGGCAGATATGTCTTCAGACTGTGGGGGGCAGCAGTATGCCAAAGCTCCGTCCAGTCTGTCAATTCAAAAGGAGAGGAAAAAAGCATCCCTACAAATATTTCCTTGATAATATAGATGTAGAAATTACGATAACCATTGTATTATCTTAGTTTAAATGTCATTTTATGGATTTCCGTTTTGGAGCCTAACACATTTGTTGTTGCTAACTATCGATAGTCAGTAGCCGTGCTGGTGCGGTCAAGCCATATTATTATTATTATAATATATTATAACATTGCTAACGTTGCAACGTAGCCGATTTAACACGGTCACCAGTTAAACCGAAACATGTTATCGGCACTGCTGGATGTTGTAACTACTGACTACCGTGTTCATGTGATAAGTTTGCAGTTATCTCCCATGCTTTTTATCTAGCTAACGATCTATCATTAGATAAACACTGCAGTCAAGCCAGCCCTCACCTCGGAAAGCACGGTCATTCTAGCCCCCACTTGTTTTGTGGTGCGTAGCATTACACGTAGGCTGTATCTTGATAAAAACAACTCAACAACGACATTACCACCGAGAATTATGGCATTTCGTAACAACGTTAACAATGTTATAATATAATAATAATAATATGGCTTGACCAGCACGGCTACTGACTATCGATAGTTAGCAACAACAATTGTTGTTAGGATTCCAAAACGGAAATCCATAAAATGACATTAAACTAAGCTAATACAATGGTTATCGTAATTTTTACATCTCTATTAACAAGGAAATACTTAACTTTGTAGGGCTGCTTTTTTCCTCCTTTCGCCGCCATCTTCCATCTGAATGGATCTAGCTGATGACACGCAAGGGATTCTGGGATCGCACTCACTGCCAAGGGTGGTCCTGGAAAATCTCAAAAGTAAGGGACATACAGCCCTTAAACTTAACCCTTAACTCAACACACTGAGAATCGGGACAGCACTAGCACTTCGCGGGAGTGCGCATTTTTGAGACTGAGGGTTAAGATTGAGGGTTAAGATAGGAATTGGGATTGGGCCATAGCTAAAACTGATTCAAACTTATTCGCGGCCTGGCCTGGGCTTAAAAAATTAAAAAAAAAAAATGATGGGGCCCCCCTAAGAGCTTCGCCCCCTCTGGGCTGATAGGGTCGCTCCGCCCCTGAGTGGGCGGATTCGAAAGCCTGAAAACTCCCCGCCCTTTTTTCAAAAACTGACATGATCTGACCCAGACTTCTCTGTCTGGCTCTCCCTGTTGAATATCTCTTTAACAAAGCAAATGGAATTGATGTGTCAACTGGAAGGTTACATTTCCCAGCATTGCAAATAACCAACAGGAAAAGAAACACAAGTGTGCCAGTGGTGCCTGTAGCAGCATCCTTGTAGTAAATTAACTTCACTTCAGCATATTCTGAATCACTTCTTCTACATGTTGTAACAGCTCTGCCACATTTGCACCCGTGTGGCTCTCAGTCATCACTCTTGTTTAGAGTCCATGAGACGCTAGCTGCCACTGCCATTGTTCAGTGATGAAGTGCGCAGTAACAATGGATGTCCACACATCACAAGCTAGAGATATCCTACCCGCTTTCTTCAGTGAGTCCATAACTTTGGCTTTGGTCTCATTTTACAGTCTGGGGATCACTGTGTCGGTAAAAAATGGCTCCAAAGTGCACAACATCCCTGGTTCTCAACGATTGAGTACGGACGTATATCCATGACAATAAAAGTTGCAATGGATTTTGTGATTCGTTTCGCCCTGTCCGAGTTGGGTGATGGATGCTTTATAGCATTGCTTGCTCGATTGTTGGGTGGTTGGGAGCAACTACAGCTGGTGTGTCTGATTTCATGTTCTGCCATCTTCACATGCGTTTGTTTTGCTTTCGGCTGGCTGCGCCATGCCGTAAAGTTTACGGCATGGCGCAGCGGACCGATCTATGTTTGTGCGGAACGGTGCTTAATGCATTCAAACGACTAGCCGGACGTGTTACACGGGCTAAAAAGGAAAACTACGTCGTCAGGGGGACCCACTCAGAAAAAACAAACAGGACAAGTCGAACAACAAGGCACTTCTAGCTGTAACGCCGAGTAACTTCAGTGTCAGTGATATTTAGCATTATGTTATTGACGATGAAGAATCTGATATCGATAATAACGTTAATCCTCCCAATGCTGAGTGCCAGTGATGTCAACGTTGTTGTTGCCACTCAACTGGCGTTTCTCATAAAGCAGCCATGAAAATCTGGTGGAAGCATTTTCAATAAAATATGAAACGACACAGATAATGGTTTATAGTGGACTTTCCATGCCTGCCCATTCACTTCAATAGAACTCTCCCCAATGCAAAATTTGAACAGGTTTAGTTGCCAGTAACATGACAGTAAGAAAGGCAGATGTAGTGAGCAAAGATGGAGGATTTAATATTCCATAGCTCCGACCTAACCAAATCTAACTGACATCACTATTGTGAACACAAAACAAAGAACACTTCTGATATAATATATTAGTGTTTTAGTCAAGTTAGTCAATGTAAGGGTTAATGCACGACGAGGTGTCCATTATCACTTTTTAAGGGACGACGTGGAGGCGTGAACCGTCCGAGGCGAAGCCGAGGATGGTTGCCTCCGCGAAGTTGATCTCGTCTTTTTCCTCTTTGACTTGATTTGTATCAGTGATAGAGGCAGCGCACGCTCTCCCAGAGCGCCTGGCTGCTGGTTGCTATAAGTTGTAAACAGAGAGTTTGACAGTTGACAGCTGAGAGCCCGGCTTCTGTCAGCTGACCAGAACGAAGGGCGCCGCTCGCCCCCGCTCAGAGGGAAATCTCCGAAACGAAAATCAAAATAGTAAATAAGAGTTATTTTTGATAAACTGAGCACACATGGGTGATTTAAATACTTACTTTGACCGACTCCATTTTTTTCTCAACTTCCAAAAGTGTCATATTAACCCTTATAGAGCTCAAACAGCTCTCTTGATACCACTGTTGAAACTATGGCGCATTGATATGAATGGTGAACAGACCATTTGGCTGAACGTCTTTACCAACTGTACATTATCACTTTTTAATGGACACCTTGCAGCCAATCAGAATCGAGTATTCACCCAGACCATGGTATAAATATATATATATACATATATACACACACCGGTAGCCTATATATATATACCGGTATATATAGTTGTTGTTGTTGCGTTTGCCATGATTTTGCGCCTATTTACTGACTGAACCTTGTCTGTAACGGAGCCTACAGCATAAGGATTTCACTTGTACTACAGAGTGACAATAACATCTTGAATCTGGAATATAATTAATAACTAAAACAACTGCACCGTGGATATATGCCTCCGCCAATAAGTGAGCAGTTGACATCCATGACAGTCCAGACGTTGACGTTTCAGCCAAAGGTGAAGAAATGCCGTCAAGCCCTTACTGAGATATCGCGTTAACGAGCTGTGAGGTCACAGTGACCTTGGACTTTGACCACCATCAGACATGCGTACGTAGGGACAACCCGAAACCATAATGCCTCCGGCTTGGCTCTGGCCGGTGGAGGCATAATTAATTATTAACCGCAAATGGTGATTATATCGTTTACTGTGATATTTTGGCAGGAGAGCATCGCAATATTATATTTTGGATATCACACAAGCCGAGTGTCAATGTGATAGTGTCCCATGGTCAACCAGCTGTTACTGTAATAACTGTTGGTTTTTAAATTACCAGTGACAGATGACAGTTGAAGCAGCCAATCACAGCTGTTCCGGTCTGCGTCGTAATTGGTCCCTGGTCAGCTTGCTGTTGTCCACCTCCCTGAAATCTTCCTCCTCAGAGAAGATGTCAGATATGAAGTATATCTCCCGAGTGGCCATTCTGAGCCTCTCCAGCTCCGCCTTCAGCTGAGGAACACACTTCTTCTGCAGGAAGTCAAGGATCTCTACAGGAAGTAGAGGAGAGGATGATTCAGACAGACAAACAGACAGACAGACAGGTAGACAGACAGACAGGCAGACAGACAGGTAAACAGTAGGGCTGCCCCCTCCAGCTCGATTGTTTGGTTGACGTGCTCTTGGTCGACAAGATTCACGTTGGTCGAGCCTTTTCTAGAAGCAAACAGGGAGTGATCCAGGCTAGAGAGACAGGCTAACCTTAGTTAGCAGAAAGGAGAGCAACCCAGCAGAGCGATGGAATTAACAATTAAATGGCTCAGCTATCAGCGCAAACAATGGACGCATGCAGCCACCATCAGCTGTTAACAAGCTGTTAACGAGCGCAGTACGCACCTTATGAGATGAGATTGAGTCATCAGTGAGACTGGACGTCCAGCCGCTTTCACTCACACTCACTCACACTCCAACTCCGGTAATGTTAGACAGGCTGTTATAAAATGTTACTGGAATAAATCGCAAAAGCTATCTAGCTGTTGTTTCTACCAACTAATTAACCATGCCACGTGTGCTAACGTTACATAACCATCGCACAGGCTTTCTCTGAACTGAGCAGGTGGCCAGGTGTTGCATGGCAGGCTGATCAGTCTGTCCATTCCGGTAACATTACAACGCTGCAAATAGCTTTTATTTATAATTATCAGCTATCGTGTATAGTGCACTCAGTAGTCAGTACACTGCACAAAATAAGAAAAAAAAATACACTGCAAAATGAAAAATTAAAATCTTTTTTAGACCAATCGATTGGGCAGAGCTGTGGTCGATTTCTGGTCGACCAGGATAATCTTTGGTCGAGGGCAGCCCTAGTAGACAGACAGGCAGGCAGGCAGACAGACAGACAGACAGGTAGGCAGACAGACAGGTAGACAGACAGACAGCGAGTTAGACAGACAGACAAGCAGGCAGAGAGACAGACAGACAGACAGACAGACAGACAGGCAGGCAGGCAGACAGACAGACAGACAGACAGGTAGGTAGGCAGACAGACAGGTAGACAGACAGACAGAGAGTTAGACAGACAGACAGGCAGGCAGAGAGACAGGCAGACAGACAGGTAGACAGGCATGCAGGGAGAAACTCGATACTGACCGCAGTAGGATAAAGTGGTCCAGTTGGGAACTTTGGTGAGCTTCAGTTTGTGGAAACTCATCTCGACCCCGTTAGGAGTCATTTTACTGAGAGGGGAAAAGGGTGTAAGTTTGTCCATATAAAACACAGGTTGCCAGGCTAATAGGCAATGTACACCAGATGCGTTACGGCTGCGTTGCGGATCCGGTAAAACTGACGGATCTATTTTTGTCGGATCCCGCATCCATCTGACAGATTACATGAGTGTGGGTCTGTTCGCAGCCGTACCAGAGCCGTACCGCATCTGTTCCGGAGGCGGTGTACATTAGCCCTAACTCTCTAGAGAGAACCACCACTGACTTAAAGAGCATGGTGCAGGTTAGAGACCCCAATCAGTCAATGTGTAGGTGAATTATGGAGGAACTCGATTTTCACATTAAGACACTTACATATACACTACAGTGACTTCTGGGGTCGTTTTACTTTTTGAGCTTTTATTTTGAAATAAAACTCTGACGTCAGAAAGGGGAGTCGCCAGGCATGCTCGTCTGTCCCTCTGTCTGTAGTCACTTAGGTCAGGGCTGTCAGTCACACACTATGGATGCTAACGCCGGTTTTCAGGAGGAAGAGGAGGTAGCAAATGTTTATGCACATGCATGTGATGGGCCTCAGGCTAATTTTGACAGTGAAAGAGAGCAGGAACAGCCCACAACGGACCGCGGAGAGAGAGTTGTGAAGGAGCCTCAAAGCAGCGGAGGCGGGCCGAGGTGCGGACTGTAATTCGACACACACACAAGCGAGCGGAGGCGGGCCCGAGGTGCGGACTGTAATTCGACACACACACACACACACACACACACACACACACACAACACACACACACACACACACACACACACACACACACACACCGAGTGAGAGAGAGAGAGAGAGAGAGAGGGGGACTGACGGAGCGCCCCTCCACTCGCTCTTTCCCCTCACTCCCTCCCTCCCGGAGCGAGTGAGAGAGACGAGAAAGAGAGAGATAGAGAGCGTGTCACCGCGCAGACAGCAGGTACACACACACACACACACACACACACACACACACACACCGAGAGAGAGAGAGAGAGAGAGAGATAGAAAGAGACTGTGTCACGCAGACAGGCAGCAGCAGCAGAGTGGAGCTGACTTGTTATCTGCATGCAGTAACCTGGCGACACCCGGCCCAAAACTCACTGACAACGACTTACTACAGGCAGCTACTGACTAAATGACTAACTATATACTAAAAACTAACTAGTGATTAACCTACCAACTAACCGACCGACTAACTGGCTGACTGATTGACTTTGACTAGCGTACGTACCTGACCTGCTATCTGTCCTGAAATGCGACTGATTTGACCATGGATTTGACGACAGTGGGAGGGGAGAGGGAGACACGCACGCGGGAGCCACTCCCCACTGTGACGTAGCAGACTTTGTCTAACAGAATAAAAGTCTGTTATTTCCTTCTGAAAAAGGAAGGTGTTTTTCTCCATATTTTTTTTCAAACTTTTTTTTTTTTTTTTTTAATGATGCATTAACTTTTCAAATGGACATAGGGACAAGGTTAAGTATACATTTAGCAAAGGAATTACCCTGCTCCATGCTCTTTAAAGGATGGCTTTACCGGTAATCAACCCACTTTGTATCATTAATAATCTCAGTAATATAAAGCACATGAGCAGTGATTACCTTCTCTCTCTGTTTTCCTCTCAGAGATCTCCAATTTTTACATTTACGTTTTACATCACAAGGCGTCACAACGGAGCTGTGGAAGTTCTGCTTGAGAGGCAGATTCTGCTGTTATTGTTTATTTTAATTGTTTAAGTATGCGCACATCCACAGAGAATCGCATGAAGATACTTAACAAGCCTTAATGACTTGCAGCTGGTGGGGGCGGAGTTTCTGCAGGCAGCAGCAGGAGCATTTTTCTCCGTGAGGTAAACAGAGAGAGTAGGTACACTGCCCATGTGCTTACATTACCGAGATTATATATGATACAAAGTGGGTTGATTACCGGTAAAACCATCCTTTCAGTTGTACTCTACTGAAGTCAGGACGGACGTGACTAGTGCGTGACTAGAAAACACTTGTCTGGACTGAAACTCGGATTTAGTTGAAGTTGAGGATGAACTTGAAAAAAGAACCTAATTTGAGCTTTGTCTCTGTACTTTTTTATTGTGTGTGAGAGATTATATACCCCCCCACCCCAAAAGAAAAGTAACTAAGTAACTTTTACTCTGAGTACATTTTAAATAAGCTACTTTTTACTTCTTACCAAGTAGATTTTTAAACCAGTATTTTTAATTCTACTTAAAGAGCATGGAGCAGGGTAATTCCTTTACTAAATGTATACTTAACCTTGTTCCTAGGTCCATTTGAAAAGTTAATGCAGGATTTTTTTTCTCCAAAACACATGTGGAAAAAAATATCAGGAAAAACACCTTGTTTTTTGAGAATAAACTAACAGGCTTTTATTTTGTTAATGGAAAGCCTGACACGTCAGAGTAGGGAGTGGCTCCCGCGTGCACGTCTGGCTTCCCCCTCCCCT
Organism: Poromitra crassiceps; assembly: GCF_964638095.1. Lineage (NCBI taxonomy): Eukaryota > Metazoa > Chordata > Actinopteri > Beryciformes > Melamphaidae > Poromitra > Poromitra crassiceps. Next base: position 1,298,634 of record NC_139642.1, read on the forward strand.
TTCCCTCAGAGAGGCACTGGATAAACAACTTCTCCTTCACCTCCATTACGGAGCACGGTAGGTTTTTACATTTTTCACATGCTATTTCATCACTAAATTCACTTCTGTCACCAGTTGAGGCGGGTAGCCAGTGGTGTATGTGAATAATGTGGCATCTTTACAAACATTTTGGGGGAAAAAGCTCCAGACACGGCTTGACAGCAGCTGCAGGGAAAAAGGCTGTTTTAACCGGTAGATGGCCTTAGCTAACACAGGCCTGCTGTGTAGCGTAATACGCTAACGTTAGCTAACATTAGGGAGTTTGCTAAGGCTTGGAAGTTGGCACCGTTAGATACAGTGGGCCCTATTCTCCCAGAGGCCTTCGGCACTAAAACGGGCCTTAACCGCAAAAAAACGTGCCTTGCGCCTGTTTTGGGACGATATCAATATGGCTTTACGCTGCCAAATGCGCTTTAGGCCGAATGGGCGTGGCGCAGTCCCAGAATGGGCCAAAGTGGGCGTGTCGGCCTTAAATCTCGGCGTACTGATATCTTGGCACCTGCCTTAAATTTAGCGCTTTGCGCCTTTGAAAACCAGGCCTATTCAGTGTGCCAGTGCACTTGTGCCTCTCCCCTGTCACCCTTCTCTGTCTCTCTCTGAAACCAGGCCTATTCAGTGCGCCAGTGCTCTTCTGCCTCTGAGTCACCCTTCTCTCTCTCTCTCTGACTCCCTCGCTCAAACAGACACAACACATAGCAGCACCCAGCTTCCCATAGGAAATAGCAGTTGTAAGTTTACTGCCTGTGAATGTCCACTCCCAGCATGCAATTGGGTCCTCCATTTCGCTACTAAATAGCAACAAAATGAGCCGAAATAGATATAAAAGGTAGATCTAAAATAATGTGTGATGGTAAGACAACCTGCAATTGTCGAACATTTCAATATTGGACCAAATAAAACATGAAATGAAACACCACCCTATGTGAAACATATATGTCCTCTTGAGCCTATATATACCCTGTGTGGATTTAACGTGATTTAGGTAAGTGACAGCGGAACGCGCTTTGGAAGCTTCTACTGTCATCTGCTATACTGTGATGTGCGCTCCAATAACTTGGCCCTACTCCACATTTAGTTTTACAATAAAAACACATTTATGCAATGACTTTACATAATGTAGGGTATATTTATGTGCATCATTCTACCTGCAGCAGGGGAGAGAAAACGATATCTTTCTGGACAAACTTTCACCAATCTAATAGGCTATATTTTTCTAGCTGATGCGTTTAGTACATTATTTTCACTTTGATCTTGCTATAGTGTAGCGTATTTACATGCTTGCAGTATTGAAACTGCAGTTAGATTGGTTTGAGAAGCATAATAATATGGAATAATAGCCTATAATGCAGACAGACAGGCTGGATGAAGGGAGGGGGGGGGGGGGGCAGAGCGTTTGGCTTTCGTCTGGTTTTGCGGGATCACTGGAATTGGAGCTAAAAAGGCAAGCGTGCGATTCGTTTATTGCAGTTATCCAATGAGCATGACGGTGCATAATTTTACGCTTAAAAGGCGTGGTTGTAATGGTTGAGGCTGCATCTAGCGCCAGCACGACGATATCAAGTGCGCTGGTCCACGCCCACTGATTTGAGCTGCGCCAGCCGCTCGGCCTAGAAACAGCGCCGATGCAACGATAGGGACCAGTAACTGCAACTGAATGTGTAACGTGATTAACCACATGGTACCACTGTTCGTTTCCTCAAGGAACTGGACTGATGACATGACACTGGACTGATGACATGACACTGGACTGATGACATGACACTGGACTGATGACATGACACTGGACTGATGACATGACACTGGACTGATGACATGACACTGGACTGATGACATGACACTGGACTGATCTGCTGAACCCGACCGAGCGCCGAGCACCATGGATGGAAGCTAGACCAACAGGCACAATGATGCTGTCATGAAAGGCTTTGTGAAAATAACGTTTAAAGTGTGTAACGTTAATCTGCATGTGCATGGCTCATCATAATTTGTTACTCGTATGCTCTTTTGAGATGTAATGTTAAGTAGCCTACATATTGCTGATGAGTTTAGGCTAGATTTGAGAGATACAATACAATGATTTACTATGCTGGGGAATTTGAACATTTATCTGTCAGTGCAATGGTAGATTTTCATGACCGGAGAATATTATTTGATTGCTTCATACTTTATTGCATCATAATAAACAGAGATTGCCTCCAAAGATTGTGTTGTTGTTGGAGGAGGATAATGTGCTAAACCATGTGACGTTACATCTGAATCATGTAGGCTATTGCATGCAGACAAACTCATTCTCCGTTGTCTGGCACAGACAACGCACAGTTGGATAAAAATGATAAGATGTCTGTAAATTAATATGTTGATGTTGAGTGAATGTGAAATGGACCAACCCTGCACCAGAGGAAGAATATAAGTAAAATACCCCATACCATTAGGGCTGCACAATTAATCGTATTTTCGCAAAGACTGCCTGAAACGCAATGAATAACAAAAGTGGTTTTATTTACATGATGCGTCATGCATTCCCACTCAGCATCTGATCATTTTGTCTTGTGTTGTAAATCCAGCGTACACCTTGGAACAGTGCGCTCCGCCCCTCTGCCAAAGCCCAAACACGCTGTGTGTAGTTTCAGCTAGAGACTGAGTTAGTGTGTATTTCTTGATAGGCTATTCAATGTTTGGGGTCTATGTTAGCATTATTAAAGCAGAAAGACATAGGAACTGTATAGCTAATATGCATACTTTAATATTTGTATGTATATTTGTCGTATCGTCATCACTATATTGAACAATGTTATCGCACATCGCAGATTTTCCTCATATCGTGCAGGCCTACATACCATATAAAAGTATTGAGAATTAATTTGATCATTTTCAGGTCTTGAATAGCTTAGAATTTATTTATTTTTTCAAATGTAAAATGTTGTGGTTCAAGTTCGATAGGCTAATTCTAGCCTTGAAGTTGTGTAGACCTGAGACTCCAGTTTGCATTGATGTAGAATAATGTTCAGTTAGAGGGCTGCTCTGATCCAGCCACAGTCAGCATGCTCTACTATTATACATGTATAATATGGAACCCTACTAATCATTTCACATATTCTGATGGCTGTGAAGAACATCTTCATCTATACAGTGATATTAGTTAGCAGGGGCAAAATGTCTGCCTAAATCATATTGAACACCAGTCAAAATCTTCAAAACAAATAAGTCTGTAAAAAAACATTTTTAATTCAAAATGTGTAGGAAGGAACCCTACACCTAGCAGGTTTCTATACAAATATCCTCCATAAATAATCAGTATTCTAATAAACTGCAAACAATGATACAAATGCAGAGCACAAGATTCTGTTAATTTCAAGAACCTTACATGATATTGTGCTAAACCTGTTGCAGTGTGTAGTAGACTGTAGACTCAGTGTTTAAATTATGTGGTGTTGAAGCTAAGATTGAGTTTGCAATAGAGGTGGCTATGCAAAATGTCACTGAAGGTAGAATTCGGAATTGTTTCCCACTGGCGATGCACATGGGTGTTTCAGACAAATTGTTTGACAGCGAGCCTGGCTACATTTAAATTAAGCCCTACTTACCACTTTGGAATATGTTTTTATATATAAATGTTTGTGCTCTCAAGTAGGCAAGATACGTTGTTTGACCCCGCCGATTGATTGCAGCTGAATGGTGCGTAGAGAAATATCACTAAACCGGCGTAAAAAGGTTACATAAACGTCTCCAAAGCGCACGGTGCCGTGTGCGCAACAGAGCTGAGGCTGTTGGGTTGGACGGTCATACATGCCATAATAGCCTACTACATCTAAGCAATTTAATATGGGATCACCTGCACAGAGATTATTCATATCAGGCTACTCCTGCATTTTGCAGCTGCAACTGTGTTGCTTTTGGCCTGTATGATGTGATTGAACTTCATATTATTTCCAGCATAGTCCTTGTATGATATGGAGATATGCGACTCTGCTGCCAATAGCCTACAGTATATGTGACCACAAAATAGGCTATTTTTTATCAATGAAATCTATGCCCGCACGTACCATGTCGATTCAGCCTTTTTTAATTGTATTATCATTATTTTTTATTGATAGCCTATTAGCCTATAGGAATTATTCCACCAGTGGTACCAAACACATCATGAGATCATTATTATTCATTGAGGCTAAATGGTCTCGCCTACGGATTTTGGAAATTTAGACTGAGATAGATTACACATTACTTCCACTCGCAAAAAAGACATGCCGGTTTTATTGCGTTTATTGAGAGGGTGAATTGAGCTGCTGTAGATACGTGGAGGCAGAAACCGCTCTTCAAAGAAATTAGCCTACTGATGTGAATAAAAGTGGTAACTTTAGAGCAGGGGTGGGCAATTATTTTTCATGGGGGGCCACATGAGAAACCCAGATTGTTGCCGGGGGCCGAACAAATATTGTCATGCCGTAACCCATGGATGGGTAACTTTGATGATAGAGAGGGCCACAAAAAATGTCCTCGCTACCAGGTTTTGCTGAGGGCCGAACGGCGCCAGCGTGAAACATTTGGTGCATTTGAAGCCAGGTTTAGAGGAATAACTAATTTTAAATGAACAGTTGTGAAGTCATTATTCAGTCTTAACCACCAATATTTGATTATTTTCTCACTCACTCCTATGTCACCACCTGCTCTCAGGGCTTGAAATGAATATGGCTGCTAGATTTTAAAGTTACCAGCCAATTAGAATTTCCACTAGCTGAAATGTTTTTCTTGAAATAAATCAGAATATGAGTGGGTTAATTTAAGCATAAGTATCAGTAAGTGTCCCGGGATGATCAAAGCCTGTGTTGAGGGTCACACGAACAAAAATGCAGTCTTGAAGCTAAATAAATCCAAAACCAATGAGTTATTTGAGTTATTTAAATTTCTACTTCAATGTAGCCCTTTAGTCATAAAGATTATTGAAAGATATTCCATATTCCAGACTGAAATGCTATAACAGAAGTGGAGTATTGGCCAGAATATGACATGAACATTTGGACACTTATTCAGCGGGTATCTTGCATGTTGCGTTCAGGTGCACTGTGTGTGTAATTTTTTTTTTTTTTTGCAATTCCATCGCGGGCCACACAGGTGGCGCGGGCCGTATTTTGCCCATGTATGCTTTAGACAGTCATTCAGGAACAGACTAATAATATCCAACGCGGATTTTGATTCTGACATACATACAGTATGGTGCTTTGAATGAATGAGGAAAAAGGTGTGTCTGGTGCTGAAAAAGCTGGAGCAGTCCATATTGCATTGTGATTGTGGGGGGGGGGGGGGGGGGGGTGCGGGTGTTGAGTGCTGAGTGCTGATATGATGGCTGCCACCAGCGTCCAGCCAGAGCCAGACTTCCCAGGACTGCCCATTACGCTGCCTACGTCACAGCTTTAGAGTCCAAGATTTCAAAATAAAAGCACAAAAAGTGAAACGACCCCAGAAGTCACTGTAGTGTATGGCCCCTATCGTTGCATCAGCCTATAAACTGCGCTGAGCGCCCAGCGCAGCGCAGATCAGTGGGCGTTGGCCAGCCCACTCGATATCTTGGTGTCAGCGCTACACGCAGCCTTAAGCAATACAACCACACCTTTTAAGGGTAAAATTATGCACAGTCTGCTCATTGGGGAAGTGCAGTAAACGAGTCACAAGCTTGCCTTTTAAGCTCCAATTCCACGGAGCAATCCAGTAAAGCCAGAGACAAGCCAAGTGCTCTGCTCGCCCCCCTCCCTTCATCCCGTCTGTCTGTCTCCATATATAGGCTATTATTCCATATTATTATACTTCTCAAACCAATTTAACTGCAGTTTAAATACTGCAAGCATGTCAATACTATACTATACTACTATACTACACCCACTATAGCAAGATCAAAGTGAAAAGAATGTTCTAAACGCATTGGCTAGAAAAAATGATGAGATTAGATTGGTGAAAGTTTGTCAAGAATGATATCGTTTTCTCTCCCCTGCTGCAGGTAGGATGATGCACATAAATATAGCCTACATTATGTAAAGTCATATTATTTAAGGCCGAAATGCCCATTCTCGCCTATTCTGGCACTGCGCCACGCCTGTTTGGCGTAAAGCGCATTTCGGGGTGTAAAGCCATGTTGCTATCTTCCCAAGGCAGGCGCAAGGCACGTTTTTTTGCATTTAATGCCAGTTTTTGCGCCTAAGGCCTGTGGGAGAATAGGGCCCTATATGTAAGTGTCTTAATGTGAAAATCCAGTTCCTACATAATTCCCCTACACATTGACTGATTTGGGTCTCTAACCTGCTCCATGCTCTTTAAGTAAACTTTCTTCAAAGTAACAGTACTTCTACTTGAGTAGATTTTTTTCTGTACTCTTTTCCACCCCTTGTTGTTGGTTCTGATTGAAGCCATGGCTTTTGGACACATCATCCTGATCCACTGCATAAACCAAACAATGACCATTTGATTCTAGGCTTTTTCAGCATCTAAAGTACACAGTGCTGCCGAGTCCCGACTGAGGGAATTTAGGGGTAGTTTTGATTGGCCATTGGGCTAGTTTTGTCACACAGACCTAGCAACCCTGAACAACATGGCAGCAGCACCGGGCATCGGTTGGATGATAGGAAGCTAGATTTAGCGATTTCATCAGTCCTTAAAAAAATGGCCATGGCAAAACAGAAACAAACTGTGTTTAAAAGCCTTTTTAAGAGGTGAAGATGTATTGGCGGTGCTTCCCACCGGCTTGAAATGCGACTGCCAGATCCTCTTCTTATTGTCATTGAAAAAAAGGATGTAGGCCTACAACATATAAGACACTGCTGTCTTCACACACACATACACACACACAAAGTGAACTTTGTTGGTGTGAGTTGGCGTCATCCTGCTTCACTACTGCGATTGGTCAAAGAGTTTGATGATTAGCCTCTAACAGCAACCAATTAGTTGGGGCGAGAAAATACGTCACTGAATTAGTGGTGGGTAGGCTTACTTCCAGACCCTTATCAATCGGCATATAAATTGCAGAGTGCTGAAAACTGATTTATAGGGGCTGGACATCAGGCTAGGTCCATGGTGCTAATGTGGACTAAATAAAGAATCACTGCTGTAGTCCTAACAGCATGTAGTATTTGACCTTTGACCTCACCCAACAGCTTGGGCCACCTCGTCCCAGTCGATCAGTGCTGCATCGTCCACCTCCATACTGTACAACCTGAAACACAGCAGGAACATTATTATCATTATCAATATCATTATTATTACTATTGGCTCTTCTGGGTTAAAATGATAAATCCAGAGAATGCAAGGCTGATGTAATAACTGATGGATAAAATGTAATTTGTCACTCTAAAGATGTTGAAAACATAATAAAGCAAATCAATTTCTACATTCCTATATAAATAAAAGGGAGCTAGGGCTCTGTTTGTATGTCCCACTGATGACATCATCAGAGATGTCATGAGATCACACCTCTGTGTGAAAAGACAGACACCCTTTGCTCCCCCCAGGGCAAAGCCCAAGAATGTGCCTGAGGACAGTAAAAAGACAGTCCTTTTTCCTTTGTGGCAGAGACAGAGGTCCTGGGCACACAGGCCGCAAACAGTAGGGGGTCAAGCCAGCCATTTGTTTACGGGGTTGCCAGGAGATACATCGAAGCCACTAAAGTAAAGGTAAAGGTAAAGTCCCACTGATTGTCAAGCGAAATTTGTTCTCCGCATTTGACCCATCCCCTGGGGGAGCGGTGAGCAGCAACAGCGGCGCGCTCGGGAATCATATGGTGATCTAACCCCCCAATTCCAACCCTTTGATGCTGAGTGCCAAGCAGGGAGGCAATGGGTCCCATTTTTATAGTCTTTGGTATGACTCGGCCGGGGATCGAACTCACAACCTCCCAGTCTCAGGGCGGACACTCAAACCACAAGGCCACTGAGCTGGTCTAGTTGAAGGAAAATACACAAGCACTGCCCACAGAGTGGACAGCCCTCAGGTTCAACTCCCAGACACCTGATTGGTTAAGCCAATCAGCCATAACATATGATTGGCTCACTTCAGTATTCTGTTTTCCTTAAAACTAGTCGAAAACAGAGAATATGCATGCTTTAGTCAATCTTAAGGGCAGTTTAGAGTCCAGCGATTTATCATAGGCCGACGGGCATCGCTGAACGTGACGTCCGTTCCAGTATCGCTCGACGCTGATCTTGGACGCTGTCGCTCGTAAAAAGTATAAACACCTAGGCAATAGGAGAACGCATCGCAGAGGCGCAGAGCAGGATGTGTTGTGATATTTTCACATGGATTAATGCTGGACTAAGGTGACCAGATTTCTCAAATGAAAATCAGGGACATTTCCAGTCCGGCAATCAAATATATTATTAAAATATCTGCTGTTATTACCTATGAAATAAGAAAGGGGATGATCCCCCCCCCCCCCCCCCCCACACACACACACACTTCACTGTTCTCTCCAGCAGCATTAGACCTGGCCGTCCTACAGCGTCAAATGTTTTATGAATAGCCCCAGATCTCAAAAAGTATTTTCGGTGTAGCCTAAGTGCTTCTTCATTGTTCAAGATTTCCTGAAAGAGCTGCAGCAAAACATGTAAACACTTGTTGGATGTCTGGATCAATGGGCTACATAGACGTGATGCTGTGATATGCTTTTAACCCGCCCATAAGCCTCCTGCAACCTTTCTGCTTGAGTGGTTTGCCAGTGGGCACGTCTGTAAAGGGGAGACTCGTGGGGACTCATAGAATCCATTCTCACTCAGATATCTTGAGCTGAGAGGTCAAGGGTCCCCTTTGAAATTGACCATGCCGGTTTTTCAAAATTCATTATTTCGCCCCCATCCCGACAAGGTAGCATGGCATTGTTGGTCCCAATAGATGGTGCATGTCTTACAGTTTCATACCCTATAAGTATCTTCACTCTAGATTTAAGAATGAGCCCGCTAGAGCTCGAGTAATATCGGCCGCAGACGCCAGTAGAAAATCAGGGACATTTTCGGGGACAGCTCCAGCCGGGGACAGGTCACCAAAAACGGGGACTGTCCCCGAAAATCAAGGACATCTGGTCACCTTATGCTGGACGGACAGACAGAGAAGCTAGCCAGTCAAGGTATAACGTTACTGTTTTGATTGCAACATTACAAAACTGTCTGCTTGCTAACATGCTGTATGATTATCCATGCTAACAATGTGTTAGCTGTTACTTGCGGTCTGTGTTGAGAATGTCTGCTATAGCTTTCCAGGCATTTGCCTTTTTAACCGCATCTTTATAATCTTCCCGGTCGTTAACCCAAAGGCATTGTGTTTATTAAGTTTTCGACAAATATGTGATCTTATTCCATTGTTAATTCAACTAGCTAGCTAACTAGCTCGTTCAGGAAAGTTTAAGTAGCCTCAGAAACGTTTTCTTCTTCTGTGGTGTTTATGGCAGTTGGCTTCAGAAACTGTGGTAGGAGAGAAAAAAATGGTGAATGTCATGACAACGGAGGTCAAAGTTGAATCCAGATGAAGCGTTGATGATAGTCACAACGTTAATAATAATAATAATACATTTTATTTATAAGCGCCTTTCTGGACACCCAAGGTCACTTTACAAGGTAAAAACAAGTGCAATAAACAACAATAGAGGCAACGCAACACAAATACAATAAACAACAGATAAAAGTTAACAATATGAAATGGGGGGGAAGCAATCACAGTGAGTAGGCTATCTTGAACAGGTGAGTTCTGAGGCTGGATTTGAAAAGAGGAAGAGAGTCGATGTTACAGATGTCAGGTGGGAGTGAGTTCCAGAGTTGAGGAGCAGAGCGGCTGAAAGCTCTGCTCCACATGGTGCTGAGACGGGCGGAGGGCACAGTAAGGTGAATGGAGGAGGAAGATCTGAGAGAGCGAGTGAAGGGGACAGTATGGAGGAGATCAGACAGATGAGGAGGGGCGAGGTTGTGAATCGCCTTGAATGCATACAGGAGGATCTTGAATTGAATTCTGAATCTGACCGGGAGCCAATGGGGTTGCTGAAGGACGGGGGTGATGTGATGAAATGAAGGGGTTCTGGAGATGATGCGAGCAGCTGAGTTCTGGACCAGTTGAAGCTTAACACTTAGGTGCAAGCAAAATACTAATGAGGGTTTCCAAATTCCAAACATGGAAGTTGGACACCCTCATTAGTGTTTTGCTTGCACCTGTGTTTGTCCTGCCTTTTCGACACAAAATGGCCCCCGTGAGAAGGGTCTATATATAACAACAGAGCTCCTGTCGGAGACCTTGCGAGTACCTCAAAGACCACTTCCAGAGGAGTGGTGATGCACATACACACGACACCCGAGCCAGCATTGCTGACCTGTGCCTGCCAAGGGTTAAAACCAACATGGGTAAATGTTATTTTTAATTTAGCGGAGCGGTGCATTGGAACAAGTTACCTTTGCATATAAAAAGCACAGGAAACCAACAGTTTTTTTAGGTCAAAACCTGGCTTTTGGATAACTTAAATGCGTAAGAATATTGTTTTTTGTTGTTGTTGGAGATTGCCTGGCCATTCAGACTTTCGCCATCTTCACTGCCATACGGCCAAGGACCCGAGCCCGGCGCCACGAGGGGGCGCCAGGGGGCTTTGCACCCTCAGTTCAATTTTCTGCCCCCTCACTTTAAAAATAAAAATAAAAATAAAAATAAAAATAAAAATAAAAATAAAAATAAAAATAAAAATAAAAATAAAAATAAAAATAAAAATAGAATAGTTCATCTACGTATAAAGGCCAGTTAGGCAATGTTTGTACCTGACATGTTTTGGCTGCTGTTTCTGCAGTCTTCATCAAATTTTATCAGTTTAAAGGGGCCCTATTATGCATTTCTTAATTTTGTATCATATATATGTTGTTACAATCTTGGATGGTCATATTAAACATGGGCTAAGCTTCAAATAAATATGTGAAAGTGTTTTAATGTTACCCCCATGAACCCCCCCTCTCGCCCATGAACTCTCGTAGACGAGATGACATGGATTTATGCCGATTTTGTGCGAGAACCATAGTTTTGGTGACGTCAGGCAGGACTTGTTACTCTGGCAACAAAGCGTTGCCGCCGGCCGGCGCGCAGCGCGCGCACGCCCTAGCCCCCACCCTTCCCCTCTCTTCCCTGTTCTGTGCTCCAGTAACCTAACCCCGCGTCACCACTCACCAGGCTCTCTCCAGCCTGGCTGTCTGGGACTAACACAACAGTAGTCTCATGGAATAATGGATTACAGACCGCAAAAACAAGGAGACGACATGGAAGTGAGCCAGGATGTAGGACTGAAGTGGTAAGTTCTGAAAATATGTGTCTCATTCCAGCATCGGTCCAATGTGCTGCTAGGAAGCGCTAACGTTACGTACCGGCTGGGTAACGTTAGCACTTGCTATTATGTTAGCCTAGCAGCACAGCTGCCTTATAGACATATGAACAACCGATGAATGACGAAAGGCACACATTTTCAGAACTTGTAACGTTAGTCCAACTTGCTGACTTCTCCAAGTCCTCATTTTGGTTTGGTCCGTGTAACCTTTGCTAGGAGAGGCACACTTATAGTCACAAGCATTTGGGAAGTTAGCTAACTAGCTACATTAGCTAGTGTGAAGCTCTCCGGGCAGGGTGTAACGTTATGGCGGCCGCGGAATCCCTGCTCGGCCAGCCACCGAAGGAAATGTCCGGGTGCAGCCCGGGCCTAGCGGAGCTGTAGATAGCTAGGGGGATGTTGATATAGCTTGCTTTATGTCCAAGTCACGTTTTTCATCGATGGTCAAATTCATTTTGACAATCCGTTGCTCGTTGATATAATTGTTTTACAACTACCAAATTTAGTAGCCATAGCAGAGATCGCCTGTCTGTTTCTGTTATGCATGACTATCTATCTATCTATCTATCTATCTATCTATCTATCTATCTATCTATCTATCTATCTATCTATCTATCTATCTTTAGACAGACAGACAGACAGTCTCGCTTCTACAGCGCTAGCTCTCTGGGCAGAAGTTTGCAAACACAAAAACTCCTCGCGCTGCCGGCCTGGAGTATTTCCCGGAGGGTGGGGGTTTAGGGACAGGACCTAAAACAGAGTGTTTCATACAGAGGGTGAACTGAAGGGGGCAGTGAGAGCCACAAGATAAACTGAGTTTTTTCAACTATGACTGATGCAATAAGTTACTCTAGTGGAGGCCAACAATAAAATAATAATACATTATATTAGCAAAATATGGGCCCTTTAAGTTGATGTAGGCTACCCCCTATAAACATAGCTCTGTTGTTTCAGAATTGGCAGGGAAGCGCTATTTGCTGTGCTTGTCACAAGGTGTCAGAGATGTAGCTATTTATTAAATTTGAACCTCACTGCATGTTGTAGTGATCATGACATGATTAAAACACACACACACATACACACACACACACACACACACACACACACACACACACACACAGAAATCAGCTGCACCCAGCATGCCATGAGCAGAAAGATGGAGACAACGCATCTGATCACTTTATTTCTTTAATTTAATGAACATGGCACTGACTGGCTATTATTTTGTTTATTTTTTTGTCGATTTTTGCAGCAGTTGTTTATTCTATGACTTTTCATATAGACATATATGTTCAGAGTGCTCCAGACAGGTCCCGCATTTCATGTTATGCAAAGCTCAGCTCTATTAATGCCTTAATCTGCTGCTGTGAAATAAATGTTTAATTTGATTTTGAATAGTAGTCTTTCTTGTGTTGTTATTGTGCTTTTCAGAGGTTATTATGGTTAAAACGTCCAGAAATAGGCATAGCGGGTATGTAACCTATGTTTTAAGATATAAAAATATCATATAAAAAAATTCATTTTGTAAAAAAAAAAAAAAAAAAAAAAAAAATTGAAAATTGAAAATTTTCTAAGTATTAATATGATCGATAATCGATAATTGATCGTTAATTTTCACCGATTATCGATTTTGGAAAATTTTCAAAATGAACATCCCTATTTTGTATTATTGTTTTTTCTATTGCCGAATCAAATCTAATCAATCTGCTCTGAGGTCAGTGTGAGGTGATTTAGATCTGCTCTGAGGTCAGTGTGAGGTGATTTAGATCTGCTCTGAGGTCAGTGTGAGGTGATTTAGATCTGCTCTGAGGTCAGTGTGAGGTGGATTTATATCTGAGGTGAACTTACTTGTTGATTAGGTGGATTTTGGCCTGAACATCCTCTGGCTCTCGTTTGAAAGCCAAATGCTGACCTGGTGCCATCTTGTTTTTCAAGATGGTAATCCTGGAAGGACAGGCAGACAGTCAGTCAGAGAGACAGACAGAGGGATGGACAGACAGACAGAGAGCCTGACAGACAGACCGACAGAGACAGACAGACATACATACAGACAGAGAGAAAGCCAGACAGACAATCAGAGAGATAGACAGAGAGAGAGACAGTCAGAGAGACAGAAGGACAAACAGGCAGACAGTCAGAGAGACAGACAGAATGACAGACAGGCACAGACACAGTCAGAGAGAAAGAAGGACAGACAGGCAGAGATACAGACAGACCCCCCCCCCACCACACACACACACACACACACTTTTCATCACAGCCTCTCTAACGACGTTGCAGAGACAGAGCCATTCTCACAGCCATTTTCATTCAGATATCTTGGGGTGAGAGTGAAAATGGCCATGCCGAGCCAGTGGCTCACCTGGTAGAACGCGTACCATTAAGGCTTAGTCCTTGACGCAGCTGACCCGCGTTCGAACCGACCTGCGGTCATTTTCCACATATCCTCCCCTCTCTCCCTCCCTGCTTTCCTGTCGCTGTCTAAGACATACTATCAGGCACGTGCACACATAGACATCAAAGGGGGCTTGAGCCCCTGCCTTTTTTTTTCAGTCTGTAAAAAGTGCCCTTTCCTGACCATGAATGCAGCATTTCTAATGGTGCTTTGTATGGAAATTGCCCTTTCCATGCCGTCACTGAAGGCAGCATTTAAAGAGAAATGCCTTTTCCGAGCTCTCTTGGCCTTGAATGCACCATTTCTAATAGGCCTCTGCATGGACCAGTGTTTTTCTAAGCCGCCCCTGAAGGCAGCAGCCCAAAAACCGCACGTTTTTCCTTGCCAAAATTTAGCCGGGTTTGGAGCATTATTTCACGCCCTTCCCAACTGGATAACATGACAGGGTTGGTACCAATGGATGCTTTAGCGCTTCTACTTTCATATGATACAAGTAGTTTCACTCTAGCCTTAGAAATCACACCCAGGTGTTGAAGTAAGCGGTGCAGGAGGTTTGTGGAGGTCGGACCATTCTCCCCCACCCCCCTCTCTGTGGCACTGTGTGTGTGTGTGCTGCCTGCGTGCCCGTGTTTCAAGCTGCACTCTCCATAGCGAGCGTCCATCGACCTCGAGACACTCTCTCTCTCTCTCTATGTTGACCAGGGAGCCTGGGGGAGGGGCCTAGGCTGCAAGGCTATAGATCCCATGCTCATACTGACATCCCGTGCAACATCCCGTCCAAATCCCATGTTACCAACGGACACACGTCACTTGTACAAGCGGCTGCGCTGCTTAAAAATGAGACCGCTATGGCTCATTTTTAGGATCTATGTTGTTGAGGTCATACGGGGTCCACTTCCCAACACCCCTATGAACTTTACAGCACAACAGCATCTGGCTGATCTGCCAAATCCCAAAGCCTGGAAGATGACGTGAGGGGACGCCCAAAGCGCCGTTTCAAGGTCCGGGCCAGCTAGCATCAGACGTCGGGAGAATTAGCTGGACGCAGTGAGTAACCAATTACCCCCGAGACAGACAACTTACACACATAGTCAAGCAAGGCATACAACAGGGCTATTCAACTCAGGGGGCCACATTGTCAGAAGGTTAAAGGATAATTCCGTTTTTTTTTCAACCCTATTTTCCACACTGTATGTGTCTAATAAACTCATCGTGACACATTTTTTTCAAATTGGTCGATTACTCACTGAGATAGCCTTGTTTCCAGCTGGAGCAATGTGCTCAAACAACTACACAGTGTACTACACAGGGCAATCGCGCACCGCATCGTCAATGCACGTTCGCTAATCAAATTGCTTGTTTTGCTGGCTGCCAATAGTGTCTGGCAACATGGAAATTACTCTATAAATATTATTTAGCTGATTGATGGATAGTTTCCCATTCAGTCCCTCTGTTTTGGCTGCTTCTTCCAGTTCACCTTTGGGACATGGAAGAATTGTCTCCTGCACAGCGCTGAGATGGTCCAGATAATATAGGACCCAGATTCCTCTGCGTTGTAGAGGGGCCAATGCGAGCCCCATGTAAAAGTGTGAGGGGCTAGTGCATAACCAAAGGGAAGCCTGTTGTACTTATAAGCTACTCCTTTGAAAGAGAAGCGTAGGTACTTGCGATGCCGCTGGCAGATCGGGACATGAAAATAAGCATCTGCTAGGTCTATTGTCGCAAACCAGTCGCCCTGTTTTATACATGTCATCAGACTTCTGATTCTCAACATGTGAAACGTTTGTTTTAAAATGGATCTGTTGAAATAGGAGAGATCCAGGACAGGGCGTACTTTTTGCTCGTGAGGAAGTAGCAAGAGTAAAAACCGCTCCGTGCTTCCTCCGGGGGGACTGGAGAAATTGCTTCCTTCCTCAGAAGGTATTGCAATTCCCTGTCTACGGCTGACTTCCCTTCTGGGGAGTAAACCACTGTTTCTAACACACCCCTGAAGCAGGGGAGGAGGGGGGGGGGGTGCTCCTTGAACTGAAGAGAGTACTGTACCCCTCTGTGATTATTTCCATAACTCACTTCTGACCTCGGGAAATCTGTCTCCATATTAAGCTGCATTCTGAGAGAGAACGCACTCTGCATGGGTCTGTGTTTTTGGTTTGTTTTAACAGCCATTCCTTGTCCCACCGTGCCACTGCTGTGTGCGTGGGGGCCGGAAAAGAAAGGGCGGGGAAGCACCGTCCCCTGTGGGAATGCTTCTCTCCTCTGTTGTTTGTACTGTGGGGCGAGAGTGCTGCTTTTATGGTGAGGCCGCTCAGAGCCATATTCAAATGAAGCTACTTCGCTTCGCCTTCTATGATTGGACGGAAAGGTTAAGTCCAATGAGGAGTGGGCGAGGCTATAGACGCTGAGGGAGGCAGGGGGCCCCTCCAGCGCGACCAATCAGAAGGCTTGCTTTGATTGCTTGGCTTGCGTCAGTCTTGGATGAGCTGGGTGGCACGGTACCGCCGTGGAAGCGTCGCTCGCCCACCCAGGGAGTTCCTCCTCGATGTCCTCGAAGAACTCCACCCATTCTACCAGCTCCGCTCGCGGCAAGTCCCGACAGCACGGGCAGGCGATGTCAGCAGAGCTGAGCGCCAGACCTGCGAGCCTGGGACCTAGGCAGGCGAAAGCACTTGTAGTGCAAATCATCCGGACTGATGTAAGCCGACTTGCATTCCGGGCAGGGGCGGATAGCCGGGGCAAAAGCGATGGTGGAGGCGCTTCTGGTCCGCTGCCTGGTGGACTGCCGCCGGTCTCATTGTGGTGCTGTACGCTGCTCATCTTTGCTCAGTCTTCTCGTGCTGTGCTCGTGAAGACATTTTGGGAAAAGAGCAGTAGGCGCGCCCCGGGGTTATACCCCACTTGCGGACCTAAAGGGGAAATGTGTGTAAGGGGCCTATAGTTGGTGGCACCAAAGGAGAAGAAAAACTTCAGTCATAAAGTGGAAGCCTAAAAGGGCGATGGCTAATAGAATATTAACTCGGGCTGTCAAAGCCCTTCAGTGTTCCCAGTTCATCTTTGAATATCGGCATGCCTGCGTAGCACTGTTTCAAACATGCCTTCCCCATGTTATGTATGTATCTGACGTTTTTATCGCTCTCCAGTTCAGTCTCACTTTCCTCAGCCACTCATGACCAAACAGGGGTGGTGCATCACCTTTCACCACATAGAAGGGGAGTCGTGCTCTTTGTTTGTTTATCTGCACTGACTTTCATGACACCCACTGGGGAGATCACTTCACCTGTATAGATTTTCAGCAGGAAAATGTGGGTATGGCGCATGGGAATGTGCCTGAATTTTGCATTCAATCAATCAATCAATCAATCAAACTTTAATCCAGACTCAGGGTTTATATAAAAAGATACATACAACAATAAAAAGACACCCTACAAACAGTAGGAAAGAAAACAAGAGTGAAATAAATAAGAGCAGTAGTCATAAAAGTGACCTGTACCAAGGTTATTATAGTTAACGAAAACTAACGCAAAAACGAAAACTAGAATTGAAAAAACATGAAATAAACTGAAATAAAAAGAAAAACTAAGCTTTACAAAAAAATTATAACTAACTGAAACGGTATTGTGTGTTTACAAAACTAACTAAAATAAAATAAAATTAAGGAGAAAATGGCCTTAGTTTCAGTTTCAACTAAACTAAACGATCAACCCCACCTTAAAAACGAATGAAAACTAAACTCAAATTGAAAACAAAAAGTCAAAACTAATAAAAATAAAAACGAATGAAAGAATGCAAAACTATTATAACCTAGCAGTGTCCCCAAAGAGGTGACTGATATCTGACATCACTGCAGTAGGGATTAGCCAGCAGCATTGTACACATTTTCTGAAATAAGGGAGACTGCTGCACCAGTGTCTAACTCCATCTCTGTTGTTAGCCCCTCTACTTTTGGCCTGGCCTGATGCTAGCTGATTAGTGCTTGCCGGCTAGCTATGTTTACTCAAAATGACGTAACATTACAGTATGAAAGGCAATACTAAAATATCTAAATATCCATGATCTGTCAGTTCAAAACATTATCTGCTGACTGCAGTCTGTGGCCCCGCCCACAATCTGTAACAATTAGGGGTGTCACAATATATCGTCCCACGAAATTTCGCGATAGTAAAACGTCACGATATGTATCGTTGAGATGAAATCTCATATCGTGGAAAAAAAAAAAAATTTTTTTTTTTTTTTTTTTCTTCAAAAATAGACAAAGAAACGTCTTTGTTTGTTGAAGTTCAATGTGTGGAAAGTAGTTCAGTTGAACAAGTCTCTGAAGAGACACATGAGAAGTTATACAGGAGAGAAACCATTCAATTGAGTTTCTGGCAAAACTGTTTACTTTAATAGACTAAGAAAAGTCTTGTTGTTTGAGTTTGAAGAAAAACTGAAGATGCATAATGAGAATTTATACTGCTGAGAAACCTTTTAGTTCAAAGTAAATCTAAGTGACGGTGTAACTCATTCTATTTCAAGATAAGCCTTATCTCCAATCTCATGTTTTTTCTAGTTGTTATTGTAATAACAATTTCCCACAACAGCATGTTTTGTATTTGTGCATTTCAAATAAAATACTACTTTTCCAGTCATATATTGTCATTATTCAAGTTTAAAAAAATATTGTTAAAATCGTATCGTATCGTATCGTTATCGTGAACCCAGTATCGTGATACGTATCGTATCGTGAACTGAGTGTATCGTGACACCCCTAGTAACAATAGAGACACTTAAAATGTTGATCACAGCCTACTCACCATCTTTTCCGGCACTGGGACAAGGATCTGGTCTGGACCTGCTGGCTGATCTGCTTCCAGGGCAGGTTCTTAGACAGCTGAGTCTTGGACACCCAAGAACCACCTGAGGAACCAGAGGACCATGCCAGACACTCCATGTGGGCCCTCAGAGCCTGCTTCAGCCTGGAATCCTCCTCACTGCCCCAACGCCCATGGTTGAGGTCTGAACACACGCGCGCGCGCGCGCGCGCACACACACACACACACACACACACACACACACACACACACACACACACACACACACACACACAGAGAGTGAGAGAGAGAGAGAATCTGATTGCAAACTGCATTTTGTATTTGTATCTATTTATTTATGTATTTATTTATGTATTTATTCGAGGGACAGTACGTGCACATTAATTAACATTACTGTAAACATGCCAGGGTTAGTCAAACAGCTAATTTTCAACTGTTGTCCCTTGGCCATTAAGATATCCATTAACTAGAACGACCGCAACGCGGACTTATGCCTCCGCCATTAGTTCATTCTTGAGTCCAAATCGCCATTTGAGGCAAATTGGAAGAAATTCCGTCAAGGCGTTCCTGTGATGTTGCGTTAGAGCTTGGAAATTAACACGTTCACTGCCGTGGACGAGATATCTTGTCAAGCAGAAACCAACGGTTGACTGCCGTGGATGAGATATCTCGTCCCCAAATTTTTTTTTTTTTTTTTGGCGGTGGGACGTGGATCTAACCCTTTTACATCTCCTATAAAAATATGGGAGCCACCGAACGTGTACAACCCATTCCACCGACCCACTAAGTGGCGACAGTGCTCTCCAGAGTAGAAAAAGCCGAGCCAAAACTGCAGGGGAAAGCGCGAGAAAACCATTCTCATACTGTAGAATGGTTTGGCGAAAACGCTTTCGCGCTGGCGCACAACGGTGGTGGACAACGGTGGGGGGTTCCAAAAATAGACTGGGTGCACACTTTGAAACACGCAGCATAAATAAGCCCAGAATCGCAAAAGCTTCATCAAAGCTCTCAACCGAAACCCCAAGAAACGAGCGAGCCCATCCAGACTCGCCCGACGAGGGGCAGCCAGGCAGCAGACAGGCAGCAGAAACTCGCTTGTGACACGCCCGCTGCAGCCACGGAGGGAGGAGAACACACACAGAGGGAGGAGTTTGAAGGAGAGGGGGGTTTCCTGCTGTTATGGAGGAAATTACTGTTCAAAACTATTGTTTAGATGTCTGACGTCTTACTGATGCGAAAAATAAATGGTTAAAGTGACTGTTCTATCGAATTTCACAAAAAGCCATTTATCTCAGCTTAAATTTTCAGACGCTGAAACCATGCTGTATTCAACTGCTAATGCCTACATAACTACTAACTCTACAAACTAACTCTTTTAGACAGAGAAAGCACACATTCTATTAGTTATTTTGAGATATTTTGTATTCACAAAATCCTAGCAGAAAATAATTCTCGGCTCTTGAAAGATGAGCCAGAATCCTCAAAAAAAAACCTTGGCAGAAGCTACCTACAGTAAAAAAAACTGTTGGCAGTGAATGTGTTAAGTGTGTGAGGTCACCGTGACCTTGAACTTTGACCACCAAAATGTAATCAGTTCATCCTTGAGTCCAAGTGGACGCTTGAGGGCAAATTCTAAGAAATTCCATCAAGACATTCCTGAGATATCGCGTTAACAAGCTTGAAAATGGCATTCGAGAAGTCACAGTGACCTTGACCTTTTGATAACCAAAATGGAATCAGTTCATCCTTGCGTCCAAGTCGATGTTTGAGCCAAATCAGAAGAAATTCTATCAAGCCGTTCATGAGATGTTGCGTTAACCAACTTGGGAATGGCGTTGGAGAGGTCACAGTGACCTTGGATCACCAAAATGTAATTCATTCATCCTTGCGCCCAAGTCGACATTTGAGCCAAATTGGCAGAAATTCCATCAAGCCGTTCTTGAGATATTGCTTTAACAAACTTGGGAATGGCATTCGTGAGGTCACAGTGACCTTGACCTTTGACCACGAAAATCTAATCAGTTCATCCTTGAGTCCAAGTCGATGTTTGACGCAAATTTGATGAAACTCAGTCAAGGCATTTCTGAGATGTTGCGCTAACAAGCTTGAAAATGGCATTCGAGAGGTCACAGTGACCTTGGCCTTTGACATTCTGAGTTCTGACCACCAAAATCTAATCAGTTCATCCTTGAGTCCAAGTCGATGTTTGAGGCAAATTTGATGAACTTCCGTCAAGGCATTCGTGAGATATCGCGTTAACAAGCTGGAAAATGGCGTTTGAGAGGTCACAGTGACCTTGACCGACGAGATATCTCGTCCAATTTTTTTTTTTTTTTTTTTTGGCGGTGGGACGTGGATCTAACCCTTTTACATCTCCTATAAAAATATGGGAGCCACCGAACGTGTACAACCCATTCCACCGACCCACTAAGTGGCGACAGTGCTCTCCAGAGTAGAAAAAGCCGAGCCAAAACTGCAGGGGAAAGCGCGAGGAAACCATTCTCATACTGTAGAATGGTTTGGCGAAAACGCTTTCGCGCTGGCGCACAACGGTGGCGCACAACGGTGGGGGGTTCCAAAAATAGACTGGGTGCCCACTTTGAAACACGCAGCATAAATAAGCCCAGAATCGCAAAAGCTTCATCAAAGCTCTCAACCGAAACCCCAAGAAACGAGCGAGCCCATCCAGACTCGCCCGACGAGGGGCAGCCAGGCAGCAGACAGGCAGCAGAAACTCGCTTGTGACACGCCCGCTGCAGCCACGGAGGGAGGAGGAGAACACACACGGAGGGAGGAGTTTGAAGAAGAGGGGGGTTTCCTGCTGTTATGGAGGGAATTACTGTTCAAAACTATTGTTTAGATGTCTGACGTCTTACTGATGCGAAAAATAAATGGTTAAAGTGACTGTTCTATCGAATTTCACAAAAAGCCATTTATCTCAGCTTAAATTTTCAGACGCTGAAACCATGCTGTATTCAACTGCTAATGCCTACATAACTACTAACTCTACAAACTAACTCTTTTAGACAGAGAAAGCACACATTCTATTAGTTCTTTTGAGATATTTTGTATTCACAAAATCCTAGCAGAAAATAATCCTCGGCTCTTGAAAGATGAGCCAGAATCCTCAAAAAAAAACCTTGGCAGAAGCTACCTACAGTAAAAAAAAAAAACTGTTGGCAGTGAATGTGTTAAGTGTGTGAGGTCACCGTGACCTTGAACTTTGACCACCAAAATGTAATCACTTCATCCTTGAGTCCAAGTGGAAGCTTGAGGCAAATTCTAAGAAATTCTATCAAGACATTCCTGAGATATCGCGTTAACAAGCTTGAAAATGGCATTCGAGAAGTCACAGTGACCTTGACCTTTGATAACCAAAATGGAATCAGTTCATCCTTGAGTCCAAGTCAATGTTTGAGACAAGTTTGATTAAATTCCGTCAAGGCATTCCTGAGATATCGCGTTAACAAGCTTGAAAATGGCGTTCAAGAGGTCACAGTGACCTTGACCTTTGACCACCAAAATCTAATCAGATCATCCTTGAGTCTAAGTTGATGTTTGAGGCAAATTTTATGAAATTCCGTCAAGGCATTCGTGAGATATCGCGTTAACAAGCTGGAAAATGGCGTTTGAGAGGTCACAGTGACCTTGACCTTTGACCACCAAAATCTAATCAGTTCATCCTTGAGTCCAAGTCGATGTTTGAGACAAGTTTGATTAAATTCCGTCAAGGCATTCCTGAGATATCGTGTTAACAAGCTTGAAAATGGCGTTCGACAGGTCACAGTGACCTTGACCTTTGACCACCAAAATCTAATCAGATCATCCTTGAGTCTAAGTCGATGTTTGAGGCAAATTTGATGAAATTCCATCAAGGCGTTCCTCAGATATCGCGCTAACAAACATCGTACGGACGTACGTACGGACGTACATACGGACGGACAACCCGGATCCATAATGCCTCCGGCCTGGCTATCGCCGGCGGAGGCATAAAAACAAACACCAACAATAGAACACACAAGCAAATAAAAAAATAGGAATAAATACAACATGAAGCAAGCCAAAGCGATGGGCATCATGCAAGTTAAGACAAACCATGTACAGGCAGACAGATCAGCACAGACAGTTAAAACATTTATTTATAATTTTTTTTATTTAAAGTCCCTGGAAACCAGAAATATTTCTTTATTATTTAGCATTTTGAGTTCATCACATCACAGGACCCTATGTTAATAAGCCACCAGCCAAATTTGAACGATGATGAACGTCGCAAAGTATATAAATTTAGGTTTGACAGTCGTGGCAAAACTCATGGGGAATCAATTATTTTTTAGAGTGTATTTCTCCCGCGGACTGTGTGGGCGTGTCCCGTCTGTAGCAGGTTTTCCGAGAGAGAGAGAGCGCGAGACAGGGGGGGGGGAGGGAAACGGAGAAAGAGATCGAGTTACACAGCACTCGTGCTGTGTCCACAGCACGAGTGTGTGTGTGTGTGTGTGTGTGTGTGAGTGTGAGAGTGAGAGAGAGTAACCTCGCGTCACCACCAGCCTGTGTGTCTCTCTCTGTGCTCTCTCTCTCACTAGTCCCGAGAGAGAGAGAGAGAGAGAGAGAGAGAGAGAAGCATAGCGCTTGGCAGACGGCACACAGAGTGGGAGGGAGACGGACAGCAAGGGAGCGCTGTCACTGGGGGCAAAGAAGGACAAAAGGAGGGTGGGTGCGGATTGCGCGCGTGTACAAAGGTTATATAGAGCTTATGACGTCATAAGCTCCTGCGTTTTAGCACCTCGCGCACTGCTCTCTTCAATGAGGAAGTACTTTGTAGAATCTTGTAGAAAAGTGTCGATTTTAAGGCTTTGGGTTGAAAGTAATGTAGATTAATTTCGGAGGCACAAAATTACTAACATAAGACCCTAAATAACATAGTTAGAACGTTTTTGTGGATTTTGGTTTCCAGGGACTTTAACCTTTATTTACCCAGGCAAGCAATTAAGAACATAGAAAGAAAGAGAAAGAGAGAGGGAAAGCAAGAGAGACAGAAGGAGAGAGAGAAAGAGGAGGGGAGAGCGGACGGTGAGAGAAGGGGCATGGGACAGAGGAGAGAGGGGGTTAGGGGGTACTGTATGTGTGCGAGTGGGAGGCAGTCAACAGGTGCAACAGTCGACTATGATCTGTTGCAGATTTTGTTTAAAAGCAGTGAGTGATGTGAGGACAGTGCGTTTGAGGGTGTTTTGTAAAGTGTGTTGCAGTATATGCTGCAGCAAATCGGAAGGCGTTGCGACCAAAGACTTTGCTTTGGGAATGGTGAGTCGGATGAAGTTACTGGACCTTAAATTGTAGTCTGAACTGGGGATGTGCAGAAGGGAGGAGAGGTGGACAGGTAATTTGCCAAGTATGGCTTTGAGGATGAACTGAAGCCAGTGAAGAAGCTGTCTGGTGTGGAGAGATGTCCAGTCCACCAGGAGTGTTAACTCATTAGCCACCAGAGTTTTTCAGAAAAGGTCACTAGCCACCGCCAGGGTTTTTGATCATTTTCATTAAGGGGCACTTTACACGAGGACGGTTTCCTATGGTGACGGGGAATTCTTTTATCGTTAGTGCCTCCCTTTTAGACGGCGACGGCGAATTTGGGCTTAGGAAACGACACATTTTGAAACCACCCTCCAGAGTGAAATTCTTGGTGATGCTTCCAGCTGAGCGCTCCATGTAATCACTTGGGACGGCTCATTTCAGGAACTCTGACGTGCCTGCACACGCGACACACACGATTACGCTATAGCCGTGCGCGAGTTAGCAACCATTTTCAAAATAAAGCGTCACTATGAATGAAGTTTGGCAACATTCAGAATTAAGCTACACTGCGGCCAACTTCAGTTACATGTTCATAACGTTACTGCTGCGAGGAGCCGATGGCTGTACCCGGTCGGCATTTAACGTTAGTTACAAAAGCACGTCGACAGTGTTTTCTCACTGCCAGTAGCCTACAGTGGGGTTTGACAGATAGCTAGTCCAACCGGTGTCAGCACAGTCAGCGCTGCCGGTCCTCGCTGTTCGTTATAGATTTCCAATAGGCTGATTCTGATAAACTGGTCACATATATGTTACGTTCTCACCCGACAAATATTAAAACTTTAAAACAGTTTTTTTTTTTTTAGGGATGCGCCGATCCGATACTGGTATCGGGTATCGGCCCCGATATAGCACAAAATTCTAGATCGGGTATCGGTGGCAAATGGCCCGATCCATAGACCGATCCATAGGGGCCATTCTATTCACTCTAATTCTATGTGTGTGCAGCGTGTGACGTCATACGCTAGCAACGTGCTCAGCACACCTGCCTGGCTGTTTCCAAACAAGCTGATGTAGGCTAGGCAGCAGCAGCTAACAGCATGGAGCAAGCCAAAGGATCACCTATTTGGAGGTATTTCACGCTAGCTACAACAACCAGTTTGACACAGGGCTCGACATTAACAGCTGCCCAGTTGATAATTAACGATCTTTAACGAGCAGCAGCTGTTGCATGCTTGTATGTGGTGAAATGCTGTCCAGAGACAATAATATGGACTGTCTATAACCCTGAAGTTTGCGTGAGGACATAGCCTACATGTAAACCTCAAACAACAAAGGATTCTCTGACAGGAATCATTTCCATATTGTACCACCAACCCATGCCAGTTGACTAAGTGCATAGTATCTTAATTACTAAAATATAAGGTGACTAAGAATGGCAACCATATTACAGTTTCGGCAACCAAAAGCTAATGCCTAGCAACTGTGGAGTCGCAGGGCTGCATTGGGGAGATGAGAGAGAGTGAGTCTGTGTGTGATCTGTGATGTCATCTTATTAATATCGATTTAGGGTTTTAGGAATATTAGAAACATGTTTATTTTGGGGTGCACATTTTGCTGTTTGCTGTCCCTATTGTTATATGTTAAAATGTGGTTGCCACTGAGGCAACCACAGGCCAATTTTTTTTTATGGTTGCCAAGGGCAACTGGATAGCCCGTCAAGTACTGGTATCGGATCGGTACTCGGTATCAGCCGATACAGGACCCCCACATATCGGAATCGGTATCGGAGGCGAAAACGCGGATCGGAGCATCCCTAGTTTTTTTTTTGCTTGAAAACAGCTTTTTGGCAAGTCTAAATGACTGCGGTAGGCGTACTCTACTTCCGTGTTTAAACCCGGAAAGACGATTACGAAATGACGTCATGCAGAAGCGTCCTTGTATGGGCAAAGAATAAGGTGATCACACTGCCACCTAGCGACCTGGCATGTACATTACGGCGTTTTAAAAATTCAACAGCGCTCATGTAAACAGGGAGAAGGTGTGAAGGAAAAGGTGTGAAGGAAACGCTATTGTGTCGTTTCTTCCAGAAACTGTCCTCGTGTAAAGGGCCCCTAAGTTTCCCAGACCCACAGAATATTTTCTTCTATGACTTCATGAAGACTGAATATCCCAAAAGAAAGAAGAGAGTCTCTACTTTCACATGAAAGAAAAGTAACGCTTTATATTAAGGTTCTATTAATAAGTGTTAATTAATAGGTAATAAGGCTCTTATAAGGTGCTTATTAACACTATTATTATGTTAACAATACTATATAAGTGTTAATAATCACATTATAAAAATATTTATTGGTAGCTTATAAGACATTTATAAGCACTTTATAACCACCTTTATTAGCTGGTTTTGTTACTTCATTAAGCTTAATAAATAGTTTGTTATTACCTTATTAGCAGTTAACTATGCACTTATTAACAGTTAACTATGCTTTTTGCAGGTACCGGATCTAAAGCGAGAACAGTGCCTTATTAAGGTTAATAAATTCTTTATTATACACTTATTATGCTTTTTGCAGGTACCGGATCTAAAGCGAGAACAGTGCCTTATTAAGGTTAATAAATTCTTTATTATACACTTATTATGCTTCAATCATGAGAGACTCTTAATATAATTTTAACAAACTTTATTGAATCAGAATAGACAGTTTGAGTATGGCGTATGACTCCATGATGTGACGCTCCTCTTGCTTATGAGAGAGGGCGTCGGTGCTGTAAGCGTATGACTCCATGATGTGACGCTCCTCTTGCTTATGAGAGAGGGCGTCGGTGCTGTAAGAGATAGGACATCCCCCCTGAGGGGATCTGTTTCCAACGGGAGTCATAACATTGGTGGTGATCTGGGGGAGGTGGTGGGATGAAGCTTCTTGCCTGGAGATGCTGGATGGATGCGTGATGCTGACACAAGGTGAGTGATGACTGCACGAGTGTGATTTAAGCTGTGGTGATGGGGGCCTTATATAGTACCAGGAGAAGGGCATTTATGATGTCATAACTGACGTCATTTGGGCAACTGACGTCACGCTGCAAAGGTGACGTCATGGAGAAGGTGACGTCGGAGATGGTGACGTCATTTAGTGACGTCATTTGGGCTGAGGGTTATGACAGCATGGGGTGCTCTATTAATGCCTTATTTGGTCTTCCATGATTGAACTACAGTCTGCGACTACACTTCAATCATGAGAGACTCTTAATATAATTTTAACAAACTTTATTGAATCAGAATAGACAGTTTGAGTATGGCGTATGACTCCATGATGTGACGCTCCTCTTGCTTATGAGAGAGGGCGTCGGTGCTGAAAGAGATAGGACATCCCCCAAAGGAATTTAAAGTTATTTCGGGAACAGGGAGAGTGAAAACGGGGGTCATCCCCCGGCGTATGACTCCATGATGTGACGCTCCTCTTGCTTATGAGAGAGGGCGTCGGTGCTGTAAGAGATAGGACATCCCCCCCTGAGGGGATCTGTTTCCAACGGGAGTCATAACATTGGTGGTGATCTGGGGGAGGTGGTGGGATGAAGCTTCTTGCCTGGAGATGCTGGATGGATGCGTGATGCTGACACAAGGTGAGTGATGACTGCACGAGTGTGATTTAAGCTGTGGTGATGGGGGCCTTATATAGTACCAGGAGAAGGGCATTTATGATGTCATAACTGACGTCATTTGGGCAACTGACGTCACGCTGCAAAGGTGACGTCATGGAGAAGGTGACGTCGGAGATGGTGACGTCATTTAGTGACGTCATTTGGCTGAGGGTTATGACAGCATGGGGTGCTCTATTAATGCCTTATTTGGTCTTCCATGATTGAACTACAGTCTGCGACTACACTTTTTGTAGGTACCGGATCTAAAGCTAGAACAGTGCCTTATTAACACATTGAGTGCCAAGGATGTCTGTGGACGTCCTAAAAAAAAGTAACGAGAAGTGCCAGGGACGTCTGTGGACGTCCCAATATCATAATTCATATTATTCCATAATTCTGCTGTTTAAGGTCGTACCCAGCCAGTGAGCATGAATCCCTTCAAGGGATCACACGGCGCCACCTTAAAAATCTACACGGCAGCTGCGCCACCTTAAAACCTTGGCGCTCAAATCCTTTACTTTGTGCAGGAGAAAGCCGTGATCAAAGAGAAACCGATGCATGCTGCAGCCAGAGCTATATAGATTGCTCTGTCTGCAGCTGACAGTTGGCTGCGATCCGCGCCCACAACTGAGCTCCTCTGCCTCTGTCTATCTGTCTGCATATAGTTTCTCCACACGATTACCCGCCAGAAAGGCAGCACCCGACGCCGAACGGCCAAACCTTTTCCTGCAGTCCCGTTTGGCATTTCCTTGTCGCGCTGGGATCCGCCCGGGAGCCGCCGTCAGCCGCCCGGCGCAAAAACGGAGGCTCCGAAAATAGACTGGGTGCGTGTGGGGAGGAGTTTGCAGCTCAGGGGGGGAGAGGGGGGTGGGGCACGCAGGCTGCACAGAACTACACCACGTCACTACATCAGAAAATATTAGCTAGAGTCAGTGAATGTGCTTGAAATTAGACTAGCGTTAGTGTTAGACTAGCGTTAGTGTTAGACTAAAATGTGATATTGTAAGTTCTGATATTGTAAGTCGATTTGAATAAAAGCGTCTGCCAAATGCCGTAATGTAATGTAATGTAATGTCTAATAATAAAAAGAAGCAGGAGAAAAATAATAATAATAATAATCATGAGTGCAAAAAGTATTCATAAAAGTGACTTTATCTTGAAAAGTAAAAAAAGACAGCAGAAAACCCTTGAAAGTGCTCTTCTTTCAGAGGCTGTCATTTCATAATGGAACTGTCTAGAAACAAAATTTCTTCTTTGAAAGAAGCAGGAGTGTCCAATGTTTCATTAGAGTCCAGCCCTGTCCATAGAGCCCTAATAGAAAAAATTCTATAGCTGTTTTCAACTGAATGGAAGTGAATCTGGCACAGGCTCCAGACAATTTTACTGAAGCGCTGTGGCACTCAATGTGTTAAGGTGAAAAAATCCTTTATTATGCACTTCCACTTATGCTGCCTCAATCAGGGCTTAAAATTTGGCGCGGGAATCCCGCACATTTTCCCGAATTCCCGCATATTTTCAATTTATAAAGGTGGAGTAATCCCGCAATGGTTTGTGCACTATGTTTGTGCGGAACGGTGCTTAGCAAGCGAAACAGCTGTCTGTCTGACCCACTGAGCAGATATGCAGGATAGCCAAGCAAATGTGATTGGATGAACGTTTGACACCAGGCCAATCAGAGGCAGAGAAGGGCGGGTCATGCCTTTGCCTAGCCTTCGCTATCATGGGGAAAAAAATATCCCCTACGGGAGAATGACACACGGACGTAGGAGAGGCGAGACTCGGAGAAATGCGAGAGATA